>NC_072736.1:65556156-65870093 GCF_026930045.1 Uloborus diversus | reverse complement strand
GTATAGAGTGAACATAAAATTTGAATAGTTTTGACTTCATACATCAATAATATTTGTAATTTCATACATCAATAATATTTGTAAGTATAATTATTTTGTATACATCAGGTTTTGAAAGTGAATGACTCCTTTTTAGTAACCCTGTATTAGTCTCCTATTTTACTGTATGAGTTTTATGACGAACATGGACTCTACTTCTATATGATGTGATTAAATTTTGAATATTTCTAGAATCATTAATTAAATAACAATTTTTGGAGCAGTAACGGACGCATCTTATGGCATGCATCCATTACGGAGCAAAACAGTTTATTAAAACATTCCTTCTGAAAATCTTTAAAATTTCATTGAATTGTATTAAGGTAGAGCCTATCATCTTCGTGAAGTTTATGCAATAAAACAAGGATTTAACATGTAACTGTCTGCTCACGGTTGCTATGGAATTGGCAAACTGCCAGTTAGGGCGTGTCTGTTTGAATGGGGAGGGGGGAAAGCAAAATATTTATGTTCGTGCTTCGTTCATTTCAATGTGACTCTAATCAATTTTCTAACACACATCATTTTGGCTAACACACATCTGCAAAAGCTGACACCCCTCCAAACTAATAGATGCGTTCATTTCCGCCCGCAACCGGGTGTTCGCTTTTCCATCGTCCGTCTCTTCGTGGTTAGACAGTATGGGTTTTAGAGAGTGTTTTGTTTAGCAGTTGGTACGTCCGTGTCCGTTATCGTGGAATTGCCCGTTAGTACACAAAATTATAATGTTTACGAGAAAACAAAATCTAGGAAACGATTTATGTGATAAAATAAAAGATCGAGCATTTATTTTATACCAATTCAAAATCTTTAGATCAACCTATAGGAGAGCTTTTTATGTTTTTCGTGAACAGCAAAACGTTAAGCAACCAAAAAAAAAAAAAAAAGAAACGAAAAACGTTTTTTAAAATTATGTAGGTAAATTTTTATTCAACTAGAAGTTTGTTCACACTAAAAGGTAGAGAAATAAAATTTATTTTTTAAATACTGTATGGATATTCAAAACTTTCTTTTCAAGTGTGACAGGGATGACAGTATTTAATCAGACATTTTGGACATTGAACCTGAAACTGTACCCTTTTCTAAAATTATTTAATGATATCTTATAATTGCAGAAAGTTATTGCATTCACATGAAATTACTTTCTGAATGATGAAACTTTAGCTCTTTGATGTTTTCAATATGTTACGTTTTAGTTACAGATTATGAAAATATTTCAGTAATCATAACACAGTTATAGTTTTTGGTTATTGCTTGATATCGATTGTAAAAGCTTTTAAATTGACTGCGGTTACCCAACTCTTTAAAAGATATAACTAAAAAAATATATATATATATAGTTTTTCAATTATTGGTTATAACAATATTTTCGCTAATCTTAGGACCTCCTAGTTTTTTGTTGTCTTTCAAATTATTGACTATGATTTACCTAAGGCCCCTATATATACGAGCCGACGCATCAGCTTAAGATCAGCCTTTTTGGATCGGAGCGCGTGTTTGAGTGGTTGTCTTTTCTGGCGAGTTATCGCGTTTGTGATTGTTCACTGTAAGCAATTATTAGCGGCACCGTGAATTGTTTATAAAATAAAATATTATTTTCTGTAAATTTGGCGAAATCCGAAACTTTGCTGTGGTAACCCAAGCAGTGCAACAATGAAAAATCCGATCCAAAATGGCTAAACTTAAGCTGATGCGTCGGCCTGTCATTAATAGCGGCTCTAGATTTACCAACAAATAAAATACGTATATGAGGCAGTTAGAAGTAAATTGATGTAAGAGGACATTTTCAAGTTTTGAGTAAAACGCGTTTAAAGATGAGGTCCTAGGTAGGCTTTCATTGAAACATTTTTCTAAATCATGCATTATAGCAACATCTACCAGAGCTACTAGAACTATCTCTCTCTCTAAGACAAAGGAGAACTTCACCTATCATTTCTACTAGTTGTATCTCCAAGTTTTTAATTTTGCCACTTTCATCCCTTTGCTTCTCACTGCCTCATATATACTACTAGCTCCGTGGCCCGGCTTTGCCCGTTCTACCTTGAAAATAACCATTGTGACGAGTGAAGTATATTCAATAACCAGGCTTAAATGAAAGAAAAAAAAAACCACCATGCAAAATTTCCCCTGCAAACAATGACGACAGATATTAAAATACTTTTAAGAAATAAAAATAAAATGAGAAAGATGGATTTAAAAAGCGTAACCATGGAAACACAAAATAAAATAAGCTTAAGAATTGAAAACGAGAAAGATGGAAATAAACTCTTTCCAATGGTTTCAAAAAGAAAACGGTGGGACAATTCCTTCACTTTTTATTGATAGATTTAATGAAGAAAGTAGTGCCAAAGTTTCAGCTAAGTCTAAACAAATTCGAGTTAAAAACGCGAATGACTCCCGCCGTAATTAGGTAAGAGCACTGAATAAATTGCATAGAACGCGGGAAATTCTACTTTTTCCAACGATGCATAGTATTAATACGTGCAAATAATTTTTGACCCCCATAGTCGAGAATTTATGTGAAAATTGGGCCTAAACTGGAATAAAAAAAGAACTATTCATCGATTTTTTTTCGAACTGGTCTGCAAAACTTTTCAGGACTTAAAGGAACAAACTGTGAAAATTTTAGCGAAATCGGCTGGGTAGTTCTCGAGTTTTGCGAGTTCAAACACACAGACACTTTTTAGAGACTTCATTTTATACTATGTAGAGATTCTTCATCTTAAACGAAAAATGTCGTGCTTAAATTTTTTTTTTCAGCGAAATTGCGGTGAAAATGAAATAAATACCTTATTGCCGAAATTAGCATTCTACTACGATGAGTACAATCTCAAAGTATATGATGACAATGAATTATGTATTTTGTTTTCCCCAGAAAAGATCCCGATACTTACACTCAGGGTGATGATTTTCTCATTATAGCAACGCTTTAGACTACTACGGATATTCAAAAATTGCAAGGGAAGAGATTAAAACAAATCAGAATCTTTTATTTAATCTGCTCAATCTTTCACAACAGGTTCTTCTATAATGGCATTTTTCTGTAATGCCTTTATTAGAAATCTGATCCATAATATGTTGCTTTAATGCCTGTCATGACTCCATACTTGTAAAACCCCAAACCAGTTGGAGTATTTTAAATGAGTAATTGTTGAGCTGACTTCAGACAAGAAAAATATTAGTGCATTGAGGAAAAAAAAAAACTTTTATATCCACCAATGCTGTTTGAATTATGTTACATCATGATATTACAATAAATACTTTTTCATTAGCATATAAACGTAATCTACAAATTTTTTGTCAAAATATTAAATGTTATATTACAAGCATTTCGATTAGTTTCTTTTCTTCTTACAAATTTACAAATTAGCTTTTTCCTTTTGATTAATTTAAATTACAAATTTAACTCGCAAGAAAACTCTTAATTTTGGTGAAATTTTCTAAATATGCTCAATCTATTTATTACATGAAACATTTTTACGTATATATTTGCACTTTGTTCCCCCGAACTTTAAACTTTCTCTTTTTTCCCCCAATATTTTCTAAAAAAGGAAACATTACGTATTATAATATGAAGTATCAACTTTAATGTTTTCTTGTATTTAAAAACAATGATTAGCACTTTTTTTTTGAGCAATCACGATTGCTTATTGTTCTTAATTGACTGTTTTTGGCGTCCTATCATTTTATTTTCCCACCGCCACCCTCCGCACCATCACCGTCGACCGGCTCCTCACGATGCTGCTCCTATAGCGAAAGCCGTGTCCAGGTTGCGTCAGTATCCTACACACACACGGATACATGCACAACTACACACACACACGCGCACACACACACACATGCACAACTACACACACACGCGCACACACACACACATGCACAACTACACACACACATGCACAACTACACACACACATGCACAACTACACACACACATGCACAACTACACACACACATGCACAACTACACACACATGCACAACTACACACACACGCACACACACACATGCACACACACACACATACACAAACAGATACACACACACAAACACATACACACACGCATACATACAGACACCTACACATACACACACACAAAAACATAGACACACACATATACACAACTACCCACACATTCATGCCTACACACATACACATACCCCCCCACACACACATTCATATACACAACTACCCACACACTTATGCCAGCACACAGACACAAACACACATGCCTACACAGACACACATACCCCTTACACACAAACACACATACCCCCCACACACAAACACACACGCCTGCATACACACACTCGTGATTGCGAAAAACATAAATTGAATTCAAGATGTTAAAATTCAAATTATTATTATTTTTTTTTTTTTTTTTGCACATTTGACCTTTCATGGATCTTGAATTTGTGCACTTAACCGTACAGTCAAACCTGCAACACATACAAATCATTTTTTCTAGTGTACAAACTTTTATTTTAGAAAGATACTTTACATTGTGATACATAATGGTTGCGACATTGGAATATGTTGAAATTAAAAGCCAAAGTTTAAAATTCCGGTCACAACAAGCAATTATAAGAGTAAAAATGTGACAGCCACGTAAATAGATTGAGCGAATAAATATTCGAGTTAAAGGGTTGAAGGAATTAGCTTGTAACAAAGTTAATTTAAACTGTGTTTTACCCTCAAATAATTTTCAGATGGACATCCTCATATATATAATAGCCAATGATCAAGTAACGCTTTAACGCTCCTGATGTTATCATCAATGAAACTCGCGCCACGGCATGATAATTTGATAACACGTTTTGGTAATGATTAACATGCAGAGAAAGGCTTTATTGTGACAAGGCTGAACTGGATCCGGTAACTTAACTGTTTTATTGGTAAGACTGGCATTTCAGGGGAATGAAGAAACGAAAAAGTGGTCAACAATGAACGCTATCTACTGGAGTTTAGGGTTAATCCACTGGATTTGAGGTTAAATTTCAAGTATCAAAATATCACTAAATAGGCAAATGCTTCGTTCAAATGAAGAAGCAATTTTCACCCGTCATATCTTGACGGACGATTTTATAGAGTCATATATAGAGAATATTATTATATACTCTAGAGAACGATACTTGTATGCGCTCAAGATTTTGTCTTTGTTAATAAACATCATTATTTTGACCCGAATTGTTCTTAAAAATCAATTTAAAAAACAACAAATGAAAGGAAACAATTTTTTACCCGTTTTCGATATTTTTCTCTTATAAGCGGCTTGAACAGTTTCCAGACGACATCAGCAAGGGGAGGGCAGTTGACACAGTAAGCAACTTTAAAACGTCCAGGTAAGCAATCCTGAAAATATCATCAAATAAATATAGTGTTTTCACTTTTCAGCTCACTTTTACTTCAAGAAATGGCAAAATCAGAAAAAAATTACTTTTTACTAAATGACAAACAATTTTTCGATTCCGTGAAAATATGCTTTATTCTTCTTTATAGAAATTTAACATCTGCTAATTAAACCCAACAGTGGGAACAACAGAAATAGAACTGATTAGAGTTGAAGTAAGCAGTAAGTTACCGCCCTTAAACCAGGGCTAAGGTAGAAGGAACTAAAGGGTGTTTTCTTTAGAGGTATAGAACTTTAAGTTGGCAACACTGTTTGATATGTGTGGCATTTTTATAGCTGTCACTTGTTTCGTGTTCAGTTGTTTGCCATTTCATCATAAATAGACAACAAGGCGATGCAACATGCCACACAGCGCTTGTCACAATTGATTTATTGAAAGAAACGATCGGTGAACGAATAATTTCGCGTAATGGACCCGTGAATTGGCCTGCAAGATCATGCGATTTAACACCGCTGGACTACCTTTTGTGGGGCTATGTGAAGTCTTCTGGTATACACCGATAAGCGTCAGACGATTGACGCCTTGGAAGAGAACATTCGCCACCTTATTACTGACATACGGCCTCTATTGCTGCTAAAAGTGAGAAAATTGGACTTTCCAATTGGACTTTCTCCGAGCCAGCCGAAGTGAACCGTATGCCAGAAATCATATTTAAAATAAAAATGGCAAAGAATCATCTTTCGAATAAAGCAACATTCATGGCAATTAACAACATTTAACTGTGTTTATTTGAACCTAAAGTTCTCTACCTCTAAAAAAACACCCTTTACTTGCAATATACCGACAGCCCAGTCTATGACATCCATAGACTGCAGTTTTGCCCTTGTAGTAGACTCAACATTCTGGAACAGTCAATTAACTAAGCTGGTGGCAGATGTACCTCCTTTGCGAGTTCAGCAGCACCATTGCTTGCTGACTCGCGCTGGCAATTTAAATTTATTTTAACCAACAGTTAACAGGTAATCTTTGCTAGAATGAGAAGACATCCGCCTCCAGCTGGGTTATTGACTACTCCGGAATGATGATTCCGTTACAAGGACGAAACTGCAGTCTCTGGATGTCATAACCGGGCTGGCGGTGTGTTGCATGTAGTCCTGCCTTAGTCCTGGCCTAAGGGCAGAAACTTAACCAAATCTTGCCTTCAATTTACGAGTTAAACCGCACCATGGCTGTGGACTTCGCAGGTGAGAATTTTTTTTTTAGCTGCCAGTTTGTTGCCACTATCAGTTTCAATGAGATGACATCTCGCTCCAGCTCGGTCATTCACTAATCCATTCACTAATTCGCTCTCATTGGGAGTTTAGTTCTTAGAGCAGGAATTAGCAAATGGAGAGAGCTAGTCCAATCATTGGCTAAGCAAAAGATTGGACAGAGTCACGTGACTCAACAATGACGAATGGTTGACACGTGAAACTAGCAAAGGAAATCTGATTTCTTCCAATGCTTTTCCTTAAAATCTATCACGTGACTTGAGGGTCTTTCCTTCACGAATGAAAGTCTTTACTCCCTCCACTTTATCTCTTCTCAATGGTTTACTCAGTCTAGACGGGTCGAAATCGAACTGAAGGCACTAACTCTTAGTTAATCTTTAAACTGGTAGCCAAAAATATTTTTTACATCAGGGTAATGTCTGCATTTATGCAACATGTAGCAATTCAGGAAATTTTTTGATAAAGATACTTGATTTTCACAGGAATTTGATAAAAACCTATGAAATCTCGGAAAGTTGCCCGAAATTAATCTGCGACGTTTTGGAATTTTCTTACTGCAAGGAGTAATATCCTTCCTAAATTCGTACTCAATCCAGTCTTACGTTTAGGCACTTACTTGCATGAGGGAACAGAGCATCCACATGAGGCGAGGAGTGCAGGAATTTGAGAAATGCTGGAAGGAATAGTCCTTGAAATCCCAAATAGCAACGAAGCCATTTATTTGCGTCACTGGATTGGTCAGAACCCACTGGCTCAACACAGTTCCAGCTCCAACGAATTCCTTGAAAGTGAAGGACTCAGTGCACCAATGTCCTGCGGGGGAACAAATCATTAAAGTCAGCTATAAAAAAAAAAAAAAAAAAAAAACGTAACAGGTGTTTTAAGTTTTAAATTTCAAACTCGGGTTGAAGGAAACAAAATAAAACTTCGTGAAGTTTAAAATTACAGAAATAATTTACTTCAAATATTTAAGGACCATACTGCCGTGGGAAGGTAAAGCGGTATCTGCAGAAATGAGTATTTCAAAAAACGCGATTTTGATTCCATACTGACAATAGGGAATAGGGCAAAATTTGCAGTTACTGCACTTTACTTCCCACAGCGGCATACTTTACCTCAATACTTACCCTAAGTTCAAAATTTGCTTTATAAATAAATTATCGAATGTAAATAAATTATATTTTTTCCGTGTTATTGAGGAATCAGAATCTAGTTAATTCATTTTACTTTTTTTTTAAAAATTATTAAGCACTTTTATTATACACTCATGTTTGAAAATTGCAACACCAACAAGAAATTATGCAAATGAACTGAAATTCACAGGAAATGTATAGCATGACATGCAAATGATTAGAATTACAGAGTCGTCGCGCATGCGTGGACCGAGTTACGCCCTCTGAACTGTGGCGCAGACTCTGTATATAAAAGTCTGTAAAGATATTTTGGAATCATTGTACGATTACCTGCCGATGGTAGATGTTTCTCTAGTATGGGTCATTCCATGTCAAGTGATCCAAAATTTGGGAAATTTTTTCCCTCACCCTTTTGTATTTCTTTGAAATTTGGCTCATCGATTGTACTCTTTGAGGTAATCAAAAGTCCAAATTTTTAGATTTTTATCTCTATTATTTTTTTATTTATGACACTTTGATTTTTCGAAAAACCCGCTTTTTTTCATGGATGCTTGAACATAAAATGGACGATAACTCAGCACCAAATATAGATAGAAAGATTTGGTAAAAAGCATTTTAAAGTACATTAGTTGCTGTTTAATGGGATATGCAACATGACTAATTTCAAAAAAATTATAATTTTTAAAAAATGAAATTTAAATTTTAAATTTGAATTTCTCAAAAAAGGTGTAATGAATTTTTTTTTAAAAATTCTCAAAATTTTTTGTGTATTTTATCTTCATTTGTGCAAAGTTTCAAATTGGGATCTCAATGGGATCATATTTTTATGAATTTTTAAATGAAATTTGACTTATGAAATAATGACATTTTTCAGATTCTAACTAGTTAAAAATGGAGTTCTCTCCCTGAGGATGGTCTAGTAAGTAGTAATTGATCATAACTATGCTTGAAATGAGCTGACGTGAATTTCTAAATTGGCAAGCCCCCCCCCCCCCCCGCGCCACCACTTTTATTATTATTTTTTAAAACTATTTTTAAAATGTAAAAAATAAATAAATGAATAAAAAACCAAATTGAATAGTAAACTTATTAAAAATTGGTAAATGTTCTTCTTTAAAGTAAGAAAAAGACCCCTCCCCCCCCGGGCCACCACTTTTATTATTTTTTTCCAAAACTATTTTCAAAATGTAAAAAATAAATAAATGAATAAAATAAAACAAAATGAATAGAAAACATATTAAAAGCTGGTAAATGTTCTTCTTTAAAGCAAGACAAAGTACATTACCCCCCCCCCCCACATTCACTCACACATACGATTAACACTGTACTAGTATCACGCTTCATCTGATGCTTTTTTTTCAGACCAAGTGTTTCTTTTTCAATCCGAACTTCACAAAGTGTACTTGATTATTTCACTATCTGATACGGAAAGTTATGATTCATTTCGTTCCTTACCCCTGCACCAACTTTCAATTTTGGATGGAGGAAAGAAATAGTTTGCCCCAAGATCACAGCAAAATAAGAGTGTTTCCCCCGTGTTGTTTCATTCTTTTTACACTAAACTAAAAATAAATCTAAGTATCAAGTCATATGTCTGTCAGCATAAAACTAACTGTCTTTCGATAACATTTGGAGTGCAGCTGTTTTTTCTTTTCTTTAATGCAAGTTTTCTCTTAATTTCACTTGTAAACGAGAGCAATGCAGCGAGATCTATTTATACATACATTAAAAGCAGTTATAGATCAAACAAATTTTGCTAATTTGAGCATAACCTTCCATGTTGTTATGTTTCATTCCAGATTGCCCTCCCCCTCCCCCTACTGTCCCACTTTCCGAAAGAAAAAAAATCTGCAAATGAGTGGTTCTCTTCAGTTTTTCTGACTTTTAGTTTTTATGACCCCCCCCCCCCCATTTATAAGCTTTAGTCACTACTGATGTTTAGCAGCGTGTGTCCCAGTTTATTAAGGTTATAACTCTTACGTGCCGTTTTTTTTTAAATCTAAATACAGTTTTGAAAAAAAAAACGATAAAAAGTGGTTGTGTAAAGGGGGGGGGGGCACTAATCTACAAAGTCATGTCAGTTCATTTCAAGCATAGTCATGATCAATTACTACTTACTAGACTATCCCCAGTAAAAGAACCCCATATTTAACTGGTTAGAATCTGAAAAATGTCATTATTTCATAAGTCAAATTTTATTTAAAAATTCATAAAAATATGATCTCATTGAGATCCCAACTTGAAACTTTGCACAAATGAAAATAAAATACACACAAATTTTTGAGAATTTTTTCAAAAAAAATTCATTATACCTTTTCTGAGAAAAATAAATTTAAAATTTAAATTTTATTTTTTAAAAATTAAATTTTTTTTGGAATTAGTCATGTTGCATATCTCATTAAACAGCAACTAATGAACATTAAAATGCTTTTTACCAAATCTTTCTATCTATATTTGGTGCTGAGTTATCGTCCATTTTATGTTCAAGCATCCATGAAAAAAAGCGGGTTTTTCGAAAAATCAAAGTGTCATAAATAAAAAAATAATAGAGATAAAAATCTAAAAATTTGGACTTTTGATTACCTCAAAGGGTACAATCGATGAGCCAAATTTCAAAGAAATACAAAAAGGTGAGGGAAAAAACATTTGGATCACTTGACATGGAATGACACGTATTCAATATGCCTCTTCCAAAACGCAGCGCGGATTTCGAACGAGTAAAACGGAGTTCGAATGTAGCCGCATGATCTGCATGGGTGAGGGTGAACTTACGTATAGAGAAAATAGTGCCCACACGTGGGGTAATGCCTCAACTGTGGTGCGTATTTGTAAAAGATGGACAGAGGACGATGAAATTAGGCGAAAGACTTGCGCCAGCTCACTCAACCGAACTGCGCCACGAGATACCTCACCCGCGCTAGCTGTGATGGATCGTATAGCATCCTCTCGTAAGCTAGCACAACATTGGAGTACGGCTACAGGTGTCACACTTGCTGCATCCCCGGTTCGTTAACGTCTGCTACGCCAGGACCTGCATGCAAGTACATGGGCGGATTTATGGGGAGGCAGAGGGAGGCAATGCCCCCTAGTTTTGGGAGGACTTTATGTAGTAACAACACATTTTACAAAATTTAAAAAAAAAATGATTTTTTCTTTTTTGAATAGTTCAGAAGGATATGGGTGGATTTATAGGAGGGGGGGGGGGTATAGGGGGCAATGCCCCCAGTTTTGGAAGATCTTTATATAGTAACAACACATCTTCCAGAATCTTAAAACAAAAAAATCATGACTTTTTCTTTTTTGTATAGTTCAATGAAAATGAAGAGAAAAGCGAATGTCCTTTTCTGATGGAAGAAAAGAAAAAAAACGAACATTAAACAAATATAGTACAGCTGTCACTGAAGTAGATTAATTGACCTTTGAGAAATTCTAAAAAACATAGTTTTTTTTTCCCTTATCTCTCTCTCTTTTTTTCTAAGAGAAAAATCGCAACTGAATAAATTTCAGTTATCTGAGTATTCTGATTAAATGAATTTTTCTACTTAGAGGGTGAGTACAATTTTACTTACTTCATAAATACTGTTTAAAAAGTAAGGTAAGTCATAATCATTTAAGTCTAAGTGAGTCCGTCCTTGTCATTATTGAAATCCAAATAATTTAGTCATCTAAAGTTTTGGAAAAATTTGCTGAAATTTTACAAAAATCTATAAAAACTTAACAAAGATTGGTAAAATCGTAAAAACTGATGAATGTTCATAAAAATTACAAAAAATCAAGCAAAAATTTGCAGGTAAGAGTGAATTACAAACAGGGCCGAATTTGCTTATAAGATAAACAAGCCTAGGGCCCCTGCTTTGAAGTGGATCCCTAACTCCTAAAAAAAAAATTCATGATTCGTTCCTTAAAAAATGGAAATGGCTTGAAAAAACTAATTTCATATTTAAGTGCATGAAAACCTTGAATATTTGGAAACGTGTGGCTACAAACCTTAAATTTTAAAATTTCTAACAAATGGTAGAGGGGGAGGAATGCCAAAATATGTCTAATCCAGCTTCTTGCCACATCCTGTATCAAAAATGTAAAAATCGTGGTTCTCACGTTTGTAACATATTATTTGAAATAAATTTTTAGACTCACATTTTTCATATCTTGCTATTTATTCAATCCCGAATGCAGTATTTTGAAAATTCTTTTGTATTGATTGCTTTTATCTTACTTCTTCTGCATATTGTCTATTTGTTTAGCACGGAAAAAAACACACACTACTTCTATTTTTTTTTTCGCTTTCTGCCCCATTTGCAACTGAAGAAAAGTTGTCATGAGAAATCTATGGTTGTTTTCCTTTTAAATTTAAAACAGCTATTTCTCACAAAGTTAGAACAGGACTGTAAAAACTTACAATCAAGTACTAAAATATCAGAGACTGGAAAATACAAATGAAGTTCGTTAAATAATTTTAATTGTTCTAGAGTCCTTGAAAATAATTAGATAAGTCTTTAAAAATCCTAAGCAAAGTGGGCTCCAATTACTTCTACAGCATATTGTCAATCTGTTTAGCCAGGAAAAATAAAAAATATACACTATTTCTATTCCTTTTCGTTTTCTGCACTACTTATAATTAAAAAATGGTTGTTGTAATGAGAAATCTATATTTATTTTTTCTTTCAAACTTAAAATGGCTGTTTGTTACAAAGTTTGAACAATCTGTACAACTGTATAATCTAGTTATCAATTTCTATGTCTATCCAATTAACCTTTATAAGGCTTCAAAATGCAGAATTTTATATCCGTTTTACAAAATTTCCTCCGGGGGATAAACCCCCGGCCGCCTAAAATTGGAGATATTCTATTTCCCACTTAAAAGGGAGCCCTGCGTCACTCTCTTGATACCAGCTCCCTCTCTTAAGGTCAATTCAAAAAGGACAGCATGAAAACACACATTAATGAAAATGACACACAAAAAAAGTAAAGCATGAACTTATGCATCACAGGAAACAAACAAAAACATAGGAGTGGAGGGGGAGGGGCAATAAAAACGTTGCTAAAAAAAATCCCGCCCCCCCCCCCCCCCAGGAGCTCAGTCCTAAATCCGCCTATGTGCAAGTATTCCCCTATGCAGGATTCCCTTTACTCTTAACCATTGTCACTTCCGGCTTCAATGGGCCCACCAACACACCTAATTGCGTGCGAACTAGAAACAGATCGTCTTCTCGAATGAGTCCAGATTTAATCTGGACTATAACGATGGACGTGTAGGCGTCAGACGTTACACATGGAAATGTCACCTCCCAGAGGTGTAATCCGACGTCATAACGCCAGGCGCCATGGTCTGGAGCACTATTGAATATCAAGGGCAGTAGGGCTTTGTAGGAAAAAGCTTTTGATAAGGAACGTGTACAGAAAATGTCTTTCTGATTTGAACAATGTTCCGTTCAATTTTGAACAGTTCAAATCCTTGAACTTTAGCGCCTACGGGAAACTAAAATTTAATATAAATCCCAAACTTAAAGGCGGATTTACTTCAAGCAAATTATGTTGGAAATAGCTCTTGATTACTAACTCCCACTCCTAGAGTTTTAGGGCAGTCGACTCCGACTCCTGAACACGAAAATTAGTAGGACTCCGTATTGCCGACTTCGACTCTGACGCTTTGGAAAAAATTTGGACACGGAGGGAAAATGACTGACTCTGACTCTTGGAAATTTAAAGTCTTCGACTCCGACTCTGTAAATATTGACAGAGTCGCGACTGCAAGGGAAAATGACCGATTCCGACTCTGAGTCTTTGAATTTAAAACCTCCAACTCCAGAATCTGACTCATTTACCCGAAAATGAGACTGACTCAGACTCGGCACCCCCCCCCCCCCATGATTTTCACTTTGAAACTAGAAAGTCACCCGTCAAGGTATGACGGGTGAAAATTGCTCCTACTCTTCTACATTTGAACGAAGGCGTTGCTTGTTTGGTGATATTTTGATTTTTGAAATTTTAACTTCTTTCCCCTAAAATGACTGTCTTACCAGTAAGCCGGCAAGTTAATAAGATGCAGTTCAGCCTTGTCACAATAAAAAGTATTTCCCTGCATGGTTAAACATTACTAAAACATATTATAAAATTATCATGCCGTGGCGCGAGTTTCATTGTTGAAACACGCAGGTTACTCGATCATCGGTTATTATTTATAAGAGGATATTTATTGTTGAAAAGTTTTGTTTTTATTTTCACGCTAAAGTTTATATATTCAGTGTTTGGCGGAGAAATTCAGAGTATTTTATGACTTTACATAAAAATATGCGCAGACGATTTTTTTTTTCTTTTTTGAAAATAAGAATTATTTTTTGAAGTTGACATTTTATTGCTTTTAGTTTATTTTGAAAGAACATTTATGAATTTTTTTAAATTATTTTTTGGCAGCAGTGAAAAAACAAACGATTTTTTTTTTTTTTTTTTTTTGACAAAATGTATTGATTTTAATGAACCTATTATTTTTAATTCCTTTTGGAAGTAATTAAGGGTTTTTTAATGGAAAATAATATATTAGCTGATTCCTTTTGGAAGTAATTAAGGGTTTTTTAATGGAAAATAATAGAAAATAATATATTAGCTGCTTTGTTTAAAAGCAAGCGTATGAGCGAGGGTGAGCAAGGCAATTTTATTTTTAAAAATTAGGGCAAAATATTAAAAAATTAAGTTTAAAATAATGTGCGATTTTTCGCTAATTTTGGGAATATTGATCAGATAATAGAAAGTCGATATTGGTATACGGGAAAGTAGGCTCGTTTATTTTTGGACGGAATTTCTTGGCTACTTGGGCTAATACTACAGGCTAGGGTAAACATACCGAAAAAAATGCAGTTTTAATGTTAAAAGTCACACTGCTATATACTTGATAAATCTCTATTGATGTTAAACACCGTAACAAACAAATTTCAGTCATATTTCAGTATAACTTTCTATGTGGTCTGTCATTTTTGGGGGGCCCCTGGAACTAGGAGGTCTCTAAGCCGTGCTTCATGGGCTTATAGGTAAATCAGGTCCTGCACTTATTTACCACGCACACACGGAAATTTACAGTCTGCTGAATCAATTTTCATAAAACTTGACATGTTATTTACGTCTTCATTTAATAGTTTCAAGTAGTAACTGCAATGCCAGTATACCAAATACTGGTAGTTTTAGCAATTTTGCAATTTCGTAATACCGGTATTTGATGGGGTAGAATACCGGTATTTTCGTATTAGCTAAAAACAATTTTTTTTTAATTAAAGAGATTTTGTACTAGAACTAATTAGATATCTACTTACTGCTATTTTAAATAAAAAAATTCTATTCGAGTAGACAGTTCCAAAAACAATCTATTAGATAAAATTTTGACTTCAAAAGCACGAATTTATGGGAAATCAATGAATAACTATACATATAATAAAATAAGATGTTTGTGTGTGTGTGTGTGTGGCGCGCATCCCGGGAAAACGGTAAGGCCTAGAAAGATGAAATTTGGTATACATGTGTAGTTTTTGCTGAAGTTGTGCACCTCGGGCTTCGATTTTTGATATTTTAATTAGGAAAAAAGTTATTTAATGTTTTATGTGATTTTTAGCACTTTTTAGTACTTTTAACCTCACAGACCCCGAAACAATCGCGCCAGACAAATATTTTTGGTACTATAGTGTCGGAAATTTTATTTTAAATATGATGAACAAAAAAATTTTGAAGATAGAGTAATTTTTGTACTTTTTATGAATTTTTGAAAAAACCTTTATTTTGCATTTTTTTCTGGGCTTAATTTTTTTCTAAACGCATCCCGTGAAAAATATAATAACCTCTTTTCTACAATTTTACTATGTAGTAGCCAGAACATTTCGTCCTCTACAAAAAAAAAGTTTTCAAAAATATTCAAAAGTTTTTTTTTTTTACAATTTTTTAAAGGCAGAACGAAGATATAGCTATCGCTTCACCGAAGATCCGCTAACCGCTTCGAACTAACCGCTTCGAATCGGTCTCGTTCGAATATGACGTAACGCATCCACGTGATCTAACTGAAGTACGTAACTTGCTTTTTAGCCTACTTTCCCAGTAAAAGTCAGAGAAAGAAGAAAAAAGCATGAAAGAAGGCTTAATGCATCTTAAAAATATCCCGAAAAACAAAGAAAAGTCAAAAATAAATAAAATAATTAGATAAATATTGAAAAATTAAAAATTGGAAAGTAGGGTATTGAGATGGGGAAAAATGTCTGTCGGTCTGTCTGTCGGTCTGTCGGTCTGTCTGTCGGTCTGTCTGTCTGTCCCCCCCTAATAACTTTTGAATGAATAGTCCGATTCGAAAAAACTTTTTTTTGTTCGAAAGATCTCGGCGAGGACACCTCATTCCCATATTTCACTTTTTGATTTGAACTATTTTTTGTTCAATTTTGAACAGTTCAAAAAAACTTAACATTAGCGCCTACGGGGAAATTCAAAGCAATCCCGAACTGTGAGGCGAATTTGCTTCAAACAAGCTTTGTAGAAAAAAGATTTTGATGAAAAACTTGTATATAAAATATCTTTTTGATTTGAACAATTTTCCGTTCAATTTTGAACAGTTCAAATCGCTTAACAATAGCGCCAACGGGGAAACTGAAAGTCAATGTAGACTCCGCACTTGAAGGCGGATTTACTTCAAACAAATTTTATTCTAAATAACTCCTGACACCAAGCTCCAGACTTCGACTCCGAGAATTTAGGGGCACTTGACTCTGACTCCGACTCCTGTGCCCGACAATTAATCGAACTCCGACTCCCCGACTTCGACTCTGACTTCGTAGTTTTGGCAAAAATTTATAACGGAGGACAAATGACAGACTCCGATTCTTAAATATTCGACTCCGACTCCTTTATCTCAAAATGAGATTGACTCCGACTCCGCAGCTATGGTTTTAACTGCGAAATAATTATTGTTGATATGACTTGCTTTTATTTTTACGCTAAAGTTACAATTTAGGTACTCAGTTTTTGGCGAATAAACTTGAAGTCATTTATGTTTCTACATTAAGATATGCGCAGACGATTTTTTTTTTGACAAAGAAAATTATTTCTTTAAGTTTACATTTTATTGTTTTTTTTTTTGTTTTGGTAAGTGCATTAATTCATTTAAAATAATGTTAATGGCAACAGGGGAAAAGAAACGATTTTTTTTTTAATATCATGTATTCATATTAATGAGATTATTAATTTTAATTATTATTCTTTCGTTTTGAAAGCTGTTAAAGATTTTTTTAATGGGAAAAAGTGTATTAGCTGCTTTGTTTAAAAGTTGCTGCTATTTTATTTGTTCTTTTTTTTTTACGCATCTAATTTTTTTAGATGAGTGAGGAATATTTTATTCCTAGAAATCAGCTTAAAGTATTTTAAAAATATGTTTGAAAGAAATTTGCGATTTTAGCTATTTTTGAGATTATTGATCAGGTACTAGAAAGTAGTATGGGTATACGGGAAAGTAGGCTCGTCTAGTTCTAGACAGAACTTCTTGTTTCTTTTCCTTTCGAAGGATTCATTCGCTTTTTTTTTCTTTCCAGGTATTTCATTTGTTTCTCCCCCCCCCTCCCCCCGGATGTTTTTAGCCTACTTTTCCAGTAAAAGTCAGAAAAAGAAGAAAAAAGCATGAAAGAAGGCTTAATGCATCCTAAAAAGATTGCAAAAAACAAAAAAAAGTCAAAAATAAATAAAATAATTAAATAAATTTTGAAAAATTAAAAATTGGAAAGTAGGGTATTGAGATGGGGAAAAATGTCTGTCGGTCTGTCGGTCTGTCTGTCCCCCCCTAATAACTTTTGAATGAATAGTCCGATTCGAACAAACTTTCTTTTGTTCGAAAGATCTCGGCGAGGACACCTCATTCCCATATTTCACTTTTTGATTTGAACTATTTTTTGTTCAATTTTGAACAATTAAAAAAAACTTAACATAAGCGCCTACGGGGAAATTCAAGGCACTTCCGAACTGTGAGGCGAATTTGCTTCAAACAAACTTTGTAGGAAAAAGCTTTTGATGAAAAACTTGTATATAAAATATCTTTTTGATTTGAACAATTTTCCGTTCAATTTTGAAAAGTTCAAATCCCTTAACATTAGCGCCTACGGGGAAACTGAAAGTCAATGTAGATTCCGTACTTGAAGGCGGATTTTTTTCAAACAAATTTTGTTGGAAATAGCTCTTGACGCCAAACTACAGACTTCGACTCCGAGAATTTAGAGGCACTTGACTCCGACTCCGACTCCTATGCCCGACAATTAATCGGACTCCGACTCCCCGACTTAGACTCTGACTTCGTAGCTTTGGCAAAAATTTATACACGTAGGACAAATGACTGACTCCGATTCTTAGATATTCGACTCCGACTCCTTTACCCCAAAATGAGATTGACTCCGACTCCGACTCCGCAGCTATGGTTCTGACTGTGAAATAATTATTGTTGATCTGACTTGTTTTTATTTTTACGCTAAAGTTTTAATTTAGGTATTCAGTTTTCGGCGAATAAACTCGAAGGCCTTTTTTTTTTTTACATAAAGATATGCGCAGACGATTTTTCTTTCTTTTTTTTTTTTTGACAATGAAAATTATTTCTGTAAGTTGACATTTTATTGTTTTTATTTATTTTGGTAAGTGCATTAATTCATTTAAAAATTGTTGTTCGCAACAGGGGAAAAAGAAACGATTTTTTTTTTTTTTTTGATATGATGTATTTATTTTAATGAGCTTATTAATTTTAATTATTATTTCTTCGTTTTGAAAGCTGTTAAAGATTTTTTTAATGGAAAAAAGTGTATTAGCTGCTTTGTTTAAAACTTGCTGCTATTTTTTTTTTTACGCATTTATTTTTTTTAGATGAGGGAGGAATATTTTATTCCTAGAAATCAGCTTAAAGTATTTTAAAAATATGTTTGAAAAAATTTGCGATTTTAGCTATTTTTGAGAATATTGATCAGGTACTAGAAAGTAGTATGGGTATACGGGAAAGTAGGCTCGTCTAGTTCTAGACAGAACTTCTTGTGCTAAACATTCGATTTCGGTTAATGAGACGGACCACATCGGATCGTTTTGGTCGCAGTCTTTTTTTTTTTTTGAATTTCAATAAAAACAATGATTGTTATACTTTGGAAAACTCCGGGTACCACAGAGACACCAATTTTTTGTACTATTTTAATAAATAAGTAGCACGCTTTTTTTGCATGATTTTCTTTTTGTTAGGGAATAAGATTGGAGGTTAGATCAAAATAGATAGAGATAGATGAGAAAATTTAGAGATAGGTCGAATAGGTAGATAGATATACAGTGAGTGTACAAAAAATGCTTTTTTTTTTTCGAATTAATATATTTTTTTCTTTGAAAAAAAGATTGTTAATTACTATCAGAGGTAAATTTACATGGATCTAGAGAAAGATAAATCTACAGGTCGATGTACAGTGAGAGATAGACAGACCCGTTATTTAAGGAACAACAACGGGGGTTGGGGGGGGGGGGCGTCGCTATGATTTGAAAACATAATGCTTTCACATAAAAATGGACGCGATTTTTGTTATTTAACGACTTCTTGGCGTAAAATGGTGAATGACAAGTAAGCCAAACACGGCCGCCGTAGGCGGCTGCTTGTATATAAATAAAAAAAGATTGTTAATTACTGTCAGAGGTAGATACGCATAGATCGTATAGATAGATGGATAGATAGATAGATAGATAGACAAATGCAGAGGTCAATATAGTAGATGGACAGCAAGAAAGAGACATGCCCGTCATTTAAGGAACTTCAACCGGGGTGTCAGTCCCCCCCCCCACACACACCATGACTTTGAAAAAACAATGCTTTCAAGTAAAAGTATTTTTTGTTATTTTTCGACAAAATTTGCATGAAGAGCAAGCCGTTTGTGTCTCCCCTCCCCCCTCCTTTAAAAATATTCCAAACGTCGGAACTGGAGATAGATCTAGAAAATATTTTATTTAAATAATAATGATATAGATATAGATTGATTGATACCGCCACGAAACTTATTTAAGCAGCCGCCGAAGGCGGAAACATTGTCGTAAAAAGGCAGATGATAATATTGATATATAGAGAAAAACATCGATTAATACCGTCGCTATATTGTCTAAGCTGCCGCCGAAGGCGGCAACCCTGGCGTAAAAATGCGGACCAGCTGGTCGCCGAAGGCGGCTAGTCAATGAATAAAAGTAGTGGAAAGATTACAAAATAACATTTTCAGCACCGGATGGAGTGATGAATCGCACTTTCGTGAGTTTTTTCTCCATTTCCTTGACTTGCAATCTTGAGAAAACTAATTTTAAGTGTAATTACAAATGTGCTTGTGCTATGAACTATTTATTCCAAACATCAATTGCAGCAATTCTTTATGATATTTTTTAAAATATTTTTCGCTACTGTACTGAATTTTGAGAAAAACTTTTTCTTGTAAGTATAACAAGCAGTGATTTATTGTCACCGGTATTAGTGTACTGTTCCGTCTTGTTATTCTGCTAATACCAAGCAAGATAATATGCATTATACCTTGAACATTTGCAATGAGGTAACGTATAATCAGCTGCAACATATTTTCAGAAATTAACATAATCGTAAATAATTTCGAAAAGAAAAGAAAAAAAAAAAAAAAAAAAACTAACAAGATCAAATCTATTGTAAATTTCAAACCAAAGGGTTAATAAAAAGCAAACACGAAACTATTCGGATTAAGAGGAAATTGATGGAGATGATGTTAATGCTGGAAACGAATTGTCGTTCGAAGAACAGTTACTAGATATATAATAGTAACCGTTCAGCTATAAATAATAATGTTAAAAAAAATTACCCGCAATAAAAAAAGAAACACCCACACTCACAAAAATGATTTTTTTCAAAACCGACAGGTTAAAGGCCGAATTATTTGAAGATGAAGGACTTTCAGGCAGCTACAGAAGGTTTATCACACATTGTTAACAGTCCCATCGGCCTGCTTGAACTCAGAAAGAATATTTTCAACTGCAGGAATTTTTTTTCACAAAAATAAGTTCCAGGCTCAGTGAGAATTAAATAGAGGCATTATGTTTCTTGCTATATTGATTTTTACTATGACGTTTGTTAGTTCATTTAATATTTGTTCACAATAAGCAACAAGAAGTTCTGTCTAGAACTAGATAAGCCCACTTTCCCGTATACCCATACTACTTTCTAGTACCTGATCAATATTCTCAAAAATAGCTAAAAATCGCAAATTTTTCTAAACATATTTTTAAAATACTTTAAGCTGATTTCTAGGAATAAAATATTCCTCAGTCATCTAAAAAAATTAGATGCGTAAAAAAAATAAATATAAAAAAAAAAGATAAGCAGCAACTTTTAAACAAAGCAGCTAATACACTTTTTTCCATTAAAAAAATCTTTAACAGCTTTCAAAACGAAAAAATAATAATTAAAATTAATAAGCTCATTCAAATAAATACATCATATCAAAAAAAAAAGAAAAAAAACGTTTCTTTTTCCCCTGTAGCCAAAAACAATTTTTTAAATGAATTAATGCACTTACCAAAATAAATAAAAACAACAAAATGTCAACTTAAAGAAATAATTTTCATTGTTAAAAAAAAAAAAATCGTCTGCGCATATCTTTATGTAGAAACATAAATGACTTCAAGTTTATTCGCCGAAAACTGAAAACCTAAATTAAAACTTTAGCGTAAAAATAAAAACAAGTCACATCAACAATAATTATTTCACAGTCAGAACCATAGATGCGGAGTCGGAGTCGGAGTCAATCTCATTTTGGGGTAAAGGAGTCGGAGTCGAATATCTAAGAATCGGATTCTGTCATTTGTCCTCCGTGTATAAATTTTTGCCAAAGCTACGAAATCAGAGTCAAAGTCGGGGAGTCGGAGTCCGATTAATTGTCGGGCACAGGAGTCGGAGTCGGGGTCAAGTGCCCCTAAATTCTCGGCGTCGAAGTCTGGAGTTTGGCGTCAAGAGCTATTTCCAACAAAATTTGTTTGAAGTAAATCCGCCTCCAAGTACGGAATCTATTACATTGACTTTCAGTTTCCCCATAGGCGCTAATGTTAAGGGATTTGAACTGTTCAAAATTGAACGGAAAATTGTTCAAATCAAAAAGTGAAATATGGGAACGAGATGTCCTTGCCGAGATCTTTCGAACAAAAAAAAGTTTGTTCGAATCGGACTATTCATTCAAAAGTTATTAGGGGGGGACAGACAGACAGATCGACAGACAGACCGACAGACAGACAGACAGACGACAAACAGACAGACCGACAGACAGACAGACCGACAGACAGACAGACAGACCGACAGACATTTTTCCCCATCTCAATACCCTACTTTCCAATTTTTAATTTTTCGATATTTATTCAATTGTTTTATTTATTTTTGACTTTTTTTTTTGTTTTTTGCGATATTTTTAAGATGCATTAAGCCTTCTTATATGCTTTTTTCTTCTTTTTCTGACTTTTACTGGGAAAGTAGGCTAAAAAATGCGCTTTTTGCACAAAATAATAAAATATGGCAACGAAACATTATATTTTGGAATGTTTTTTGGGAAATTTTTAATACCGGTATCCCGGTGTCACGTTAAAAAAATACCGAATACCGGTATTGAATTTTTGGTCCGGGATTGCAATCCCTAGTTTCAAGTGTTAAAAAATGCCATGCTACCGCAAACCTTACGTTTCTTTAAGGGTTAAGAAGAGCCATGATCTTGTTTCTTATACGAAAAAGGCTAAGAAGAACCATGATCTTGTTTCTTGTACGAAAAGGGCTAAGAAGAGCCATGATCTAGTTTCTTATACCGAATACCGGTATTGCATATTTGGTCCGGTATTGCAATCCCTAGTTTCCAAGTGAAAAAAAAAATGCCATGCTCTACCGCAAATCTTACGTTTCTTAAAAGGCTAAGAAGAGCCATGATCTTGTTTCTTATACGAAAAAGGCTAAGAAGAGCCATGATCTTGTTTCTTATACGAAAAGGGCTAAGAAGAGCTTTCATCTTGTTTCTTATACCGAATACCGGTATTTCATTTTTGGTCCGGTATTGCAATCTCTAGTTTCAAGTGTAAAAAAAATGCCATGCTCTTCCGCAAACCTTACGTTTCTTAAAAGGTTAAGAAGAGTCATGATCTAGTTCCTTATACGAAAAAGCGCGATTAACTAAGAAACATGTGAAGAAACATAAACAATTTTTATTTTCTTCTGACTGTTTTACTGTATGCCATATTAAATGTTGAATCAATTTACCTATTTTCATGATAAAAACTGCTCTTCCTTGTGCATCCCTGTGGGCAAGATAGTTGAAAATATTGCATCTTAAGATACTTTCCATATCTTTGGGTCTTCGGAACAAAACTGGATTCTTTGCTTTGTACCTGTTTTAGAAAAGAAAAAAGGCACCAATGATTCAACATTAACTTGGAAATAAATTTCCATACAATACATAAATACTTTATTTTCAAGTCAATACTAGAAGCGAGAGTGGTGGTTAATACATAATAAATACCGCGTTTCCCCGAATATAAGACCTGGTCTTATGTTAATTTTTTTGCAAAAAATACACTAGGGCTTACTTTCTGTGGATGTCTTTAGTTATAATGATTTTTAGTGCACAATAGTTGATATTTGTTCTTCTCAAACAACACATGTATTCAGCTTTAAAAAATGCAGTTATTTCAATTTGATCAATTCAATATATATTCTCTCGTTCAATAAGCATGAAAAATGAGCAAGATCATTAGTATAACCATGTCGTTAATAGCAGTTCCAATGCGGTTATTACCTACCTTTAAACAGGCCCGTCACTTCCTATTTTTCCTGGAGGGGGGAGGCTATCAAAGGCAATGTGCTCAATGTATGTTCAGCAGAAAAATAACAAAAACCACGTTCACATAGATGTAAGCAGTATATTAATTTCTGGAAGTCATGGGGGCAATTGCCCCCTCTTGAACCGGACTCGCTTTAAAGTGACTAATGATGGCCTAAAATTGTTTTGGGGCAACTTCGAATTAGAAAACTTCCGGAAGACCCCTATTAGTGCCCGAATATTACTCTTATGATAGTAGCTTCCGAAATCTGTGGTCATATTTTAATAATGATACCTAACGCCTAAAGCTGTCACCACCCTTGCATGGTATTGTCTTCCGGGGCTCAGTAAATGCAAAACGTTTGTTCTTAATGTGGAATATTGAAAAAAAGACTGAATGTAATAAACTAAATTTCTCACAAGCACATCTGTTTGCATCGTTTCAAAAGTGCATATTCGATACCTCTGTTTTTGATTGTTCAGGAAAGAGGGGCTACATATCTTGTTGTCTTTTTTGAAAGACGGCCGTCTGACTGTTGCGTCACAAGGTATTCTTTTAAATGACGATCTATAGGGATACTTTTAGGGGCAGGGTTTAAGTTAAAAGGGGCCGGTAAAATCATACCACAGCTTATTTTTTACTAGGTCTAATTTTCAGGGAAACACGGTAGTTTTTTTTCCCTTTTTAAACGATTTGAAGAAAATATTAAAAGCACAGTCTTGCAAAAAAATAACTCTACTTGAAGTTATTGAATAATCAACAAACGTTTGGTTCAGAACTAAATCTTCGTATACACATGAAGAGTGTTTACTTGTAAAAGTCTTTAACTAGACTGGCAGCTCGCTCGTCGTTGAACTTTCGAGCCCGCAAGAATCGAAGCAGAAATCCATCATCCGACCGATAGTTGAGATCCGTTTCTCCTGAAATGAAAAAAAATCGTCGTCGAAGCAGTAAAAGATATGATAGTTGCATCATTCAATCAAGTAAATGATTATGTTTACATAATATTGATTGCATTACATCATTTAATCAAGTAACTGATTATTTTTAAATAACATTGATTGCATTACATAGTTTACAGGAAACGACGTGCACCTACTTGTTAAAAGAAAATATTTGGGATTTCGCAAGGACGGATACAAGAGAGGTGATCGCCCCCTCCTCGAACCGAGATGCAGAGACTCTCCCTCTGCAAATGTTCGATACTGAAGTTCCAAATACGTAATTTAAGACTATCTTCAATACTGTTACGAGAGGGAGATTTGTAGTCTTGAAAACGCAATTGTAGCACATTAAGGATAGGAATTGGAACTTTATATAGGAAGCTTTTGAAGTTCAAAACTTCAATTTCCGACGATCTTAGATGATATTAGATGGGGTTCGTTGCCTCTTCCATGGAAAGCTTTTTTAAATTGAAGTCAAAAAAAAAAGTAAAAAAAAAAAATTTAAATTTTTGGCATCTTGAATTCAAATTATGTTTTTCGCAATCACGAGCGTGTGTGTGTATGAATGCGCGTGTGTTTGTGTAGGCGCATGTGTGTGGGTGCGCGTGTGTGTGTATGTATGCATGTGTGTGCGTGTTGTGTATGCAGTGCTGTGTGTGTAGGCGTTCCTGTGTGTGTGTGTGTATGTAGGCATATGTGTTTGTGTCTGTGTGCAGGCATGAGTGTGTGTTTGTGTCTGTGCGCAGGCATGAGTGTGGGTAGGCTTGTGAGTGTATGCGTGTGTGTGTAGGATATGGACGCAACCTGGAGACGGTTTTCCTAAGAGGAGCAGCGTCTTGAGGCCGGTCGACGCGACGGTGGTGCTGTCAGAGAGTGCTGGGAAAATAGAATGATAGGAATTCAAAACAGTCAAATGAGAACAATAAGCAATCGTGATTGCTCAAAAAAAAAAAAAGAAAAAAAAAACAGCAGTTATATGGCAACTTTCATGATGTTAAGGTGAGGGATGGGGTTCAGTACACTCCTCCGGATTTTTTTAGAAATGGAAAAGTTAAAGAAAGAAAAAAAAATTTTTTTTTAAATTGGAGTCGATCTTCCATGATGTTAAAGGCCCAGGTTTGGAATTTGTAAAAGGATGTTAAAACTTAGAAGGCGGAGGCTTGGGAATATAAAAAGTGTAAGTATCTGAAATAAATCGCGCCTCCTTGAAAATTTTCTTCATTCGCCCTTGGGATTTCAGTATCATTCTGACTATACTTCCGTAGGAAAATATAGGGCAAAATCTTTTTTTTTTTTCAATTTTGGCATCTATTGTAGTTTTGCTTTATTGGAGAAAATTGATTATTTGGGTCCGGCTGAAGATAAAGCACGAAAAAAACGTCACATTTCAACGTTTCCCCATTGTAAGTATAGGATTCAAACGCGTTTCATGAAATATCTCAAAAACGCATTTCGGAAGGTAATGCCCTTTACCTTCCTACAGCAATAAGACTGTCTTAGGAATCTTCCATATGACCATTACACGGAAAAGCCGAATATGACAGCTAAAATATTCTAATAAAAATGATAATTTAAAAAGGTTAATGAGCAAAAATTTTTGCTTAACGAATCACACACATGTTTATGATTTCATCAAAAAAGAAAAAAAATATTATTTCATTAGAATTTTAAATAATAATTTTTAATGAAATAGGGGGTGCCTCAGGATAACTTCCTTATTTCTAAACGCTATAAAACTCATTTTATTATTCAGAACTGGAAGGGTTTTTTTTCAGTAATGTAGGTACGTGTCTGAAGTTTTGTTTTAGGAAGTTTTAAATCTCACATCAGGTAGGTTATGCCCCCACTGTCTTTGCACTGAATATGTCGGCTGCTGGTATTTTCATGATCCCTCCTTACATATAGAAGTAGATACGTTGGCAAATTCTCCCCGGCTGTTAACCTTCAGGCCTTGAGAGTCCTATAGCGGTTTCCATTACGAGATGTACCAGAACGCCCCACAAAAAAATCTCAAGAGGGCCAATTCAGGTGATGAGCTAGGGACACTCTAATAAATCGCTTCTCATTGAAATGAGTCGTTTTGGGCAGTGTCCCTTCAAAAAAAAAAAAAAAAAAAAACGATGTCATGGGAGAGCAAGCCGTTCTCCATGTTATTGGAACAAAATTTCTCTTTAGCCAAATTCATTGAATCGCGGGGGGGAAATGAATTTTTTCAGTGCATAGGAAATGGGGAACGTCACTTACCTGATGTGATTTTCAAAATCGTGTAAAATAAAAGCTTTAAATATGTGTACCTATCTTCTTTGAAAAAAGAATGAAACATAATGATTCACAAAACAAGTTTTATTGAGTTTTGAAAAACGGAAGCTATCATGCCGCAACATTGGCTGTCATTTGCCGACAAAATGTTTATTTTCCCACAGAATAAACCTTAATATCATTTCGTTTCAGGTTAAATGTTTACTTTTAGTCAGAATCTATGTCCTGAAATACCCATAAAAAATTCCATAACAGAATTTTTTTTACGACGCACGAAAATATTAAAAACATTGGCATTTTTCACCTGAGACAATTTGTTTAGCATGACGTAACAGCGCAAGAACCGTTTCGGTAAGAAAAACGAAACAATTGAGATTTTGAAATGCAAAATTTTAAAAAACTTAATCGTAAGAACAAACATTTATGGTACGTGTAACACATTTGTCTGCTGACATTTGCCAGTCTGAAAATCAAAGTTGCAGTGTATAGCGAAGGCGAGTTCCTTATGCATCACATTGAAAGAAGAAACACCTTTAGAAAGTACAAATGCGGTCGAGTTAGAAAGCAATTTTTCTCAATTTTTTTTTTTTTCGACGAGATCTTGTTATTTATTTCCGATGTAAATGTGAAGACGGCCGTTAGCTCTCGCTATTTTCTTCCAATTACTCAATTTGAAATACATTTTGTTGAATTTTGAAATCTAGTTGTGATGATTTTGAACCGCAGAGTAACGAAAGAATTCTTCATCATGAAATGAGTACCTTTTATCATTTACCATTTTGTCATACCAGCAGCCAATTTTTACTTTTGCCCTCCCAAAAGTAATGGAGCCCCCCCCCCCAAATACCACTTAGATTCCCTAAAAAACACCCCCCCCCTCGCAAATGTTCAGTGACACAGTCTACAACACGTCCACCCCCCTCCCCCAGTTGATCACCCTTGCTTTTGTAGATTCACTTCGTGTTTTGAACAAAATACTAGTTTTTGGCAATAATCCCGGAGGCACACTAACAAAAAAATCTCTGAAATGGTGACGACTTTTCAACTAATATAGCTTTAAAAGATCTGCTGCTCCACTAAAAATACATGAACCGCAATAGCACCTGAAAACTACTGATTTGCAAAACGAGTATCTCATGGATGATGTTAACAGCATAAGGATAACTCATTATTGCATCAGTTGCATAACTTCATAGCTTCCAACATATTCAAGTATTTGTGTTGAAATGTTTAATCTGTTGAGAGTTTCAGTATGATGATTTAATTTTCGCATGGAATCCAGCTGTAAAATTTTCATTTACCATTTTTTAATGTCACAATGCTTTTCTCCTGCGATAGGAGCTTGCAGTCATACATACTCCGCTTAGAAAAGAAATCTGCCAAATCATGCCTCTCGCACAGTCCTTTCTATTTTGTTCCACTTTTGGGCATAAGTGAGGATTGGTCAGTTCATGGCCCCACGAGATGGCGCTGACACTTTCCGGCCTTGACAATTTATGACTTTTCTGTGTTTAACCGATGCAGCTGTGATCTGCTCTTGAAGTTCTTGAAAAATTTGAAACTTCATATGTTGACCATTTTGACCGCAAGAAGCGCTAAACGGAATCCTGTGCATCCACCGGTCAATGGCAACGTAATGGAAAACAGAGACTACCTGTAGCGCCCTCTTTGTTGCCATGAGTTTCAGCAATTGTCACGGCCTATATGCGTAAGAAACATTTAGTGCTGCCATGGACAGTCACGATTCTATAGAAGCTTTTTAATAGGGGTTTCAGGAAGTGATCGAAATTCCTTTTTGACAACTTTTGTTTTCTTAGTGGTGTGGAATAATCAGATGTGTCTCGAAAAGGTAAATCTTCAAGATTCTACAATATTCTCCCCTTTGTGTGGAGTATTTCTGATTCTTTCCTTTTTCTGCTGTTTTATATGTCTTTCATGGTTTCTGTTTCATTCACCTTTTTTTTTTTTTTTTTTTTTTGTAGTATTTCTCATATTTTTGAAGATTTTCTTTTAAACTCTGTCATTGCTGTTTCTGTTATTTTGCCGTGGTTTTATCCAACTTTAACATAGAGGGTATCTGAAAAGTAAGATTGCAATTGTGCTGTATTGAAAATACCTCTTCCTGAAATACATTCTAAAATATTCCACATAGAAAACTTGCAATAAAGTATAAAATTTATTTCTAAAGACAGTAAAAAACTTATGCAGTCTAATTCGCTTATAACGAACCCAAAGGGACCGATATATTCGCTCCTTATAACCGAGTGCTCGTAAAAAACGAGTTCGCGATAAAAAAAAATCACAAAAATTCATCGTAGTTGCTTTTCTTCCTCTTTTTAATCCCTGTATCAAATAAGTAGTTAACTTAGCTTTGAACTGTCTGAATGTCTCTTTCTTGTGTCATTGTTTTTGAGGAATTCACATATACACACATATAATTTTAAGATGTTTCTTAACTCCACAAATAAAAAAACAAAAGTTCTGTCATCGTTTGTTCTCAGGATTTATTATTTACTAGTGGCACCCGCACGGTTTTACCCGTAATAGAAAATTAAAAGGTCTTTTGGTTCGCCTGTATATTTACAAATAATGTATGATGAATTTCTCGCCAATTGGCTTGCCCATGTTACGGTTCCACGTTATGATAACTTAGTAATTTACTTGTCCATCTTATGAAAATTTTGCTCGGGAAAATGTTCTTAGAATTGGAATAGAAAAAGAACAAAATCGAATTTTTGAAAAATCGCTTCGAGGTGCACACCACCATGCTATAAACTAATTCTGTGCCAAATTTCATGAAAGTCGTCCGAACGGTCAAGGCGCTATGCGCGTCACAGAGATCCTGACAGACAGATATCCAGACAGAGAGACTTTCAGCTTTATTATTAGTAAAGAAGATTACTAACTTTGGTTGACTTTGGAAATTTGAAGAAAATTTACCAAAAAAAGATAAGCTGACTGAGCTTTAAGTCAATGGAAATTTTACGAATCACAAAAATATTACTCGTTTTAAGCGGAGTTTGCTCGTTTAAACCGAGTTATGCTCCCATTGACTAAACCAAGTATTTCTGACTTCCTCGCAAAATCCGGGTTCTCGTTAAATCAGAGCTCGTTATAAGCAAGTTCGACTCTAGTTTAAATTAAACGAGCTTGGCAATGCCCATAAACAAGGACACAGCGGAACACGGAACAATCATTAAAATCTGTCCGACATCGTTACGATACGTACGTTATTTAAGGCCACGGTGGTAGCGAAAACTTACACTTAGCACAGAACATTAAATATTTTTGCATACTACTTAATAATTGCTACTATTTCAAAAGAAAACTTTAAAAATAAGAACAAATATTTTTACGTGACGAAAAGAGTCATTGAAATAAGTATTTTTAATTTTTTTTGACAGTAAGTATTAACTATTGCTGGAATTGATAAATATTATTCAAAACTGGATCTGGATAAAGTGAGTGTCTCTTTATAATAAACTAGTGGTAACCGCACGGCTTTGCCCGTAATAGAAAAATTAAATGGTCTTTTGGTTCGCCTGTATATTTACAAATAATGTATGGTGAATTTTCTCGCCAGTTGGCTTATACCCATGTTACGGTTCCTCGTTATGATGATTTCGTATCTCGCCAATTGGCTTGTGCCCATGTTACGGTTCCACGTTATGATAATTTCGTAATTTACTCGTCCATCTTATGATATTTTTGTTCTTAAAATAGAAAAGGAACCACATCGAATTTTCGAAAAATCGCTTCGAGGTGCACACCGCGCTGTTTTGCGCCATCGATGTCACATGACCTCAAGCAGACGATGAGCGGGAAAATCCCTTTTGTTCAAACAGTGTTGTGGACATCAACTAGCTGCTCGTTGCGGATGCAATATTGTATTTCATTTTACGACTCTAGTATCAAATAGTAAAGTAATATTTATTCTAAATGTGTGAATACGTTATCAACTGTCTTTATGGGGACTTGAAATGATGTTTTCTTTTTTGTTCTTCGTATTTGACTGTGCTAAATCGTTATGTCATGACGTGAGTTCACATTATAAGTCGTTGGGATACTTTGGTGGTGAAAATTTAACGTATCAAATGTTTAACATCCCCAAATATGTTTGATGCTACTATCGTTGGATTAAAAAACGTTAAGGTAAGTGTGATTACCAATGCTTATTTTTAAGCAAAATTTGATAATAAAAAATAAATACGGTAAAACTCCTCTTAACGGATACCCCTTTTATGCCGACAGTATTTAATTCCTTGATTCTAAAGTAAATAAAATTATTAAACCTCTGTCCTGCGGACACCCCTCTATTGCGAACAAAAAAATTTGTCCTGTTAGTGTTCGTATTAGAGGAGTTTTACTGTATTTGTTAAATAATGTTTTAAGGATTTTTTACCTGTAAGGGACGTATTTTTATGAATGTTTTTTTCATGCTACACATTTTTATCACTTTCGATTTTAATGACGAAGCTTTTTTGCCCTCTCTTCGTGTAATGATTATTTTTTGTACCTATTGTTTCAAGGAACTTTTTAACATTAATTGGCTAAAGAGTGCTGTTTAATTTATACATTAAGTTCGCAGATTTCGTTTTAAGATCGCAGTTCATTAAAAAGACCAACTGTTTTAAGTTTTGAAGCAGTTTCTATTACTGTAAGGTACTGTAATCTATTATTGAAAGGTACACATTTTTATAAAAAAAATTTTAAGGAGCTTTTTAACATGAATTCTCTGAAGAGTGCAGTTTAATAGATACATTAAATCGCGACTTTTGAAAAACACCAACTGTTTTCTTTTAAACTCATCTTGTATTCATTCGTATAAAGGTATTTCAAAATGTTGTGGAATTTTTTTAGGAGGAATTCATATCAAATGAAAATGAATTAAAGCTTTTAACAACTATTAGCGAGCCATGCATTAGAAATGTGGTACATGACCATTACAAGCTTTACTCTCAGAACATTGTCTTGATTTTGAGAAATATAATGCAAACGATTTATAAAATACTGTTGAATAACTTCTCCAAAAAAAAAAAAAAAAACACACATACAGTAAATAGATAACTCATGATAAATCTAATTATATTTTTTACTCTCTCCAAAAAAAAAAAAAAAAAAAAACACAGTAAATAGATAATTCATGATAAATCTAATTATATTTTTTACTCTAAAATATATGCATCCGTATTGTCCTTTTATACCAATTGTTTAAGTTGTTTCAATTGCTCAGATGTTTTGTAATTATTATTGGGTATTGTAGTGATTTTTTCCTCAAAAATGTATGCTGTTTCTTTTGTTGGTGTTAGAAATATGGGTAAATATTGTTTTTTTTTTAATTCCATCTTTTTTTTTTTTTCATTCGTCTGCATTTTTATCAAAGGAAATCAATACTATTGTAAATCATTCGTGTGAAAAATGCAAAATATTTATTAGTTTATGAATAAGAAATACAGTTGACTCTCTATTTAACGACCTTTAAGGGACCACAAAAAATCGTCCTTAAGCAGAATTCGTCCTTAAATAGAATGCTTCTAAAACTACAGAGGAGCATTCGGGACCGTGAAAGGTCGTCGTTAAATAGAGAAAGTCGTTAAATAGAGCGTCGTTAAACAGAGAGCCAACTGTATGCACTTCCCGTTTATCTTAAATCATTTTACAATTTACAGTAAGCAAAAGTTATTTCGTACTTTATTTTGCATTATGATTTAAAGTTGAAGTGTCTTTTCTTTTTATCCATTTAAAAAAAATTTGCATTTTTATTCATTATCTAAATTTTTTTGCGAATATAATATTTAATGTCATGCATGAATTTTAATTTAGTTTACTATTTAAGAACTATTTATGTCGATATTAAAACTCGAACGACATAAATTTTTAATTGAGAGATGTATCGGAGTATTTCATGTAAAAACCAACTGCTTTTTTAATGGATTATAAAAAAAATTTAAATTTTTATTCACGGTAGAGCTATTATGAGATGTAAACAAACCGCCTTCACGGGCGGCCATGTTGAATGAGCGCGCAGGCCTTGTGTTAAGATGACTGTGTCCAGACATCCTACAGACATCCAGAGATCCTCCGGACAGAGAGACTTTCAGCTTTACTAGTGGTATCCGCGCGGCTTTGCCCGTAATAGAAAAATTAAACGATAGTTTGGTTCGCCTGTATATTTACAAATAATGTATGGTGAATTCTCTCGCCTATTGGCTTGTACCCATGTTACGGTTCCACGTTATGAAAATTTCGTAATTTACTCGTCCATCTTATGATAATTTTGTTCTTAAAATTGGAATAGAAAAAGAACCACATCAAATTTTCGAAAAATCGCTTCGAGGTGCACACCCCCATGCTACAAACTAACTTTGTGCCAAACTTCATGAAAATCGGCCGGACGGTCTAAGCGCTATGCACGTCACAGAGATCCTGACAGACAGAGAGACTTTCAGCTTTATTATTAGTAAAGATAAAGAAGATAAAAGTAAGGTTTCCGAGAAATTCTGGAAGGAAGTCTGTGGCGGACCTGCGTCCAGGAGACCCTATAGCAGTTACAGCCTTGAAATTTTGTACAAAATGACTTCGAGGACCGGGGATGTGCACCTGGGGTTTTATTTTTTAAAACTCGAATTAGTTTTTTTTTTTTTGTGTAATTAATTTTTTAAGCTCAAAAATCGCGTAAATTGCCTGTTATTGCCTGTGAAAGCGGTGAAAAATTACTTGCATACATTAATATTATATATCCTTGGAAAGGGTAGAATTTTCCGCATTCTAAGCAATTTATTTCAATGCTCTAACTTAAATACGGCGGGAGTTATCTATGTCTTTAGCTCGAACTGTTTTAGGCTTAGCTAAAATTTTAGCACTACTTTCTTTATAAATCTATCAGTAAAAAGCGAAGAAATTGTCTCACAGTTTTCTTTTTGACACCACTGGAAAGAGCGGCTTTTTTTTACTCCAGATTTGACTCGACCTATGGTCAAAAAATTAAGATTCTATCTCCAAGGGAAAAAAAGTTACAAGTCGTTAAAAATCAAGTTCGAATAATCTCACATCCATTAAAATTATTCATGTTTATTTGGCGTTACCATAGTTACGTCTTTTCGATTCACATGTTTCTTCTTTCTTATTGGCAAACTTTAAGGGTTTCGCTTTTAACGGAAAATCTTAGGCTCAATTCAAGCTCCGAGCTAAAGAGCAAAAAAAAAAAAAAAAATTACTAGAGACCACAAATATGAAAGCGACTTTTCAAATGTACAAAACTGCAGTTTTCCACTGCTCAGCCCCTTAGCCCTTACGGCTCTGCAAGTTGGTACAAGTTAGTTTGAAACCCAGGGAAGGGGTGCTTTTAGATCCAAAGGAAGCTCAGAATGCGTTTCCAATCTGTTTCTTTCTAATTGACGATTTAAATCTTTGTGAGTCAAATAAGATTGCGAAGCGATCTTCGGGGTTGGTGAGCGTAAGCGAGCAGGGGCAAAGCCCCCTAGTATATTAAAAATGAATAATTTTCAAGCATGATTTAAACTTACCTTTAAAAAAGCTTTCGCAGTTGTAGATACTCATACTTTTTTCAATAACCATTTTTATCTTCTGGAGAATTTTATTAACAAAAGAGAACAGATAGTGTTGCCGCTGGTTTTTAAATACACTTGAATTTGATATATTTTTTTTTCAAAATCTTCAAACTTCGTCCAAGAAAACCAAAAACTACTTATTTTGGTTTAAGATCTGATGGAATGGCCCGCATTTCTAGAGACTTGTATAGAGTGTACCCGCTAAAGTCCTTTGTCATCCCCAATAATTTCTGAACAGCAAGAGATATAATCATAAAAGTGGTATATATGTAAAGTTGCCATGCGCTACACCTGTACAATGAAGTCGCTTACAGCTCTTCTTTGGGAGTAGCTTTTTAGTTTGGAGTTAGCTTTCGTATCTCGGACGAGATACGGGAAAAAGTGAATTACAAAGTTATTCAGCATCACCAATGTATGACAAAAAAAAAAAAAAACCGCACTTTTTTTTATTTAAAGAAGAGAAACCAAATGCATTCTGAAAAGTAATAGTGGTTAAAGATTCAATAACTATGGCGATTTTATGGTTGGAATAAAATAAACCGCCATGTTGTGAAAACATACGCTGAAACAAACTTAGAGTAGCTAAAGAAAATATTTCAAATGCCGAAAAAATTATTTTATGTAAAATTAGTTAAATAAAACTACATTAAATTTGATCCCAGTTTTTCTCTTTTACCTATGAGTGACATTTTTAGATCATGTTCTTTCTCTAGTTTTCTCTTTTAAGTTAAAAATAAGAATGACTTCTTTCACTCGGTTATTCTACTATTATTCCAAAACAATATTTGTTTTCACACTTGGTGTATGAACTTCTGTCTTTAGTTCATGGTATCTGAGAATTTGAATGATGTAACTTATCAATTCTTTGTACTCATTTAAAAGGAGTTCTATGTTTTGTCATCTTTTATTTACTCTAAGAAAAGAAATAAGGAACTATGACATGCCTCCGGCAGGTAAGACTGATCATGCAATTAAAGTTTTAGTCTCAGTGGACAGTGATTGAGGTTTTTCAAAAAGAGAAGACGGAGTAAGAAGAGAAAATAAAGAAATCATAGGAACGTTTACAGTTTTCTTCTGACAGCTGGTCTTTAGAAAAGTAATGTAGCGTACAAAGTGTCCCGCAAAGAAGAGCAATTTTTAGGGAAATGCAAACACAATCTAAAGCAATAATAATTGTATACAGTAAACCTCGTTTTACGCGGGGGTTACGTTTTTCGGAAATGCCGCGTAAATCGAAACCGCGTAACTTAATATTAGTGTTAAAATAGAGGTTAGGTTCCGTAAATAAAAAAAAAATATTTCATTCTAGTGATGACTAACTGTATAATAAGTTTAATGTTTACTTATATCGACTTCTATGCACAACATGCATAAAGAAAGCACAAATTTGTTTAGTGTTTATGAAAAAGGAGCTGGCTATGATAGTTTTTTGGCAGTCAAGAGCAGTGGAGGCGCGAGAGTAAAAATAGACGTCTGCGGTGCAGTTTTACAAGGACCTTTTAATCATAAAATATTCACAGAAAAAAATTTATAATTATTTTTTGTACTAATTATTGGCACTTAGAGTTCCCAATTCACCTCTTAATTGTATGACAAAAACTTTTCATGACTTGTAGCGCAATCAACAAGAAGTTTTTTGGTGATGGAGTAGGGGGTGGCACATTGAAGGGGAAAAATGACCTAATAGAAAGGGGGGTCCGGGGGAAATTTTTTGAAATTTGTAGTTTAAAAACGCTATTTTAGGCGTTCTTTGCTGATGTTAGGAGAAAAAAAAGTACAAAGGTCTCAGCGGAAATTTCTAAAAATTGAAGCCTTAAAAATGTATTTATATGCCATATTTATTGACTTTAGGGTTAGAGACTGTTCCCGATTGATTCTTTTTTTTAAATAGGTCTAAATCAATTCCTTCTCCCCCCTGCAAGTTCTCAAAATTGAAGTTTCAAAAACAGAATTTTAGACAAACTTTGTAGATTTTACGGGAAGTAGGTTCTGGAGCGCTTCCCAGGAAAAATTTTGAAAATTATTGTTCTAAAAACTTAAGCAATATTTTATACTCAAGAGCCATTCCTCAAAACTTTTGTTAGTGATGTAGTTTAAAAAACCTAATTGTTTATGATATAAAAGAAAGGCGGTATGGGGACCCTTGCCTGAATATTTCCAGAAATTCAAGCCTTAAAAACGCGATTGTAAGGCCATATTCTGTAATACTAGGCTCAGTAATTTTTAAAAGTAAAGCTCCAAACGCAATTTTCAATGTTGTTAAATGTTTTGGGGCTTTCAGCTGGAAATATCGCGAAATTGAAGACTTCGAAACGAAATTTCAGACATTCCATAATGCTTTCTGTGTGAGTGGGGGGGGGGAGTTCGGAGGAGCAGCATTTTGAAGGGTATTTTTAGACGAACTAGGAAAAAAGAGAAAAAATAAAAGAAATAGGACCGGGGTGGAGGGAGTAGAGCTAGCTGATCAATAAGCTGTAACAATTGAATATTTTTAATTCATAGATATCTTTTTAAAACAATTTCACTTTTTTTTCTTTCAAAAAATAAAATTAATGAAACGTGATGTAGAAACTTGAAGAAAGACGGATAATTGCAACACTTTCAAATCTTTGCTCGCTTTGGAAAAATCGACGATCAGGCACTGCTCAATAGTACAATCATTTTGTAAAAGGCCCCAACAGAATTCTCCAATCGGGCCCCGCATTTACTAAGGCTGGCTCTGTGCTGTCTTCCCTTCACGCACTATTTTGATTACTTTTGTGTCTGTTGTCTAATAAGAGCTTCAATAGAAAGCATGGAAATTTCTTAAAACTTCTGAGAATTTTGCGAGGCCCTATCTGCGCGAGGCCATCGGCAGTCGCCGACGCCTAGCACCGCCACTGGTCAAGAGTTTTTCTCTGTAGTTCTTTGCAGAGCATTAAAGCATCCATGATCATTTCAATGATAGAATCTTCAATGATAGAAACTTTCTTTCATGAAAGAATCTTCCTTCTCTAACAAATCATAAAGATCATTTCTACATCCAAGGAATTAGGACTCGACCGATGCATCGGCCTGGCCGATGCATCGGCGCCGATGGTTCAACAATTTAGCCATCGGCATCGGCATCGGCGGCCGATGCTAACTTGCAGGAAACATCGGCCCATCGGCCTTAAAAAACATCGAAAAGCCGATGGAATTGGCCGATGTTTTTGGGAAAAAAAAGGACCTTTGTTGTTTTACTTTTTAATACAAAGTAAAGTGAGTTATTGTTTTCACATAAAATTGTTTACTTAAATTTCAGTTTGAATTTTTATTTTAATCACCCCTGAAAGAGTTTTTAATACTGTATTCAGGTACCAAACAAGTTAATTATTGCGTTGTTTCTTGCGGTTGGATGTACGTAAGTATCTCTCATAAGTCATAACTCAAAAATGGTAAGCTGTAGAAGGCTAAATTTTCGCGTGTGGGATGTGCATACGTTCCAGTTGTGCAATTCTCTTCTTGTTTTCAATCGGATGTTCTAAAAAGCTTATTTACTCATTTTTTGTGGCTATTAATTACTTATTTCAAGGCAAAACTAATACAGCGCCTCAGACTGACGATCATTTGGTGATATATTGCCGAATTGGAGACTATGGAAACAAATATTTGATGGCTAAACCGGTTTTGTTTCATTTTGTTAGATTCTCGTTGAATCGACGGTAATTTTTAATTTTTCGATATTTGTAGTATGAATCTTTTTTGTATCGTTTCTGCGGAGCTACAAGTTTGGGGCCCGTCTAAGTATATTTTGGGGCCCTATTTCTCTATCATAGAAAATGTAAAACATTTATCATAAGCATTTTTGTAACTCGGGCCCCTACGGTTATGGGGCCTCTCGTGCAATTGCAATATTTGCTATATTTTAAATCGCGCCTGTGCGCGTCAAAACAAACTCGGGTGCAAGTTTTAAAAGAGTTTTTCTGCTCAATGTTTATGATTACTTTGAACTCTATTTTTTACGACTATTTTTTATATTTCCGAGAACACTTGCGTGCCCCTCCTCCCACCCCCTCAATTTCTGAAATTAAACTGTAGTTGTACTTTTGAGTTGTTTAAAAGTAACACCATTCATAAAATTAGAGTTTTTTTTTTTTTTCAAGCTTTATTTTTTGTTTAGGAAAAATTTAAAGAATTAATCTAACAAAATTGATTAAAGACGTTTTGAATAGTGACATAATTCGGAAATCAAAGGGACTTTTGAATTTTTTCTTCGTAAGTGCTGAAGTAGATTCAGAAACTCTTCCGAGGCGTTGGTGGTAGCGGTTCTGTACTAAAAACATGAGGCCAAAAAGTTTAATGTTGTGAGTTACCCCAAAATCAAATGGTGACCCTCCTAACCCACCCTCGTCGTGTCAAGCATTTCTTACATATTTAACGATTATTTATTTTGATCATGAAATGTCATTTTGCGTATTTCTTATATTTGTTTCACCTATATTTCGTAATGCGAAATCTTTTTTGCATCATGAATAGCAATCGATTTTTTTTCTGTTATAAGTAACTATTTTTATGTATTTATATAAAATCAATGAATAAGTTATTTTCGTTTTCATCATATTTTTAATAATATGTTATAGAAAAGTTTAAAGGATTTTCTATTATGCAATTTTTGAAATTTCAGAAAATTATTGTTAAATTGAAAAATTTAATTTGAACTTGTTCGTAGTGCTTCATAAAAGATTAAACAATCAAATTATTCAATATTACGTGTGCAAACATCAGATCAAGTAGTATATATATTCAGTTATTAACTTGGTGTAAATATTGAGTTTGTTTATTGTAGTTGCGTTTTAAGAACCTTGCTCTTTTCATGGCTATTTCTTTTTTCAGCAAAATTTATGTCACTCTTATAGCTTTTGTGAAAAATGCAAACTTTTCTATTCATAAATTTTAAATAAATATAAAAATATTCCTAATATGATTTAATATTGAAATTTACCTGTTATCTTTTTTGTTTAATTTGATGACTAAAAAATGTCTACGTGCAATTTTTCCACTTTAATTGCGTTATTTGTTGACGGTATTATAGTTTTATTCTTAATTTTCATTTTAATGATAAAACATAATTTAATGTTTTTTAACGTTGGGGACTATGTTCCATTTAGGAGAAAAGGTGTTAGTACCAAAATTTGGCCCATGTGGTTCTCCAGGGAGACTAAAGAAGCTCTTAATTATAAGCAAGCCACTTTTCGTAAGTTTAAAGAAACTGGTCAGAGTGCAGAGAGGCTCCAGTATGGTAAGGCAAGGCGAAATTTTAAGTATTTGGTACGGATTCAGAAAAGGGAATTGGAGCAAAGGCTGGCAGATGACATTGATGGGAACCCTAAGAGGTTTTTTGCTTACGCTAATTCTGGGAAAGCTCGAAACAGTCAAATTGGGCCTTTGGTTGATGAGCATGGAAATTTAATCCAAAACGATAGGGATATTGCAAATGTTCTAAATAACTTTTTTTCCAGTGTGTTTAACGATAACTGTATCTTTTTTTCGTCAGGGTTGGAAAATAGCGACGTAGATCAGCAGTGGACGGAATTTAAGGATAACTTGGGTTCATCAATAGATCTATTTCAAACAAATCTAAGAAAGTTCTTCTGCCTTTATATAGGAGTTTAGTAACACCTCATTTGGAGTATGCTGTTCAGTTTTGGTCGCCTTATCTGAAGAAAGATATTTTTGTATTGGAAAGGGTTCAAAGAAGGGTAACTAAATTAGTAAGGGGACTCTCAGATTTAGATTATGATGCCAGACTTAATAGGCTTAACATGTATAGCCTAGAGCAAAGGAGAGTCAGAGGGGACATGATTCAGTTATTTAAATTTATCAAAATGAAAGACGTAAATGGATTAAATTTTTGCGGGGAAAGCAGGACAAGGGGTCATTGTTTTAAGCTATTTAAATCTCAGGCTAACTTGGAAATCAGGAAAAACTACTACTTTAGCAGGGTCGTGGGCACTTGGAATAGCTTACCGGAAGAGGCGGTAATGAGCAAGGGAGTGGATAGCTTTAAGAGAGCCATTGATCTTCATTGGGGACTAATTAATTGACTAGGACCAGCCTAGCTGGGCCCAGAGCCTGTTGCTGGTCGTCACATTTGTATTTGTATTTGTATTTGTATTTGTATAACTATGTTTAATGTACCTAAATCCATACATTTTGACAATATTACTGAAATCTTAGTTATATGTTCAATTTAAAAAAAATCAATTGGTTATTAAACAGTCTCTTTGTTTTTCTTCCTTTTTTTTTCTTTCTTTCTTAATTTTATTCTTTTCTTTTTTTTGGTTGTTCTTTGTCTTCCATCATACAGCAGTCAAAAAAGGAAAAACATAACTACACCCTATACAGATTGTACGTACTACGATCCAAAAGTTCGGGGGACAAGCTGTATAAAACCTTACCCAGAATAATTCACATAACCAAAGCACACCCACCTTCAAAAGGTCGCCATGAGGGACTATGATACTTCTTCCAGCGTTCATATAACTTTTGGAAACACTCATGGAAGCCATTTTTCGCTACCTTATGTGATGAAGCTTTATCTTCTCCTGACGGAAGAAAGCGGCGTCCATGCAAATCTTTTTTGCAGGGAACAGGTAAAAGTCATACGGAGCTAAGTCCGACGAAACGTTATGTTATTTGTTTGTCATATCAGAGTATTGACAAACCAAACCGTGCGTCCTCAGCATGAAAGTCGCCTTCTTCCTCACGGTGAAGTTAAAGCCTTACAGGAAGTTGCGAAACAGGCTGACAGTGCTTCTAAAAGCTATACGAAAGTTGGCAGAAGTGCATAGTCGTTCAAAGTGACAATTTTGTAGATAGATGTCCTTCGGTAATGTGAACTATTCAGGGTAAGGTTTTATACAGCTTGCCTCAAACTTTTAGGTCATACTACGTACGTATGAGTTTTCAACTTACTATTTCATAACGTTTTTGAGTGACGCAAGTTTACGCGGATGAAGACATCACATCACAAGTGAGTTTGCGATAATTAACTAAGGATGAGTTCAAAATGGAAATTTCGGTCATCTATATGTTCTTAGGTACATATGCATGTACAGATGTGGTGAAAAAACTTGTGAAGTTTAAATTGGGTGATCGTAAAATATAAATTTAGATCGAAATCTGATATATATATTTTGTGATTACAATTCCTTATTCGTCGAAAGAAAGTAAAATGAAATGAATCATTGATTCTTTAAACCTGACAATCTTATCAATTTATTTCTGTTAGATTTTTTTTTTTTTTTTTTTTTTTTTTTTTTTTTTTTTTGCCATCGGCCAACAACATCGGCCATCGGCCATCGGCAATCGGCCATTTGGAGGAAAACAATCGGCCATCGGCCATCGGCCATCTTTGAACAATCGGCCAACAATCGGCATCGGCCCATCGGCCAAAAAATGCCATCGGTCGAGCCCTACAAGGAATGGCTCAGAATTTTCAACGTTATTGGTTCTGTGTCATGGATATCGGTATTCTCTGCTTTTGGCATCCTTTGTCACTCCTAAAAGCTCTTCTTCCAGTGAGATCTGCACTGTGTGAGTTTAATAACTTTACTTATGGAAAGAGCTCTGGAACCAATCGCATAAAATGTCTCCAGTGACCAAAGCTCGATTATTAGCACGCCAAAATGCAGTTGATTACGCGTAATCCGCAATCTTAAGAGTTTGGATTTTGAAAGAGGGGAAAATTTTCTGTTTGCATTGTCGCATCCGCGTAAAACCGAAACTCATCCGCGTAAAATAAAATAAAGGTGTCAAATCTTAAAACGCGTATACTCGAAACCGCGTAAAATAAACCCTCTTAAAACGAGGGTCTACTGTATTATAAGTTAGTGCGTAAGTCGTCTTAAATCTTTGAAAGTCTTTAATATTGTCTTTATGTTTTGCTGTGGCAAGGAGGAATGTTAAAATATAAAATTTAGTATTTTTGTCACAATGATTTTCCTTCTTTCAACCCTGACTCACTGGTAGAGTTGATCTCAAAATTGTTTGATAGTTGATTGAAATTAATCATGAAGTTGCGCAGTAATTGAAGCATTTTCCAATAAGATTACCTTCGCACTGGTAACTATAATTATTTAGTACAGCAGTGAGGTGTCTATCAACATAGTACGGTTCTGCCTCGTAAAACAAAGGTAAAAAAAAAAAAAAAAAAAAAAAACTGTGGTAAAGAACTTCTATGAATGATTACAGATTCCTGAGGATTCTGTATTTATAAACCGTATATTTTCCTAATTGGAGCGGATAAAACTTACTTAAGACAATTTAAATAGGTTTTTAACATAGGTAGAGCCCCTTAGACATGAAACGTAGCCACCATTACATTTGCATTATTTAAAAAATTGCACAAAATATGAGAAAATAAGATATGTTAGACATAATAGGTATCACGTTGTTAATTATTGGGAAATAAACTTCATACACAATGCAGTTCGTACACACTACTACTAATCTGTGAAAATAACTCAACTTGTTCGATGATGAATTAATTGCCAGTTACTAACCGTATGTACCCCCGTTCTTCCTCTACAATTATCCTCATTTAAGGTATTACGTATACAACTCAAAAATCTAATACATTCTTGAACACCATTTACAAGTACAGATGTAATAATGCAACGATTTATACTTTTCAGTTAGTGTTTAACGATTAAAATGAGATAGCGATTCCCAACTCTTTCTTCGACGATTTTATACCTCCACTCCCTCAACTAGTACAGCTACAGCCCTCAGAAGAGCTTACCTTACTTAAAAGACATACTTTGTTATTCTTATGTAGGAAACAGTTTACACGAGGGCATAAAAAAAGTTAATTACTATATTTGAAAAAATAAAAAAAAAAAAAACAGAAAAAAAACCGCGATGTAGTGAAGCCGCGAAAATCGAAGCGCGAAATAGCGAGGGACGACTGTATTCCAGACGGACGGTTATTAAAACAAGTGAAATTGCTGTCTCCGGATGCCATAACGATCTGATTGGTATTTGTTTGTAGTCATGCCTCTGGATAAGGGGCGGATACTTGCTCATAGCATAATATTTGAGGATTTACACGGGTTAATTTTCCGTTGTTAAAAATTTTTCTTTATTTCCAATGGCAAGCTAAAATTAAGATGAAATAAGAATGCCATTAGTATGAAAATAAAAACATAAGAATGTCACTGTTTTTAAAAACTAATTGTGCGGAAATTTTACTGACCAGAGTCAGTGAACCTTTTGGTCACTATATTGAAACGGAATTTTAAAAATAACAACGCAATTTCGTATTAACGAACGAAAGCGTGTGTACAGTTGCCACCTAAGGGGTTACAAATTGTTTTTTTATTCCTGCATCCTGTTTGAGAGTTTATTTAAGGTAAGTGCACCTACAGTAGATACTACACCATAAGGTGATAAAGTCTTCGAGAAATAAAGATAATAAGATTTTCTTTCCTCTTAGCTACGTGGGCCCCATAAAAAAATTAATTAACTAGCCTAGGGAGTCACCTAGCTGGTGGAAATACCTTATTCTGTATTTTTCATGGACGTTATCCGCTTCTCGTGTAGAATCCTCTCTATAGGTGCACAGGGGTGCCCTAAAGTTAAATTTTTAAGAAGGCGGAAGTTTTTAACTTGCAAAAATTTTGGAAGTTCACAGTGACCTTCCGTGACCTCCCATCGAGGCACTCACTCCTGTAGGTGCATTTACCTTAAATGAAGTGTTGCTTCAACTATAAATTCAAATCGTATTTAAGTAGCTACACGTGTCCGAAAAGTTAAAGTCACGTTTTTCTGTAAACACTCTCTCCGGAAGGATGCAAAGTGTGCCAGTAGACAAAGCTTCTTTTTAATGATCTGGTCGAATGTTCTGGTGCGAGTGAGAAGAATATCAAATGAGGTCCTACTTACGGGCCAAGTATTCCCTGATTCTACTTAGGTGTTTGTGCACATCTTCCGGTTTCTCATTTAACTCCAGTTTGGCTTTGCGCTTGTCTTCCTTCGTCAACGTTGGATCAAGTAGGGGTCGGTAGACAGCGCTGCCATCCCTAAAACTACGAGCAGTATCCATCCTGGAAGAAAAAAAAAACAATAAATTAAGTTTGATAAAGACATTATATTGGAGAGAAGCAGTTTTGTTGAAAAGTATTATCTATATCAGGGGTTCTCAACCTGGTGCCGCGGCGCCCAAGGGTAACGTAGGAAGAGGCGAGGGGTGCCGCGAAGTGTTTATGTTATTAATATACATATACTATATTAATTAAGTGCCAAATAAAGTCACTTAGACCAATAAGGCCATCCAAGGTTTTTAAATGTGGTTTAACATTTATACTTATATTAAAGACGATTTCGATTCGTTTTAGTTGGATACTACTTTAGTTGGATACTGGGGTTATGGCTTCAACTCTGTGTGAAGTAATATTTGCCCAAAGACCTTTGCCCTTATTAGGGCCCATGTTTTTAATAAGACTTTTATTTGCTAAAACTACTGGGAAACACCACTGAAGTTTAAATTTTCATTTGATTTATTTTATTCTTCTTAATTTTTATGGGTCATCTGATGAATATGCAAAAGTTGGACTATTAGGTTTTGAACCGAAGTGTAACATTGTTTGGCACACTTACGCACTTACCTCAAGTAATGGAGAAGAACTAGAGTGCCGTGAGAAAATTCTAATTCTTCAAAGGGTACCGCGAGTTCAAAAAAGTTTGAGAACTCTGATCTAGGTGGTAGATAATCCAAAACCCCAATGCGCCCAATGTTAGGTTTTTCTGAGTATGGGCAAAAACTTGAAAGTGCCCCCTAGACCTATCTTCATTCGAGTTTTTGTGTGGTGCTTCAACGAAAACTCTTAGAAATAGAGTGAATTTGCCTCCCCCCTCCCCGAACGTTGCCACCCGGTGCAAAGGCCCGGCTTTCGCCTTCCTAGATCCTGCATTGTAAAGCTCTTATCGACAAGAACACGACTTCTTTCTCATAAATCAACCCTAGATTTCACTACACTCCAACGTCCCCTGTACCTACCATTACACGTTGTTTAACCATTTGTATTGAGCCCTGAAGGCATCTCTGTTCTTTTTATCCAATCCAGGAGCCGAGCCACTCCTCATACAGTGTCCCCCCATAGGTACTGATTTGGAATTGGGATTTTTAAAACTTTGTGACCACGACAGTAACGTGCACCAGCAACCATTAGCGCATACGAAGTGTCTTACACAGGGACACAACGAACTTAATTTTTTGAAACTGGAGAAATTCTCAATTTTCCAAATGAAACTCCAAATTCATCCGAATGATAAGAGCAACCGACTGTCATCATCAAACTCGTGACACTCCAGTTACGATTTCAAAGACTTGACGGTCAGGCCACCACGGCCACACATAGACTAGCTCAGTGGGGGAGGGGGGAGTTTGGTAACGAGGGGTACCATAGTATCCCCACTAACCGTTAAAAGGAATGCAAATACAAAACTGAGAAAACGTGGGTGTTTCCGAACTAGTTCCTTACTAGTTCTTTACGTTCAATTCTTCAAATTTTGTATGACTCCATGAGAGAGTGGAACCGACATCTTCTAAGAAGTTATCCATATCACACTTTTTTCATATTTTTGGACAACCTTTCGGATGGGTAGCGAAAAAAGAAAAGAAGAGGGGTCGCCTAATGTCGGTAATCCCATACTTATGCGTGATCCCAAAAGTAACCTAAATTTTACGTTTTAAGAATTCAATTTCGAAAAACTTCTGAGGAGAGTTACAAAACTCATCCATTTTTCCCTAACGCTATCAAAAAAGGCCTATAATTGCGTTTCCAGTTGATCAATTTCGAAAATTTTTTGGAGAAGATACGCGACCTCTCCTCCCCCAACATTGTTAAAGATGGCCTATAATTGCATTATTTCGTAACATTAACATTATCGGAGGAAATTTTTAAAAAAAATTTCCTGTTCCTTAATGTTCCCAATGTCCATTGGTAACATTGAAGCTTCTATGAGCCTTTCTTTTTCTTAATATCGCAAAAGTTAGTCTACAAATAAATATTTTGTAATTTCAACTTAACGTAATTTCTTTAGGAAACGCCCACGAAACCCACATGTGATCATCGAAGATCGTACAAAATTGCGTTTTTGGAACTTCAGCTTCGAACTCAGTCACCACCCTCTTCCCATCCGTAATGATTTGTCAGCGTATCTGCCAGTGGTGTAACGAGAAGTTTTCGTGTGTGTGTGTATTGGGGGAGGGGGGGGGGTCATATGATTTTTTTCAAAATTAAAGGTCGAAAAGCACAATTTTAGGTCCTTCCTTTGCATGCATGTTTAAACAAAATTTTGTTGCTTCATAAGGGAAGGAGATTATGATGCCCTATCCGCCCTCCCTCCCTTGGCTATGCCACTGTAAGCCGCTGTCTAAAGGATAAGTTTATTAATTCCATTCTTCTTATTAGAATTTTACTGCTAAATATTTAGTGCTGCCATCTGCTGTTAACTTTCATACTTAGAGAGTATGGTCAACCAATATTTCTCTACTCTTTCTTTTATAAGGATAAAAACAACTTGAAACTGAGCTGTTCAGTCTAGGATTATTGTTTTAAGGCAACCGTTAATGAAAATTTCTTTTATTTGTTTTGAAATAAAAGAAACTTTTAATTTGTTTTTATCCGAGGGAAATGTACGACATTTTCTTTTTTTCTGACGATGATTTTTGAATGGTCCACGACATGTTTTTTTTTTTTCGTTAGACGGATAGATTATGAGAGCGTGGTTGCTGGGCAAGTTTGGCGATAAACAATAGAGTTGTGGAATTCTTTTTACATTTGAAAGATATGATGTCTTTTTTTGTTTATTTGGCAAAATATTTTATATTGCAGAAAAAATCGCTTCACTCGCTAAATAGAGTTCTAAAGCAAATGTAAATCTAATTTAATCATTTGACGAAAAGTTTTAAATTCCAAAGAAACATTTTTTTTTTGAAAAGGTGAGTACGCATTTTATACAACGAAAAATGATCATTTCACATCAGAGGGGGAGGGGGCGTCATTTTTTTTTTTATTCAACGGACCTCCATTAAATTTTTAGCACGGACATCGCTGTGCGGGTACCGCTAGTATTTTAATATAGAAGGTGAGATAGAAATTGCTTTCGTTTAAAAGCTGTACATTTTAGCTTTGACATTCCTTCATGCAAAATTGCCTCGAGCATTTTTAGAAAATCCTTCCACTGCCACAAGAGTGGGAGTACAGTGGCGGTTACAAGGAGGGGTCGTGAGCCCCCACCCCAAACCCACAACAGTATTTGAATATTTGCTTGAAAACATATAAAAACTCGATCGAAACCGTAAGAAGTGGATACATGGAGGGGGGATCATGGGGGGGCATGACACCCCCACCCCCATCAAAACCTGCGACAATACTTTGTAATCTGTTTTAAGGTTCATTGCATTAGAGAACTGGAAAATAAAATAAATAATAATGTAATTTTAGGTAAAGGGGGATTATGTGAATAATTTCTAAATTGTGTAAGCTTACTCCATGCCAAATTAAATCATTTTATCTTTTATACTTAAGAAAATATTAAGATGTTATGGTATTTTGACCCATAATTGCCCCGTCTGACACTAAATCTTATGCTGCTTTTAATTGTAAAGTGCAAAAGAAGCATGAGAAGCGTTGCAACGCAATTTCAAATGTCAAATCAAAGACCACGTTTCCGACAAAAGCTTTTGTCGGACGTCTCTTCATCCATAAGCTCATTTATTTTGCATTGAAAAAGGTATTCCCTGTAACGACGAAACACGTGTCTGCAGTAATCTGCAATTTTTGCTTTTTGACGTTGTTATTTCTTATTTCATGTGGTAGGTAGTTTCAAAAGTATTGTAACCTACTAATTTATTTTTATACTTTCAATTTAGAAATTATAATAAGAAGTTATTATCTGATCATTCAATGGCTTTGGATTATTTAAAGCATCGCGAATAGTTACTTTTCAATAAAAACTGAACTTATACACTCAAAAATGAGTAACATTTCAAGAAAATCCAATGATAGAACCTTTTTGCTAATGCATAACCTTTCAAACAATATCTCTGTAAGCTTACAGAAAATTCTGGTGTAACCTTACACATAAATTAGTGATACGTTACAATCTAATAACATAACTATGATTTAATTTTCAAAAAGCGATGCGTTACTTTTCATCAGTTATATCAGTTAAATTACTACTGAGCTTTCAGAGGCAGTCCTCTGTGTTTGTAAAGCATTAGCTTCTGAATGAATAAAAGTCACACCATTTTTTTTTTTTATTTAACAGAGCATGAAGTTGTTCAATAGTAATATTTTGAGCCCATTTTGTACAGAAATAGAGGCGTAGAAAACCATGTTCCGAAAAGTCTTGCTTAATTAAACTCGTAAAATAAAACCACAAACCGCACTATTGTTTAGCAATAAAATTAATTTAACCACAACGAAGCGTAAAAATACCAAACAATGAAGTCAAATCGCCAATAAAAGACATGGAAAGAGTCATTTGTGGGAAAGAGACGTTTTGCAAGCCACGCTGATTTTTGAAACAAATGAGGCCGATATCTGGCAATACTAGTTGCCAAGTTAACATCATCTTGTCAAATCTTTCATCATCCTGATCATTATGAAATACTTAAAAGTTGCTTTCAATAAAAGAAAGGCAATAAAAGGAACACAATTAGGGAAGTACGATTAGATAAAAGGCTTTCTTTTTCGAAAAATTTTATTTTTAAACCATCGAAGTGAAGCATACTGAAATGTAAGTGGAGTAATTTGTAACATCGCGTGCTATTTGTAATTTCTTTCAGACAATAATTACTTTTCTGCTGACGGAAATTTGCAAGCAGTTTTTGGCATTTGATAGGCATGGAAATATTAAAACCCTATATTGACTTTAAATACGATTCTTGAATGATTGTAGGACCACAAAAACATAACTTTCAAACAGTCTCAATACATGTAAAAGCAGACTAAATGTGTTATTTTATTTTGACAGAAAAGAATAATTAATTTTTTACTGTCGGAAATTCACAAGATATCTTTTCATTTAACTATCCTAAATTCTCATATTGCTTTGAATTGGGTCTTAAGTAATTGTAGTAGGTCAATGCAGAGCAAGGTGAATTGGTGAAATATGTACCTTGTTTTCAGTACTACCTCTCTGATAATACTTGAACTATGCAGTGATACATGTGGGCTACTCCAGTCAGGAAAAAGTTATCTATTATGAAGTTGTTCAGCTTTACGAATATTTGTTTGGCATTGGTTGCAAAAAAAAAGTAAGGAAAGTACAATAGTACCTTCTTTAAGAGACACCTCTGAATGAGGGACACCTCTATTTTAGGGACACTTATTCTGGTCCCATTCCCATCGAATAGGGACCTCCTCTCATTTTTCTCTCATTAAGGGACACTCTATTTAAGGGAAAATCACAGAGAAATTTTTCAACAAAAAAAAAAGAAAGAAAAAAAATTTATAACTTTATTACAAATATCGAATTTGTTAGATAAATTCAAGGTTCCCTTTTTGCCCACAAATTTTCCAGTAGAAGTTTGTCTTGACATTAACATGTAAATAAACAAGTATTCTAAAATTGTTGTTGAGACCTACAGTCATGCTTTTCCTTCCTCGTCAATTGTTTGATATGAGCTCAGCCCCGACAGAGAGTGTGCCACCCATGACAAGCTTTGTATAGAGTACTTGAAATATGATCACATTGTTTCATTGTAAATTGCATGACATCAAGCAAATCCATGTAACATATTATTGAACTGAAATTTTACTGCTTTACAAATTACAAACTTATGTGTGATTCCTTAAGCAAAAGATGTCGTAATTACCTTTTAAATTTATCCCTTTTTCATAAAATATATGAACCGTTACGTGCGGACAAAGTTACTAATATTTCGCGGAATGTGGCCCAACACATAATTTTTTTCAACGATTTAAACTATTGTTTCTCAAAAAATGAGCTATTGTTCCTTTGCATTGGAACCTATGCTTTCAAAATCTACAATTTATTTTGTCGTTGCTACATTAATAGAGAAAAAATATTAATTCATACAGAAAGTTACAAAAGGTTGACTTTGCCTGTACCGCACGTGACGCATGCAAATAAATTAAATTTTAAATAACAAAACTATTTAATAAAAATATAGCTCTGCCAGGAGTATCTTTGTATCAAATGTAAAGATTAAAAAATGCGCTTACCCCTGTTTAATGAAAATATTAGAATATATGACTAAAATATTAAGATATATAACAAATGTTGGTGAAATGAAAGCGTCTGATTGTCCCGCACGTGATGGTGAAATGGCCTCATGACGTCGCAGTGTGTGAATAACTTCCGTTGCACGTATAAATCAGATTCCTAAAAAATGACTCTTTCTGTAATTAGACACAATCTTATCAAACATATTATCAAAATTAAAAATATATTTTTCAAGATATGAATTTAAGAAGCATAACTTCAACACGTACATAGGTACAAACACATACGCTACTTTATTTTCTCAATTTAAAGAAGATTCTCACTAAAAAGTTCACGTGAGATTTTCCGCGATTTAATGGGTAACTAGAAGAGCAACTCGAATACTACGTTTTCTTTCAAAGGACAATTTTATAACAAAACAGGTCTTTTCAACGGGTTTGTAGGTCAACAAACTAAGTATAATATAATTATATAGTACTTCAGTGGAAAGTAGTTTCTCTAAATAAAATCTCATGAAAGTTTTGCTAGAGTAAAATGCACTGAAATAAAACACGAAACAGAATATGAAGAAATTTCAAAGATAAGTACAAAATTTAGTGCCAAATTCTGAGAAGAGCTTCGGGGGTAAACATAAAAATGAGGACAACAGTGACAGGCATTTTACCGAGCAAAATATACTAAAACAATTTTATAACCCAAATTTAGTTAAAACTACATTTTTGAAATTAATTAAATGCACCAAACATTGAGATTCGCCTTACCACAAATTAGCTATACTTATAGCAACTATATAGCTCATCTTTTCACTGCATACTTTTCATCGTTTTAAGCAGCCGTCAGAGTTAATCAAAATGAATTCAAACTATAAATAAAAACTTTGAAATATTCTGCGTAATAGTTTGGACATAGAAGAATTTGAACCTGGGTCTGTCTTTAAATCCGGATTTTTTGCTCTAGTAACAAGTACGCAAGTTAGGTTAAATGCCATAAACAATTTTTACATAATGAGATGCAAGAATAATAGTTAGGCAGCAGGAACCCTACCCCTCAACTCTATTCGACAAGCCCAGGAGCCACACAGTGAGCCTATTGGCGGGAACGGTCAATCACCAAATTAGTCTAAACAAAACTCAAGTTCAAATAAAAATTTATCATTTCCAATTTTCTGGTTATCAAGAAAATTCTCGTTTTAACATCTTTGCATCAAATGCAAATGGCTATGAATATTTTTTCTGTTGGAGTCTTCCAAAAATAAGTTGCCGAAAATGATGCCAACGTAGCGATACCTCTTCAATTTCTCGCCAAGCCCACAGCAGTCACTCCAAGCAGATATGACATCACCATCATATAAGTCGCCGCAGGACCCGAACGTTGCCATCAACCCGAATCTAATCAGCATAGCTGCCAGAAAAATGCCTAAATATTATAACATTACTGTTAAGTAACCCATACATGAAAAATATTTAATAGTTTATACGGCGTGTCCGAAAGTAACTTTCCCTATGTACGGAGTGCTAGCGGCCTATTCGCAGAACCTATCGATTCAAAATTTTAGATACGGTTATTTGAATTAATGCGTTTGAGATTGATGATTTCAAACAACGCTGTGATCTCATGACTGCGGTTACAGTGATAGAATCTCAAAATTTTCAAATGACAACACCCACTTTTTCCTTGAGTAAATTGATCAGTGTATTGATGAGCCAGAAATGGCGTTGGATCGATCGACATGTGACGAAAATTGTTTGTTCGAAAAAACAAGCACCGACTGAAGAAACACGCTTTTCACTCTGCATTTTAAGGATTTTTTCCTTAAGCTTTGTACATGGTGTTTAGTGGTTGGCTCTTCTACTACTGTCTTACCCTGCGAGTTATGCAAAATGCTTCTCTTTTATACTGTCACTAGGATAAACAATTTTCATCTTTGCAGTTTTTGTCACACGCAACTCGTTACAACGCAATTTGAGGTTTTTAATACGCGGATCAATTTGCGCAAAAAAATGTGAGTGTTGCCATTCGAAATTTCCGAAATTAGTTTACTATAACAGAATATGTGTCAATACTACGTTGTTTAAAATTTTCGCAATTAAGAGAACATCTGTTCACAAGCGTATGACAAATTTTGATTCTATTGGTTCAGCGGACAGGCGGCTAGTCAATTACTTGCAAAAATATATATTTTTTTTTCCAAAAAAAAGTAGCACTATATTTTATCTTAAGCTAAAAAATGTTTGTAATCACTTTGGTTTCGAGAAAAAGCTTTAAAACCAACATAAGTTCATTACTTGACCGTTCTGGTCAACTACTGGCATTGATGGCATTTTAGACAACCAGTAGTTGACCACCCCTCAATCCCAGCATAAATGATTAGTAAAAGGTCAAATCAAAAAGTCTTGCGCCTATTTTTTTTTTATTTTTTTTTTAGCCAAAATAAGGCTGTGAATACAAAGCAAACATATACATTCCCAACAGTGACAGTTCTTTGAACCAAACCAGCCGTATCTGCTTTTTGCTCGGAAGAGCGGAGCTGCCATCAGTCATTTAAGATGACGGTTATTCTTCAGACGTCCATAGCTTATGAGCAGAGAAGTGTTATTCGTTTTGTACGGAGCAAGAGATAAAAGCCCATTGCAATTCACAGGGAAATGCACCTAAAGTTCAGACCTTGTCCTAGTGATTTTGACTCTACTGAAGAAGTTTCTGGCAGGACAGAGATTCACATCTGACGAAGAAGTCAAGAACGCGGTCCGACAGTGCATTGTTCCACAGGCAGCCGGAAGAATTCTGCCACAGGGGGATCTCTAACTTAGTCCCGCGATGGGACAAATGTCTGAAACGATGTGGTGACTATGTGGAGAAATAGTGAAAGTGACATAGTTAATTACGTATATTTGTAAATACCTGTAGGTATCTTTTTTTGGCAAATAAAAAATAGGCGCAAAGACTTTTTGATTTGCCCTTGTAAATTGATGCATTTTTTTTTTCATTTACTTAGTATAAACATGGATGATCAATAAATGAACCTTAAGAATAAAATTTAACGTCGAGGAATACGATTAAACATTTTATCTCGTGCCAATTCTCACTAGTAAGAAAAGTGATTTTCTTGAAATTTTTTATATGTCTTTGTAATTGTTCCGTCCAAACCTCCACTCAAAACTTTAGTTAAAACTATAAATTATAAGAGAACACTTCATGGAGTGCTATAAATTAGTTCCAGCAATCAGATTTAAAATATCTACTTATTTATTCTTATTTTTACATATTATGCTCGAGTGGTCAACTACTGACAAGTGGTCAATCATTGGCAAATCACCCTACACATGGCAGAATTTATTTTACCTATTCAGATTCCAATGTAGCAAATAGTTTTCCCAAAACATGACTCATTTTTCCTGAAAGATAAGACGAGGGAAATAACCACAAAAGTTACCAATTTAGACTAGTACAATTTTTAGCATTGTATACCGTCTCTTGATTCGCTGTAGCCCAATAAAAAAGCCAGGCTAGAAGCTAGAGTGACATTACGAGCGTACTTCAATAATTTGTAAGTTCATTTTAAAAAATCGCTTATTTAGTAAGGTGAACCCACGTTATAAAGTGATTGCTTCATGGAGAATTATTAAAGATAGAAAGAGAGGAAAATAAAAAATTTTTATTTCCATGGTTGCTTACTAAAACTGTTTATACACCAACCGAAAATGAAGTGCTTCGGTTTCACGTCAACCATACTTTTGTTTCAAACTTCAGAAAAAAAAACATATAACTGACTCAAGGAATGATAAACAGATAGTGTTTTAATTCAAATGCTTAAAATAACTGAATTTTCCATCATACCGAGGTAAAACTACACATATTTCGTTAAAAATATACAGAAAAGATTTTTCAAGTTAATACTAGAATATTTGAAAACTACAAGAATCATTGGGAAAGTAAAATGCAAAAAAAAAAATCTCAATGTCTCTTTAAATTTTTAACAGTTAAAAAGACCTTTTTTTCAAGAAAAAAATGCTTTATTACTGACTCCTTTCAAATAAACTTGCTAAACATTATCAATTATTATTCAGTTTAGGGACGAAGCTTGTAAGTACATGATTACCACTAGGATAACATCTTGTTGAACAAGATTACAATCAGATTACTTTATTTTTAATCCAACCAAGCAGAAAATCATCCAACAGAAGACTTGTTTCATACTTCTTGGATTAGATACACTTCACTACACTTTGTTAATAAACTCCTCACAAAAAAGAATCTCGGGAAAATCAGTTACGGTTGATTTACGAGGTTCTAACTTTTATTTCTTTTTATCTATCATATTTTGTGCGTCGACTTTAGATTCAATGTTGTGCATGTGTTTATCACATGCTTTAACATATAACTTTTTCCAAAATCTCTCAAAACAATTATTAAATGAGAGAAAAGGGTAATTTTTCTCAATTTTTCCAATTTAAAATTTGAGCAATTGGCCATTTTTATTTCTAAGTCTTACTTAATGAAAATAGAGGATGAAAATCAGATTTTTTTTATTTTTTGTTTTCAGGTTTTCAGAAGTAAATGAAGTTAGTATTTGAAGAAATCCTTAATTGACATCATAGAACGATTAATCGGAATGAAAAGAGCTCGAACAAAAAGACATAAGGTAAAAATGTAAGTAAAACACTTAACATTTTTTTTACTTCACATTTTTGAGTTGTAAATCCTTTCTAGTTTTCGTATCAGTTAAAATGTAACTTTTTGAGATATATGTTAAAACAATATCGAACGGAACAGGCGAAAGTAACACCAATACGGTAAAGCATAAAAGTTAAACATTAATTATAATGGACATATTAAGATTCCTCACATATGGAAAACCTTGATTAATATAACTACTTTAGAAATGTTGAAAATGAGAAAAATATAATCACAAAGAAATTCCGTAAATTGCAAACCGAAATCAACTGCACAATTTTAAATGCAAGACTAGGAGAAAAGTTTCGGAAATAGGCAATTATTTTAAGTTAGTGCGAAGAAATACAGAGTGAAATGTTATTAAAAACATGCATTTTGTATTAGTTAGTAGTCCAATAAATATTTCATATTGAACAAAAGTAAAAATAAAATAAAGTAAAATAATATTTAAATTTTAAAAAATGAAGAATCAAAAAATAAAATAAAAGCAAACGATTAATCGCTATTTTTATTTGTATGCAATCGATTAACTTTACCTTGTTTAAAAATATAAACTTAAATTAATAATAATAATGATTTTTCAAAAAAAAAGCTCATTTCGAAGCAAATAGAGACATTTGTTTTTTCGTATACATTAGAAAGAAGTTTCTAACATGTGGATAGTAAGATGAGATTTGCGATTTCGACAGAGCCATAAACCGATAAACTTTCAAATTTGAAGATGAAACTTTTTTTTTCACCATGTACATGGTAATGAAACATAAAGTATAATATAGTAATAAAACGTTAAGTGTAATATAATAATGAAATATTAAGCATAAAATAGTAATGAAACATTAAGCATAATATAATAATGAAACATTGAGTATAATATAGTAATGAAACGTTAAATTGTTTCATTACCAAATAGTTAATAAAGATATTGGATATAAACAACTTACAGCCAGTAATTAAGACAAATAACTTGAGGCAAACAATTGCAATACAAAATGGGAAGATAAATATTCATGTTCGCCAACATTAAGTCGCCTCAACATCTTCCCAGTAGACGAGGTTTTCCGTTTTTCTGGTTAAACAACGCGAAAAACCCGAGATCTATTCTATCATCATAGAGTCAAGAGCGGTATTTGCAAATTTTTCCATTTTTCTTTTTTTGAGCAATCACGATTGCTTATTGTTCTAACTTGATAATTTTGAATTACTATAATTTTATTCCCCCTCCCCTCCACCGCTCTCTGCAGCACCACCGTCGGCCGGCCGCCTCACGACGCTGTTCTTCTATCGAAAACCGTCTTCAGGTTGTGTCACTTACTTGCCTACACTTACACATACACACACACACATACACATACACCTACACACACAAACACATACACACACGCATACATAGACACCTACACACACAAACACATACACACACGCATACATAGACACCTACACACACAAACACAGACACACACGCATACATAGACACCTACACACACAAACACATACACACACACCTACACATACACACAACTACCCACACATACACCCCCCCACAAACACACACACACACACACACCTACGCACACACACACACTCGTGATTGCAAAAAACATAATTTAAATTCAAAATGTCGAAGTTTTTTTTTTTTTTTTTTGAATTCTGGTCATTTTTTTTTACTTCAGCTTTATTGTACAAGCTTGCGTATTTGGTTTCCACTTAACATAAAACACGAAAAAAGCATCAAATTCTAACGTTTTCCGATTGTTGGTATGGAATCTAAAAAGTGTTTCTTTAAATGTTTCAAAAACTTTTTTCTGCAGATACTGCCAGGGCCCGACTAAAATTTATGAAGCCACTGGGTACGAAATTTATTTGTTCCCCCCCCTCCCAGCTTATTTTATATGCAGAAGCAGTAAATTTTCTTGAGACTTGCGTATTAACATATCTGTACTAAATTTGGTGGTACCTTTTTCACAAAAAATAGAAGTGTATTACGGTAACTAAACATGATAATATAAGATGTCGTCAAACTTTGCCGATTGGAAAAAGCCATTCACATCAAAATTATTTATGGTATAACTTTAAAAAGTGTTGTAAATACAGAACGAACTTGGAGTGGTTTTGGGATTTGCGAAAGATATTAAATTTTTACAGGAACTTTTTTTTTCCTGGATTTAATATTTATATTTATATCTTGCAATAGTGCGATATGGAATAAGTCCAAAATCGAACTTTTACCAACAGATTTGGTGCCCCCGAAATGTTGGTGCCCTGGGCCCGTGCCCCATGCCTTAATCTGGCCCTGGATACTGCCATTTACCTTCCCTCGGGATTATTTCTCAAGAACTACTTGTATGATGACATAACCAGTCATTAAAATTCTGCCAAAACTGAAGAAGTGTAAGAGTCAGCCACCTCCGGACATTGTTCCATTAGGCCACGAATGAATTAAAAGTGTTCCTGGGAACCCTCTCAGGGCCACACGTGAAGTCAGACTGGTCTGTGATCTTCCGTTCCAGAGTGATCACGTTCGGCGCAACACGTGGTTATTCGGCCGTGAAAGGCGTTGTTCACTACCAAGAAAACTGCAACAAGTGGGTCGCGGAAGAGGCACTTTTCCCAACGATTGGCCTCCAGGAATGGGATAATCAACACAGCATCCGCAGGCGAGGAACCACTTTCGTTTTCGTGCTTTGTTTCGCCCTTATGACTTTTTTTTTTTTTTTTTTTTGACTTGGTGTTTCAGGTGTTTTGAGGTGGCGTAAGAGTTTGTTCGGAAAGAAAAGTAGCAATAATAATAATTTTAAAAAATGCTGAAATCCGGAGCTTTAGGTAGCAGGAATCATACGGACCATTCCATGGAAAGCAGACTTTGTTTTCCTCATGCGAAAGTTCTATAATTCATTTCAGAACGTGCAATACACAAAATGTCTTTGTTTAAGAAATCATGCGTGATTTCAAGGCAATCAATTCTTATTTATCACCAACTAGTGGTACCCGCACAGAGGCGTAGTTAGACCCGACTTTCGGGGGGGGGGTTACTTCTTTTATATATATATATATATATATATATATATATATATATATATATATATATATATATATATATATATATATATATATATATATATATATATATATATATATATACATACATATGCAAACTTTTTTAGTATTAAAAAAATAAGAGGGAGGTGAATCTTACATACTTTGGAATGGGGTGCCCCAATTCCGATACTTGTGTCAAACAAAACGAAAAGTAAGATTTTTTTTTTCTTTTAATGTTATGGAAAATTCAACTTTTTTTTTTCTTTTCCCTCCATTTAATTTAAAGTGAAATTTTCTAGCAACGTCTTGTCGAAACCAGTCTATCCAAATCAGGGGGAAATCAAATATCTGATGAGCGTGTTCCGTTCATTTTAGTGTGACTGCTTAATTTAGAGGCTAACACACATCTACAAAAGCTGATATCCCTGAAAGCTCATAGATACTTCCATTTCCGCCTGTAAATTGGATGTTTGACTTTCAAGCAATACAAGACTTTTTCTTGAAAAAGATATGCTTAAAGTTTTTTTTACTGTCAAAATGATTCCTTAAACTCGCAATAAAGCACTTAATAATGTAATCTTTCCTAATAATAAAGCTGAAAGTCTCTCTGTCCGGAGGATGTCTGGATTTCTGTGACGCGCAGAGCGCCTAGACCGTTCGGCCGATTTTCATGAAATTTTGCACAAAGTTAGTTTGCAGCATGGGGGTGTGCACCTCGAAGCGATTTTTCGAAAATTCGATGTGGTTCTTTTTCGATTAAAATTTTAAGAACAAAAAAATCATAAGATGGACGAGTAAATTACGAAATTATCATAACGTGGAACCGTAACACGGGTACAAGCCAATTGGCGAGAAAATTCACCATACATTATTTCTAAATATACAGGCGAACCAAAAGACCTTTTAATTTTTCTATTACGGGCAAAGCCGTGCGGGTACCACTAGTAATAGAATAAATACCTAGCAAAACTAATAAAGAGGAATTTTAATCAAAAGCCCATATTGTCTTTAGTACCGATTTCAAATTTTCACTATCATACTTCAAATTTCTATAAAAATTTACTTAAAGCCCCCGTATCTCAAAACCTCTTTATCTCGATTGTTTTCTTTAATGTGAAATTTGAATTATACAGGTTCGACTGTATGCAATATTCCCACTGCGCGGCTCATAAAATTAAACAAATTTAACAATTTGCAGAACCTAAAACAAAGAAAGGCTGCATATACGTGGGTTTAACAAATCAATCTCATTTCTAAAGCAAAGTGTCAAATTTCACTCAATTATCAAAAAATTGTCGCAGCAGAGGGCTTATGCTTGAGGGTCACACATGGAGCAGATTTTCAATGTCATGGGGGGGGGGGGGGGGGGTAGCGAAGTGAATTTTTGACCTTTGTTACTCAGAAAAAAGTCGTTTTGATTTTTTTTTCTTTTTCTTCCTTTTTTTTCTTTCTCTTCTCTCTTCTTTCTCTCTCTCTCTCTTTTTTTTGAGACTAACGTTTCGGGGGGGGGGGGGGGTTGTCCCCAAAACCCCCCCCCTAGCTACGCCCCTGTACCCGCACGACTTTTCCCGTAGTAGAAAATTAAAAGGTCTTTTGGTTCTCCTGTATATTTACTACTAATGGATGATGAATTTCTCGCCAATTTGCTATGTTAATTTGCTCGCCCATGATATGGTAATTTGCTCGTCCACGTTATGGTAATTTGCTCGTCCACGTTAAGGTAATTTGCTCGTCCATGTTATGATAATTTGCTCGGTAAAATGTTCTTAAAATTGGAAGAGAGAAAGAACAAAATTGAATTTTCCAAAAATCGTTTCGAGGTGCAAACCATCTTGATACAAACTAATTTTGTGCCAAATTTCATGAAAATCGCCGGACGGTCTAGTCGCTATGCGCGTAACAGACATCCAGACATCCAGAAACACAGACATCCAGAAACACAGACATCCAGAAACACAGACATCCAGAAACACAGACATCCAGAAACACAGACATCCAGAGACACAGACATCCAGAGACTCAGACTTTCAGCTTTATTATTAGTAAAAATAAAGATTTTGCATTTTTGTTTGGTTTTAATTGCTGCAGTTACATTTTTTTTTAGTTAACTCGAGTTTTTATTCTGTCCTTTCCACAGAAATTACAAATATTTAAGCAGTTTTTAAGTATGATGAAATCAGTATTGAAATTATTCGTTTCGTGAGAACTTCAGGACATTTTTTTTAAAACTACACATAGTTTTTTTTTTCTCACTTTTTTTTGCATGCAGCTGTTTAATGGCCCTCTAAAAGTCAGTTTTGAAATTGTTTAAAATATTTTCATACACTGAAAAAACGCTAATTTATAAAACATATATCAGATGAGCCGCCGACACAGCAACTAAAGTATCGAATTTTAGCAATTCGCGATAGAAATTATGATTGATTTCAAGTTTTCTGTATATTTCGAACTGTTTGAATAAATAACAGAGTCGGCATAAATGTTTGATGTTTTAGACGTATAGATATACTTTTTCTTTTCTTAAAATATAGATTTGTACTTTTCAATAAATACAGAAAAATTTGAAAAATAATGCTGCCATTAAAGAAAAGCTTTTTTGTTTTGCTCTGAGTTAAAACTAAACATTGTACGAATAGAAAGATTCTTTTTAAAAGTATTCCTCGTGTAAAATATGTACGAAAGGCCATTTTTAAATTTTTTCAGTGTCAAGAATTAGTGTCCTCTAAATGAAGAATAACAAATAACTAGCCACCTACGCCAGCTTGTGTAACCCCCCTGCGGCGATTGGTGTCAGGGGCATGCACGTGGGGGGGGGGGAAGGAGGGATACCTGTTGGCCCGGCCCGAGCCTGAAGGGGGCTCATTATTTTTAAAACTAGGCGTGAAATATAGGAGTAAACAATCTGGAGGGGGCCCAGAAAAGTCATTTGTGACGGGCCCCAAAATTTCTGTACACGTCCCTGATTGGTGTACACCGCTTTTGGCGGTACACTTTGGTGGATTTGCTTTCTCTAGCCACCTGCGGTGGTACTTTAACTAGTAAGTGCATCAGCTTTTGACCCGATGCACCGCTAGTCTACAGCCATTCCATTCCCAATCCGCTACGCGCCACCACTTTACCATTTTTTCGAATTAATAAATGAATAGAAAATAAATTTTCAGCGAGGCGCACCTGTAGAACCATTCTATTGCCAGTCCACTGCGCCTCTTAACCATAGACATGAGAAAGTCGGTTCCCATGTCTATCCTCTTAACCATTAACTCGAACCAGTCAAAGATCGAAACACTTCCGCTTTAAGTACAAAAAGAGAGATAAATTAAAAGCACAAGGAAAAGAAACCATAATTTTGCTGAGGCGAAAGGAGACCTTGGAAAAGAGAGAAAAAATGTTTTAATTAATATCTCTGCTAGTTTAAGTTGTAGAAAACCGAAAGTTACATAAATATGGTGCCCGAAAAATTACGAATCTATCGATATCTGGTTCGATCGTCAATTCTCTTTCGTTCGGGAAAGTTATACATACATGCATAGATGCATACAAAGATTCATACACTCGCTTTTCCATATAAAAGATAGATAGCTTCGTCAATTATGTCCCAATTTGATTTAAATTTTCATATACCGCACACAAAAAAGTCGCGCAAAAAAAAAAAAGACAGCACGAAAATAAGATTGAGTATTTGTTTGTTTTTTACTGTACTTAGTTCATCGCTGAAAAAAGAAAATAAATCCGTTTCAAATCAAAATATCTTATTTATTTTTATAAATTATTTCTCTTTCTGCAAATAGTAACACAGGAAAGAAATTTAAATTTAAACATTTGGTTTTCATTGCCATTAGATGTATGCTAGTTTTAAAACGCCGTTAATCGGATTAAGTTTCAGCCTATACCGAAAGTCACTGAAGCATGTGGTAAATGAAGAGCAATGGTTTAAAATATCTATTTTTGAACAAATTTATGGCAAAAATGAAAGGAGATATAAGTATAAGTATATTTTTTTAAATAATTAAAATAAAGTTAGCAGAGCATATTAAAGCAATTAAAATGTGCTACAATATCCAAACAATAAGCTTTAAAAAAAAAGAAAGAAAACTATTTCGTTAAATAAAATTAAGTGATACAAAAATGAAAGTAAGCCGTGGTTCTTAACCTTTTTCAACTCATGTACCCCTTTTTTGTATATCATTAAGTATGCATGCTCCCAACAGAACGCTTTAGTCTTATTAAAACAGTTTGCATTAGTTAAAATTTCACTGTTAAGCTGTTGGAATTTTATTTCAGACAGGTAATTTAAATCAAAAATGCGAAATTTTATTAACGAGATATTTTATTTTAATGGACATTTTATTAAGGCACCCATTGTAATAAAAAATACCAAATAGACTTTCTCACACAAAACTTTCACTTTTTTTATATTTTGAACAAGTGCTGCACAGCGTGAGAACTTGTTACTGGTGAAAGAATTTAATGGGATATTGAGCACGCATGGTTACTCACGCGCATGCGCGTCGAGACTAGGTGATTTTTTTTTTTTCATACATTGGCCTGCTTTTAGCCATAAAGACAGACCCCTTTACAATAATTTCTCCCTTAAGAGTAGGTACTTCAAACAAATTTGTGAGAAACACTTATAGCTCACCATGCTAGAGAGAAAGCTAAGTTTTTTTCCTACTTTTTCATTTTAATTGGAATACGTTAAGTGCCTTAATCTTTTTCAGACCTTCGAAATGGCATCGAGTCTTTCATGTGCCACCATTAAGGCGTGAATGTCAATGGCACAGATAATTTTAACGTCTAATTTTCACCAGATGGAGGCAACTGAGCTCTCTTCGATAGAGAAAGCAAAATACTGTATCTGAACTTTGTTCTAAAATTTTTGTTGGGAAGATAATACTTTTGAGTAGGGCTTTCAAATGAGCTTTACACTCAACTGAAAGTTCAACTCCACTGTACTTTCAGTAGTCGTAATAGACCCGAATGCATTTGAAAAATGTAAGTATGTAAAATAACTAACGATAGATGATATAATTTAAATGTGTTAATTTATCATTAAGCAAATGAATGGATTAATAAAAAACGGATTTGGTAGCAGTCAGTAAAAAATGGCATTTTGTTCCTTAGGTAGTTTTGATTCTTTGTTGTCAAGGTGCAAGTAAATATCATAGTCTGATTCAGAGGTATTTTAACGAGCTTATAAGCATAGTTCGTGTATGAAATTCAAGAATACGCCTCAAAATTTTAATCAAACGTGTTTTCAAGCTTTATATTTCAAATAAAATAATATTGGGGAAAACGGACGAAAAAAGCAATTTAATTAGAAAAAAATATTACATTTGAATATTTTTTATCTTTATAAAATTCAAAGTTTTGACAATATTAAAGCTTAAAAAATCAAAATAGTACAAATCTTTTGTTTTTCGTCCACCTTCCATATCATCCTTAGAAAGTTAGTTTCTTTATGGAATTGATCACTATTCTGGACATGTTTTCGAAACTATGGACACTGTTTTCGTATATATTTCACTCCATCAAAAATAATTTCAGTCCTCTAGAAAATGTCAAGGAGTATTTCAATGAATTGAAAAATATTCTAACATCTAGAAAGTCGCCCGTCAAGGTATGACGGGTGAAAATTACTTCTTCGCTTCTACATTTTAACGAAGAAATTACCTGTTTGGTGATATTTTAATAGTTGAAATATTAATCCTAACTAAAGTGGATTAACCCTAAACTCCAGTGGATAGCGTTAATTTTCTACCACTTTTTGATTCTTCATTCCCCTAAATTGACTGTCTTACCAGTAAAAAAGTTAAGTGACTGGATCCAGTTCAGTCTTTTCAAAATAAAGCATTTCCTTGCACGTCAAGGCAGAAGGGAGCGCCTTTTGTCAAACTGGGGATATGGATAGGTACCTGAATTTAGCCTAGAAATATGACGACACCACCTCCACATTCCACAGTTTAGGCATAGTTCTAAAGAAAACAAGAATTCTGCACTCACGGTAACAGCTAGCCATCGACCACAGAACTTTCAAGCCCAAGTATTTAACCAGGATGAAGTCGATGGATGTTTAGGGGCACCGGCTCCGAACCTGGAATCTTCCGAGTCCGACACTACCCCATTCACTAAACCACCCTCTGTAGATGAAGAACTATAATTCTTCTTAAAAGACAACAAATTACGGTTAAGACGAAAAATCGTCGTTTCTTATTCGAATTGGGAAGATTTTACTACTTAAAGCATTTATCAAGCATTTAATCAAATCCTAATGATAATGATTCAATGTTTGACAAAAAATAAAAGCTCAATAATAAATTTGCTCTTGCACTTCTTTTTTTTTTTTTCTTTCAAGAATCAAATAAACTGAAGATGAATAATACTGCTGCATTTGCTATAAATTTTTTCATCTCTTCGAACTGAATGATAAAAAAATAGCTGGGAAAAAATCTACCTCTGTACTCGCGTGCAGAAAGGATACGCGCAGTGGATTGGAATGACCCGAAAGATGCAGAAAAAAATGATTACTTGTGTTATTTTGTGGAACGTTTCGTATTTGGAATGAAGCAAGTAGCGCAAAAAGAGATGTTGAGAGCTGTGACATAATAACTCGCTAGTCCCCGTTCAATGACTGTCTTTATACTTGTCGGAGATGCTCTCAATGAAAATATGTAGATGAAATTTTTTTTCAACTTTTCAAAAACCAGAGAATGGTCGTGTGAAGTTTAAGACAAGAACGAACAATGCAGTGTGGGATGTCTTTAAGGAAACAGCTATATATTTTTAAAAACATATAACTTTGCAACTTGTTTAGTATACATATAAGTTAGCAACTTGTTTAGCGGTACGCATGACAAAACTATTTGTCATGCGTTTCCACTAACTAAATAAAAAATAAAAATGTATTCAATGATCGGATAAAACCGAAAAAGCAACGTTGGCTGACGTGTTAACTGCTAAAACAGTAATTATTATTTTCACAAATTGTAAAATGCCACTTTGCAAGCATCTGTTGCTAAACTTGAGCTCTGCACTAGAGACCATATGATCAGGACCTCCAGAAGCAATATTTTCCCGGTACGTCATTAGGCAGGTTTTTGTGCATTATATTACTATTTTGTTCTCTAATAGCCATATTCACCGCCTGTGTTGAACTTGCATACCTCCGATAGAAGTTTGCTGATTGGGTGAAGAATCCTTCTTCAACCAATGTTTGATGATGGATTGGGAGGTAAGATACCCGAACCATCTGATCGATCATTTGAGCGTGCGTCTGAGGGCTACTTGACTGGTAAATTTGCATAGGAAAACAAGCATTGAAATCAAGTTCAACATTTGTAGACACAGTCGACTAGGAAAATGAAATCAAATTGGTAGCTACACGTAGCAAGAAAAAACCATCCTTGTATAGTCTAATGAAGATGATGGAAATACTATCTTTTCAGCTATATAATATTTGTGCTTTGAATTCTTGAGAAGTGACATTATTAAGGGAATAAAGATTAATACATTTTTAAGTCCAACGCCCTTGGTATATCGCCACCTCAGAACAACAGTAGGATATCTAAACCCAGGAATAACAATACGATATCCCACTGAGGCGACGATATAACGATTCGTTCTGCGATTATAAAACTCTCAATTTAAGTCTGCAACAGAAGATGGTGTCACCAGTGTTTCTTTGAGAACATGTTTTTATGCACATAATCAGATTGTGCTTTATTTACATAGCACAACGCTAACTGTGATGAATCCAGGAAAATTATTGAAACTTGGGATTGCGTCGGCTTACTAATTATTTAAGTATACAAAGAAGCAAAAGCATGAACAAAGAAATGTCAAACAATGAGCGTATGCGTCGTCAACATTGTATTGAATCAACACTAGAACTCTTGTATTTAAAAACTTAGTATTTTTGATATGAATGGGGTGCTATTGCATTCAAAAATGTATTAAGACTGACAAAAATGTATTAAGACATTCAAAAATGTATTAAGACATTTCTGGTGGAATGTCATTATTTACATTAGTATCGGTGCAGTGCAAATTAGGCGTACATCTATCTGTTTACTACCCTATTAGGCACAACTTTTGTCTAGTCTCCCAGAACATGTATAGAGTTGACAAAAAATATTGTTCAAGGATAACTGAAGCATCTAGAATCAAAGGGGTCCCAGAGTGAGAGTGCCCCCCCAAAAAAAGACAAAACTACCTCTCAAAACACACACCTAAAAATCTCAATGGCGCAACCTGCGCCATGACCCCCCTTCCCCCCACCCTCAGGTGGGCACTAGGGTGGGCCGAAATTAGCCGAAAAATTTTTTTTTCGAAATCAATTTTTGGATAGCGCGCAAAAGTTGCATGATGAGCTAGTTAGCACTCACAAAAAATTTCTTGGATATTAAAAAATATCTAGCCGGCGCTATTTAACACTAAAAAACCGAAAAAAAATGAGAAAAATGAATTGTTTCGAAATTTTTTTAAAAAAACTAAATTCCAAATATTTTGCTGTAATGCACCGAAAATGTTATATAATGAGCCAGTTCGAGCCCATAAAATGTTTCATTGATTTTAATGAGCATTTAACCGCTCCTTTCGGACATGAAAAAATTGGAGAAAAATGAAAAAATATTGATTTTTTTAAAAAACCATTGTGAAAATTATTTTTCAAAATTAAATCATAGACTAATTAATTAAATAGCACTATTAATCATAGTAATTATTATCACGCAATAATATCATACATTTTCTAGAATTACATATAAAGATAATAAAATTTTGAAAAAGAAATCTTCAAATTTGATTTATAATACCTCATGCATAATGAATATTATTTTTTGGAATAATATTGTCCCTTGTTATCAAATGATGGAAGTTCTTTCCTAGCTTGAAGTTTGGCACGAATGTATCCATCTTGTGCAGTTTCACCACGAACTTATATTGCAGCTTCGGTTATTAGTTTCACACAACGTTTCACAGCTTCCGTGTGACAGGGAAATTTCTCGAAACAGCTGTAGGCTGTTCTTTGCACATTTCTTTCAATTGTTGGTCTTTTAGATGCATTTTAAGAGGTGGCTCTGTAGCAACACAGTTTGCCCAATGAACTAAATCAACATAATCAATGGCTTCAAAATGAGTTTAGGACGCTTAAAAAATCGTAACCATCCGAGCTCTTCGTCTTCCTATTTCTAGAGTTCAGAATGCACCTAACAGCTAATTCCCGAATGTATTTCCTTGAATCAAACAACATTGTCAACAGTAGCTGTTCAGGATGAGCGAAATATGCATTATTTGTTACCTTATCCACTTTTCCAATAGCCATTTTTCTTAATGTCCTTTGATCAATTAGGAATTGTTTTTCTCTATCAGGGACTTTTGCTTTTTTTCTGCAATTACACGAATATAAATCTGCGCATTTGCAGGCACAAACGTCAAACAAAGTCGTAGCCTCTGCTTTAAATTTGCCTAGCTTTGATTGTAAAAGTTGCGTCTTTATATTTTTAGCATTTTTTGTTGCGCTATTATATTTAGAATAATAAGATAAAATTATAGCAATCACTCTTCTTATCGAAACAAGTGGAAGGGAAGCACGCCCCCAAATATCAATAGCTTTTTTTTGCAACTACAGCGGCCACACTTGCTGAAGATGGTTGCTTACTTCCTTCTCCCTTTATTTGCATCTTAGTGATTTGATAACATCTGATAATGTCCTCATATGTTGGAAGAAATAAAGCATCGGGAGGAGACAAATCTGTTCCAGGTCCAAATAGTTTTTTACATTACTACTTGTGCTTGCTCGCGTTACTTTCTTTTTCGCGCGTTTCTACATAACAGTCGTGTTGTATACCAAAACAAAGATAATAATGCAATGACATTCGAAATGTCCGGCTCCCGTTTAAAAGACTTCAGAGGATTCACATTTTTTTAATACTCAAGGGCTCTATTTGTCAAACATATATAAAATAGTTATAACATAATCTTAGGAATAATAGAAGCAGTTGAGCTCCGTTTATTATCCAGGAGAAACAATTGGAACCGAAGATTAAAAAATTAGCATCTTATGTAACTATTTTTTATTTGAGGTTGTGCATTTTTTAAAATTGGCGTACAAATATCGCATAAAATTGATTGAATTTTCACTGTTTTTTTCTAGGTAACGTATTGCGTAACATTTCAGTACTTACTCATTTCGAAACTACTTTTAATTTTTTTTTTTTTTTTTTTTTTCATTTTTCCAATGTTTCAGTCTTAAAAGAGCGTAGCTAAATATTCTACGAAATGTATAAAAATCTTTGAGGATTTCAACTAATGCACTGACAGATACTTCTAATGTTTGTTGAAACTAGCTTCAAACTTTTATTTTTGCACCCCCCCCCCCCTCTTTTTTTTTTTTTTTGAAAAAAGTGCATTTGTCGTTTTTTTTCAGTTTTTCAAGGTCAAATAGCGCCGGCTAAATATTAAACAAATTTAGCGAAATTTTTTATGGGTAATAACGGGCCCATACAGCAACTTTTCCGCACTATCCAAAAACAGATTTCCAAAAAAAGTTTTTTCGGCCCACCCTAGTGGGCACCCCTGGTGTAAGTGACGGGTTAAGAATTTTCAGATAACTAGCACAAATGGTAAGAGAAACTCTTATGTTTTTGATGAGCGACATCGCAAAAGAATGTTTGGAAAGTGCCGCTATACAGTATGATTTGAACAATTAAAAAATGGTAAAAATATTAAAAAACAAAGATTAATCTACATCACTAATGAGCGAACGTTACAAAATATTGTGAATCTAAAAAGAGGAGCAGACTTGAAATAAAAATCTGAATGCTCACGATTTTTTTTAATTAAGAAAATAAAATAATAAAAAGAGATAAAAATTTCTGATTTTGCATAGCTCAATATTTAAAGTAACTTCATAGATTAGATTATACATGCATTAAAATATAAGCAGACAAAAATACTCATAAAAACTGATTTGTGTGAAGATTTGCATTAATAGATACTTTTCACGTGAACATTAAATTGCCTTGATCAGCTTTAAAATGATGTGGAACCCCGATTTTGCCCTGTCCATTTTATGCGTTACACCGCTTCTGATGTCATTTCGTGTAGATCCGAGAAAAATGCTATAACCGGTAGCCAGTAACGTTAAAATATACCGGATTTTATTCGACCCGTTTTCCGAATACCCGCTAAAATTTTTTTTTCTTAAACATATCAAACTCGTATTTCCTATACTAGTCTCACATAAACTCTTTTCTGTGTCTTTTTTTTTTTTTTTTTTGCCAGGAGTGCTCATCTGGGGGGGGGGGGGGTCATGGCGCAGACTGCGACATTGAAATTTTTACGGGGGGTTTGAGGGGTATTTTCCCCTCTTTTAGGGGGCTCTTGCTTTTGGGGGCTTTACGATATTTAAGAGGGGTGCACCCTTGCTCTTATGGGGGTGAGCATCTCTGTTTTTTCTGATGAATTTGTTTCCTAGCCGTTTGAAGCCGTTCTGGCATTCTTTTTGTTCCGTTTTTCCAAAACAATTTTTATTTGCGAAGCAAATTTATGAAAAAAATTCTAGTATAGAACATACTATTAATGAAAATGTGTATTAAAACAAAAAAAAAAACAAGTAAACATTATGGATTTTTTTCTACTAGTCCATTGGAATAGTCAATTTTTAAACAGTATACTTAGATTTTTACCCGCTTTTATGTTTTACAGCTTGGTACGATTTTTATCACTAGTCCAACAGAATACGTGGTTCCACTGTATTTAATTATGGTCACCCTTCAAAACTTCCGACCTGCTTATATGATAGATATTATCAGTAAGAAAGCAAATGATAACTTGTTTTCTCTACGAGAATTACGAGAATAACATTATAGGCGTCATACCTCACACTTGTTCAATATCGATTATTATCTAAAGAAAAACAACAACAATCACATTACAATTCACTCATTTACTTAGAAATTACATAACTGCATGGCAATAAGTGGAAATGGTCAAAATACTTGAAAAAAATCTTTTTTCTTCTAATGCCATTTAGCGACAGAGAATTCAGTGTGTGTACGTGTAATGCCAGTAATTCGTGATTTATGGGACCCATCATTATCATCGGATGATTTTCCAGTTGAGTCGATTGGTTTCACTTCAGTTAGTTCTATGATTTTTTGAGTTTGAAAACGAGTTGAAAGCATGAGGTGGGAATAAGCAAAAAGATTGTAGAAGATTCTTGGGTAAAAGGTAAGGAATTCAGATCAAAACTGCAAGGCACGTATCTGGATTGAATGGTAAGGAAATGTGGGACGAAGTGAGATAGTTGACTTACATTTTTCAAAGTGAACGAATTGGAAATTTGATTGAAAAGGGAGAACAATTACTTTTTTGTAAAACTTGAGTTGAAAAGTTTTCTTTTCCTCATTTCCGGCAGTAAATTTGTGCATTCACATAAAAGCTTAAAACTATCACTTTGCTCCATACATAGGAAAAAGTGATTAATTAAAATATTCTGCTTAAAAAATATTTTTTATTTGGTAAACAAACATGTTTCATCAAATGAATTTTTAAAAAAGAACATAAAATAACAAAAGAAAATAAATTATGGGGTAAATAAAGGAATGAATGCAGCCGCCGGAAGGAATAGGGCACTGAATTTTTGAGACATTTGAACAAATGCGTTTTGGATTCCATACTAACTATAGGGAAATTTTGAAATTTCACGATTCTTCATGCTTTCTTTTTAGGGGGTACTAAAAAAGCAAGTTGTCCAATAAAGCTAATATACAATAGAAAATAGATGACAAAAATGCAACAAAAAAAAAAAAAAAAAAGAAAGAAAGAAAGAAACATTTGCAGATACTGCGTTTTATCTTCCCACAGCAGAAAAATGTAGTAAATGAATAAGAGATTACATCAGTGAATGAATAAATAAGTGAAATAATGAAAATAAATGAATAACTGAATGAATGAAAATGATTCTATAACTGAATGAATGAATAAAATGAAATAGAGTAGACCCTCGTTTTACGCGGGTTTATTTTACGCGGTTTCGATTATACATGGTTTAAGATTTGACACCTTTATTTTATTTTACGCGGATAAGTTTCGGTTTTACGCGGATGCGGCAATGCAAACAGATAAAATTTTTCCCTCTTTCAAAATCCAAACTCCTAAAGATTGCAGAATGCGCGTAATCAACTGCGTGCTAATAATCGAGCTTGGGCCACTGGAGACATTTTATGCGATTGGTTCCAAAGCTCTTTCCAGAAGTAAAGTTATTAAATTCACGCAGTTCAGAACTCACTGGAAGAAGAGCTTTTAGGAGTGACAAAGGAGGCCAAAACCAACGAGGATGCCGACGGCGGTGACACACAACCAAAAACGTTCACATTGAAAATTTTGAGCCATTCCTAGGCAATAATAGAAATGATCTTTCTGATTTGTTAGTGAAGGAATATTCTATCATGGAAATGACGCAAGTGATCAAAGAATTACAGAGAAAAATTCTTAATGACTGCCGAAAGAGGCTATCATAGGCAGCTCCTCTTTGTAAACAGAACACGAAATTAATTTATGTTTTCTTTAAGCATGCTGTGCATAAAAGTCGATATAACTATACATTAAACTTATTATACAATTAGTCATCACTAGAATGAAGTGTTTTGTTATCTACGGAACCAAACCTCTATTTCAACGCTAGTATTAGGTCTCAATTTACGCGGTTTTGATTTACGCAGCATTTCCGTGGAACGTAACCCCCGCTTAAAACGAGGGTCTTCTGTACACTACTTTTACCCGCATGCACTTGACATATTGCATAATATGTTTAAAATCGCAACGTATCTAATATTAAATAAACAAATGCTGCACTGAAGATCAGTAGGTCTCAATTAATATTTGAACTGGTTTAACTAAAAAATACTTTATCATTTCATTAAAAACTTATTTTTAATGTACCTCAAAATATTGTATATTAAATAAAGGTTCTTTGTTTTCATATCGTTGTTATTGGTCTTTATTGCATTCCCTATTTCAGCGAATCAAGTACCCTCTCCCGGTCTGCCGTTTGCTTTCGACCCAACATTGCATTGTGAAAGTTGTTTGTATTGGCAAGGTCTATCACCCCTTTCAGTATGAACCATTAGTTTTGCAACACACTACCTAATAAATGAACTATGTTGTTACATGAAACACACCACCAGCTCACTCACTCACCACCACTCAACTTTCAATTTTCGAGTTGAACCGAACCATTGCTTTGGTCACTCGTCTGGTCAGTGCTAATTCTATATTAGCTACCAGTTTGGTACTCTTGACTTCCTTAAGAGGTTTTCCATCTCCAGCTCGGTCACTTTCCTATGCCGGGCTGATGAGTGCTAATAAGCGCGAAACTGCAGTCCTTGACTGGAAATGACTGAGCTGGTGGTGTATTTCATGTATTTCTGCTTTATCCCTGGCTAATGGGCGGTAATTTACTGAATATGAACTAATTTGTTGTTTACTTAGCTTATTTCAAAAACATTTTACCAATAACAATAATTGCTTCCTTTATATAGCTACTAGTGGTACCCACACGGCTTTGCCCGCAGTAGAAAATTAAAATGTCATTCGGTTCGCTTGTATATTTACAAATAATGGATGACGAATTTCTCGCCAATTGGCTATGTTCATTCGCTCTCCCATTCCACGTCCACGTCATGATAATTTCGTAATTAACTCGTCCATCTTGCGATAATTTTGCTTCGGAAAATTTTCTTAAAATTAAAATAGAAAAAGAATAAAATCGAATTTTCGAAAAATCGCTTTAGGTGCATACCCCCATGTTACAAACTAACTTTGTGCCAAATTTCATGAAAATCGGTCGAACGGTCTAGGCGCTATGTGCGTCACAAACATCTTACAGACATCCAGACAGAGAGACTTTCCGATTTATTATTAGTAAAAATAAAGATAAAAATTTATTGATTTATTATTATTTACGCTTACAGACAAATGTCAATTTGGAAAGCTTAAGAAGATTTTCTCGCCTAATCAAATAATATTTCTTGGAACCGACAGTACTCGTTTATACGAGGCCAAAATATTTTGTAATATGAAAAGCATGTAAGTTAAATTTATAATTTGCTTTGTCTCAGCAGATTTGATTCACTACCGTCCCATCGATTAATACTCTCTAAAAGCTCCATTAAATACCATCTAACTTAGGTCGCTCTACTCTAGGGTGGTTCGAAAAAATTGATTTTTTATTTCGAAATAGCGTTACCTCTCAAAATTTGTAGTTTGATATCCTAAATTGGGAAAAATGAAAAAAAAGAAAATTAATTTGAATTCTGAAATTTTGAATTCAAATTATGTTTTTCGCATTCACGAGTTGCGACAGGACTCGTGGAGACTCATTGGAGTTATTGTTTCTAGAAACGGCTCCTGTCCCCCTCAAACCTGCCTCTCCTCCTGGGCGGTTACGTGTGCATAGTTGTGTGTATAAGTGTGTAGGCTTGTGTGTGTGCGTAGACTTGTGTGTATGCACGTAGGCGTGTTTGAGTGTTTGTGTGTAAAGTCGTGTGTGTAGGACATGGACGCCTCCGACCAAGAGAAGCGGATAGCTCAGGATCGGAGCGGCCGCACCGCCTGCAGAGGACGGTGGGCGGTGGTGATGCAGACGCCTCTGGTTCAAGCTAAAAAAGGAACCACAACGCCAAGGACGGTCAAGTGAGAACAATAAGCAATCGTGATTGCTCAAAAAAAAAAAAAAAAAACTCTGAGTTGACATCTTCAATTCGCGCATAAGGCTGAAAATTTGGAAAAAAAATGTTAAAAATTGAATTTTTCACAAATTTTGAGATAATTTGTTTTCAATTTTTATAATGCAACAACCATAAAATATCAGTATATAGCGTAGTTTGAACCTAAATTTTTTTTTTATAGTTTTTACATAAGACATTTAGTTTGCACATACGCCCTGATTTTTTCTAAAATCGCCTAAAATTTTTAATTAACATGTTTAATATACAGGATGTCGGAAAAGTCCTTGGCACATTTAAAAAACACAGAAAATCAATAAATTGTCTTATGAATTTGCAGTTTGCCCCATTATACTTGACAAGTTCAAGAGTTTTTTTTAATGACATCATAAAAAAATGTAATAATAATAAATATTTAACAATAAATACTACATCCGTTTAAATATTTTTCATATTTCTTTATTTTTGCTCTTCATACATTGCTATGTAGCAATGTATGAAGAAAACTTTCAACAACCTCAAAAATAGCTTACAAACAGTAACTTCAGAATTATTAAATGCTTAACTATGCACAACAATGTTAATTTTTTTTGTGTAAAATGGAAAGTACGAAAGCATTTCGTTACCTAACCGGGAGAGTGCAGCACTAGGCCTTTTATTATTACAATTTTTTTATGGTGTTATATATATAAAAAAAAAAACTCTTGAACTTGCAAAGTATTATGGGGCAAACTGCATATTCATAAGACAATTTATTGCTTTTCTATGATTTTTTTAAATGTGTCAACGACTTTTCTGACACCCTGTACAATAATATATGCATGATATATTTAAGTTTCAAAAGTATTTTCAAAACTCTAAATTTGCCGAATATCATCTTTTATTGTCAACGACTTTTCTGACACCCTGTACAATAATATATGCATGATATATTTAAGTTTCAAAAGTATTTTTAAAACTCTAAATTTGCCGAATATCATCTTTTATTGTCAACGACTTTTCTGACACCCTGTACAATAATATATGCATGATATATTTAAGTTTCAAAAGTATTTTCAAAACTCTAAATTTGCCGAATATCATCTTTTATTACAGTATTATACGTACAAATACAGTTACACACTCATTTATATGCATGTAAAACTGTCATAACTAATTACAGAATGATTGCTATGGCAAGTAATGTTTTTTTTATGAATAAAAATGTGTGTGTACTAACTATAATTATAATATTGTAATAAGAGATTATATTCAACAAATTTAGAATACTTAAAATACTTTTGAAACGTAAATATGTCATGTATGAATTATTGTATACTTAACACTTAAATCTCAAGTTTAGGCAATTTTTGCCCAATTTAAGGCGTATATGCACGAACTAAAGATCTTATGTAAAAGCAATAAAATATTGGTTTAGGTTCAAACTACACTATATGCTGATAATTAATGGTTGTTGAATTATAAAAATCACAAAAATCTAATTTTATAATTTTTTGAAAAATTCAATTTTTAACATTTTTTTTTTCAAACTATCAGCCTCATGCGCGAATGGAAGACGTCAACTCGATTTTATTTTAAAATCTTTCCTTAATTGAGAACGATTTCGAAGTAAAAATATCAATTTTTTCGAAGCACCCTACTCGCTGCAACTTGGACGACAGAGTTTTATTGGGTATAGGGGGGAAAGCATAGGTAAATATAATCACTAGTATGTCCGTTTTTCAGGAGAAGGCACTTGACTCCTCCCACGTCACGTGGTATCCGATGATTCCATTTCGCTGTTTTCGGCAGAAGGTACATTCGGATCATAGCATTTTGTTGTAAAAGCAGCAGTGTTTCAAATGTAAGAATAACTAAAATGACATCTAACAAGTGAAGCAAATGATGTAAAGGACACTCAGAGTTTTTTGCACATTAAAATGCACGCCCAAGTTAAGCATGTCTGGTTTTGTCTCCTTTAGAAGCGTGTGGATTGCTTACCGATCACCCACGCGTAAAATGGAACTATGCTTTCGAGGAGGTGTGGCAAAGTGCCTTCTCGTAAAAAACAGATAATAGCGTGGCTTTATTGGCGTTTCAACCATCCCTGCAAATTAGAGTCAAACTTTCACAGGTAAGTAGAAAAATTAAATTTCGTGACTTTAAATGTAAACAGTTAAAAAATTATGTTCTATTTGGCTCTGCGTAGGCCTAATTTATGGATTTCCCTCAGAGTTAGTAATAGATTGTCATTTTTGTTACCGTCCTTTCCTTACCTGTTATCTACTTGAATCAAATAAAATAATTTTGAAACTGATCCCTACGGACCATTTTTACTTCCTTTTACAAAAAGGGAAGTATTGTATTCGCGAAAAACTTTTCACTCACAAATCGACCTTAATTTTCATTTTGCTCACCCCCCGAAATGAATGTTGAGGTTTTTTTTTTTTTTTTTCGACTCGACCACACGTGGATAAGTACCTAAGAACGTATAGACACGCGAAATATCCATAATGACGATTCCTGAGTTAATTACAACGAATTTTCTCGTGACGTCTGTATGTACACATGTATGTGCGTATGTGCGTATAAATGTCGCATAACTCAAGAACGGTAAGTCCTAGAAAGTTGAAATTTGGTACGTAGGCTCCCTAGTGGGTTTAGTTGTGCACCTCCTCTTTTAGTTGCATTCGGGTGTTTCTAAAGGGGTCTTTTGCCCCTTTTTGGAGGGAAATCATTGTTAATTTCGATGTAAACTCAAGTGGTGTTATAATTTGGCGGACACTTGTGGCGATATATCGTCAGCCTTTTGGTCACCAATATTTGTCACCAAGTTGGCGACAAATTTGGCGATTTTTTTTATCTGTTTCAATAACCACTGTTGATGATATTTAGAGAGGAAACTATTGAATCACATTAAAATTGCCAGTAATGGGGAAATTACATTAAATTGGAGTAAAAGGAAGTCATGTGATGCACACATCAACTCGTTTATTTATTTTTACACATTAAGACCGTTTTTCTTTTATACATAGTTTAATATTGACGATTCCCAACAACCCTGACAAAAGCATTCATTCTTATTTAAAAAGGACAGCAGTGAAGTAAGAAGCTGTTTCGAGTTCTGAGGAAAGTTTTTGTTTGACATTACTTTAATGTTCATGTCTTTTCCTTTTTTGAAAGCTGTGGTTATGGAGTGCAATTGGTGTTTTCCTCTGCTGGCTTTCATCTACCCATTTGATGTGGTTCACTGCTCATTCCACTAAACACTGGAAATGCTCTGATTCCGACTCAACCTTGACATTATTGGATCTTGATGGGTACTAATCCACTGTAATCCTTACAAAATTCATTTACTCTAAAATAATATTAGCTCACTATTTCTTTTTTCCTTTCGCGTGTAACAATTAACTTGGAAAGTAAAGAATTGGGTAGTTTGACTTGAAAAGTTTTCGCAAGAACCTTGGCATCAATTTAACTAGAATGCAAATAATCATTTCGCGATATTGTAGATAACAACAAAATAATAATAATATTAATTAAATTCTATAAATAAATTATAATAATAACGATTTATTTGTAATTAGTTCTAAGAAATTACCTCATGAAACTATGATGCAAATAGTTTTAATATTCTACACAACGCCGCTTCTTATATAATACTCAAAATTTACTAAAATTGTTTGATACCCAATGATTACTGGTTTGTTTTTGCAGTCTAAATTAATAGTGTATAGTCAAAGCTAGCTAATGTTTTTTCCAATTTAGGAAATTTCAAAAATGTGGTTCAAATACAAATTCAAAATGTTGTTCAAAATGTATACTTTAACCCGGTTCAATGATGAAAACTAGCAATTTGAAACTAAACTCATCTGAAGAAAGAGCATTAATTTCAAATTTTAAATGAATATTTATTATTTTTTTAAAAACATTTTTGAGATGTACCCCTATTATCGATAGTGAGCAATATATACGAAATGCATTGGGGAGGTTTTTGGACAAAGGTGTTAATCGTACACATTACCATCTCTTTTACCACTTTAACTTTTATAACGGAGACAACTCACGACGCCAAGATACTAAAATCGTTGAAAAGTCATCCGAGCTAATGAAGAACCCCTCATAGCTTACAAAAATGAAGGTTGGACAGTTAACTTAAACATTTAAAATGGCATCTTATGCACGGGTTAAGGCCAGATGGGCGGGGCTGACCAGATGAAACGAACTAATGTCTCTGAACACTCTATTGTAATACAGTAGAACCTCGATTTAACGTTTTCCCGCTTTTAAAGTTTTTCTCGCTTTCCCCGATTTCCTTTAATGCTGTGAGTGTTATTCCTTCCTGTATGGAAAATGTATACATTGACATGCTTTAGATATTGTAATGATGTTATTTAAGTAACTGAGGGGGGGGGGGGAGGGGGCTTGCTACATGAAAGCATGGATGTTATAGCGGGGATCGCACTTGGTCCGCGAAAGGTAGTATTAGAAAAAAGAAAGACCATTAGAAAAAAAATGATGTTGTTATTAGTTTATGTATTCATATTTATACATATTTGTGCAATAGCGTATATTTATGTGTGTGAACGTAAACTATTTTATGTACGCCCAGCTAAACCTTAACCAGTTTTCCAAGCAAGAAATCGAACCCTTCTCACGCCTTTAATACTGACTTTAAAATGGTCAAATTCAAAAAGAAAGGAGCATTTTCTGTCCATTTGGAAATCCAACTTGATATAATCATGCTAAATGTTTGAGGACTACCATTTTCGCGTCATGCGTGCCACATACTATAGTGGGGTTGTTTCCTTCAGTCAAAAGTACTACTTTTAGTCACTGAAATTGATAGAATAAGCAAAAGAAAGTATTAAAAAAATAAATATATATATGTAACATGGAGCCAGAAAAAACTTTTGTTTGCCCAACAGTTATTTTTTAATTAATTTTTTTAAATATCCAATTTTGGAAATAAGGCCTGGTCTTTATGACGTCACAACTGATGTACTTTGGGACACTAACTCCATTTCCGTGCTAAATATGAACGCTTTGCCATCAGCCGTGGTTCCAGGTTATGATAATCTGCGCTGTGCATTGGTGAATGGCATTTCATCAATTATTATGTCATGTGCGCAACTGAATTTCAATCTGCGCACCGATTAAAAGAATTGTTAAAACATATTAAACTTTGTGAAATTATTTAAAAATTCATTAAATCCTATAAACGTTGTTTCCGACTTTTATCTAAATCCTATGTTTTTAAGCATTCTCTTTCAGAAAAAAACACTTTTAAAATTTCGAAAACGACGCCATTCTAAGCCGACTTGCTGAAAGATAGGGAGTGATTGGAAAAAATGTTAAACAACCCATATCAATTTCTAAAAACAAATTACAATTTCATAAGCAGTGTAAAAGGTACATAGAAGACAAAGCACAAATAGCAGACAGTGATGCCAAATGACGATTAATTGGCAATAAGACTTATTCTGCCGTGGGCAAGTAAACAGCAATATATGAAGAAATGAGTTTCGAGATAATAGAAGAAACGCATCTTGGATTCAATACTAACAACAGGGAAAGGTTAGAATTAAGCTTTTTTTTTTTTTTTTTTTTTTTTGGCGCTTTTTTTCAGCGGAAACCAAATAAGCAAGTTCGTACAAAAAAACCTAACGTACTATAGATGATAAAAATGCAAATAAATAAATCTTTACTAATAATAAAGCTGAAAGTCTCTCTGTCCGGATCTCTCCCTGTCTGTCAGGATCTCTCTCTGTCCGAATCTCTGTCTGTCAGAATCTCTGTGACGCGCATAGCGCCTAGACCGTACGGCCGATTTTCATGAAATTCGGCGCAAAGTTAGTTTGTAGCATGGGGGTGTGCACCTCGAAGCGATTTTTCAAAAATTCGATGTGGTTCTTTTTCTATTCCAATTTTAAGAACAAAATTATCATAAGATGGACGAGTAAATTACGAAATTATCATAACGTGGAACCGTAACATGGGCACAAGCCAATTGGCGAGATACGAAATTATCATAACGTGGAACCGTAACATGGGTACAAGCCAATTGGCGAAAAAATTCACCATACAATATTTGTAAATATACAGGCGAACCAAAAGACCTTTTATTATACCAAAGACCTTTTTCTATTACGGGCAAAGCCGTGCAGGTACCACTAGTAAATAAATAAAATGGAAAAAATTGCAGTTACTGCCCTTTACCTACCCGCAGCAGTATTAATAGATCTGTTGGTTCTCGTATGTTTTCCCGAACTGCGATAAATGTACTTATATAATCGCTTGATACATATGTGTTAATCACATTCTTAGGCAAGAAGATCTAGAATTCCATCATTTCTCCCCAAGCACTACCGAATTACTTAATCGAATAAAAATCTCAATTCCAGAAAAACAGACATCACTTCCTCGAAGAAACAGAAGGTCAATTGTCACAAATACGTGACATTCGAAACAATGTCCGACCGGCCGCAGTGAAAGTACCATGCATCATTCCAGCATTTTGAAACAGATCTGGGCCACCGAGGAACTTACTCGAAGAGGAAGTGGCCGGCTCGTTTTCAGCCCGAGCTCGTCCCCCCTCCCCCGAAGCCAGCAGATTCTCGGCCGCGGCCCCGATTTCTACAGCCTCTGGCCACCTTGCACGATTACTAGATCTCTAAGCCACAATATGTCAGACGATCACGGAAAAAACTAGTTCCCCAGTAGGAAGAAGTGTGATTGTTTGTATATGGGGAATGATATCGCGCACGTGACGTTGGAGTATTTTTTTTTCTCCCCTCACATTATTTTTAATGCCAGACGATGATTGTGAGTAACGAATTCCATTCAAATTGTTCTCGACTGCAGAAACTGTGAACTTGATAACCCAATTGGAGTAAGCAAATGGATCTTGCATCAATTCAATACCTTGGCGCAGGTATTAGATTTGAAGAAATTTGACGGAAAAAAATATGGAAGGAAAATTACGATTTCTCTGTGCGGCAAAAAAAAGAAAAATATATACTTTCAATTCAATAGCTTGGTACAGGTATTAAACTTCAAGTTGACGGGAAAAAAATATGGAAAGAGGATTACGATTTCACTGTGCGGCAAAAGAAAAAAAAAAACTTTCAATTCAATAGCTTGGCACAGATATTAAATTTCAAGAAATTTGACGGAAAAAAAATATATTGAAGGAAAATTACGATTTCACTGTGCGACAAAAAAAAAAAAAAAAAAGAATACTTTCAATTCAATATCTTGGTACAGGTATTAGATTTTAAGAAATTTGACGGAAAAAAACGTATGGAAGGAGAATTACGATTTCACTGTGCGGCAAAAAAAAAAAAAAAAAACTTTCGAAATGCTTCTGGCATAATGATTGCTGATTCTTATGTAAAATGTGCTCCCCCCCCCCCCCCCGAATTCAAACATGATCATCGTTTTTGTCCTACACGTCCCTCTTTTTAGAAATGGCGTCCTCCATTTTTTTAAAAACTTTTCAGCAGTTTTTTAGTTATTATTTTTATTTGGAGGGGAAGGGAGCATTATATTAGCCATGAACACTCTTCTGAGGAGCTAGAGAGGTGCAAAGTTTAAAACCATGAACAATTAGACCAAGTCGAGAGACTCAAGGGCATTCCACCTAAAATATTTCAAAAATCATAAAAACTGTTTTTTTTTCTAGGGGGTTTGTTTTATAATTTTTTCACTTATTTTTCGGCATAAAACCAGGTATAGGACTCATTCCTGTGAGCCTCAAGTCCGAAAAAATTTTCACGTATAAAAGAAATTTGAAAAAAGATTGGGAGCAGCGTATATTTTGCATAGTCAGAGTCGCACCACAGATCTTCAGTAAAGAACTCTCTCCTGTATGTTTTTTTCACCTTGTATTCCTAAATATAGTTATAGTTAAAAATGAACCCACATTCTTGACTTGGTCTAAATGGTCATGATTTTGAACTTTGCACCCCTCTAGCCCTTCAGAAAAGTGTTAATACAATGCTCCGAGTAAAAATAATGACTACGAAAATGTTGAAAATAATTGGGGGTGCCATTTCCAAAAAGTGGGACATGCAGGGGAAAACAGTGGCCAGATTTGGATTTCTTCATTTTACACAAGAATCAGCAAGAATTATGTCAGAAGAGTTTTGAAGGTATTTTGTTTGCCACACAGTGTTTTTAACAAAATGTTTTGTTTTATAGACAGAAACCAAAAGTAAATAATAAAGGCAAATGCAGTAAACTCCCAATTATCCGCGGGGTGGATTATCGCGGTTACATTGCACTCACCCCTCCCCCTTTGTTGATAGTTGGCCGTCTACTGAAGAGTTGAATCTTATAGTTTTGAACAGACTAAACGAAATTACATATATGACGAACTACATTTGCTGTCACCGTCCTATCATATTTACAAATAACGCGAGCTATTGTGTTTCGGCAATGTCGAATTAATTTCAAAGGTACCTTTGAGTTCGTTTTAACGAGGTACAATTGTGGTACTCTGATATCATGGCACTTTATCGTCGCCTCAGAGCAACACTAAGCTTACGTTCGACGAGCACGACCGGTAGCGACCGGTTGGTTAAACACGTGACAGTAATGACGTCAGCGGTTACTAACCGGTTGTTCATGAACCAATGCTTCATCGAACGCTTTCGGTTGATCACCGTTTACTTGCGCAGACATGACGCAGACGAATAACACGCAGGTGAAAAATACATATAATTGGTCAAAAATGTCACGTGGTTCCATCAACCAATCAACCGGCTAGAGTTGCAGTCGACCGGTATGATATCTAATCCCAGGAATAACACTAATGTCCTACTGTTGCTCTGAGGCGACATTGTGAAGATCATGACGTTTGTCTCAAGTCTCTTTATCTGCAATGAAAATTGTCGCTAGCTTTTTTCTTCAAATTAGAAAAGCTTCTCCACAAACAGCAGCACGGGGCATAAATACAAGTCAGCATAAGTGATAAATGTTCTAAATATTTTTGCCCTTTTACACATTCTATTGAATTTAAGACCAGTGGTGCCCATACCCCACAAGCACCACATAATAAAACAAAACGGAAAAGCCTAGCTTTAAAAATCCCATAAAGATAGACTTCCCGAAGAGAGGATCGAACCCTTAACCATTCTCTTGAAAGCCTACCGCTCTACCGACCGAGTTATTTGGCTCTTCTATTTAACAATGCAGGCAGAAGTTTGCAATTTTACCGAACAAAATCATTTGTTCTTAAGTGCATTAAAAAAAAGTCTTCATGTTAATTGTTCGTTTATTTTTCACCCAAAGCGAGGAAAATTCTTCGAAATAATACCTAAGTCATGAAGTTTGCTGAAATATTAAGGAAGTTTCAGAATTCATTTACCCCCCCCCCCCTGAAAATGAAAAAAAAATGTATATGATCATATATTATGACATAAATACTTATTCTTACAAGTTCTAAACACGATTTCTGCTATCATGAACATTCCGAAGAAGCCTGTCATAAAATAGAGCAGAATGAAAGATTTCCACCTTCTCAATAGGCCGTTTGGAATAAAAGATCATGTGCATAATATTTCATATGAAAGAAATATATTTGACACATAAGTTACAAGTTATATGCATGCTCTTTGAAATACTGTATAAAAGAAATAATTTCACATTTAGAAAGTTGTCGCAAGCAAGAAAAAAGGAATTCAAAACATGAGGAAATTAAGGCGTTAATGTTTCTTGAAGTGTATTGCTAACAATCGAAGTGTAAATGTGATATAAATTGAAATAGTTTTTGCATGAATAGAGAGAAATATTTTTAAAAGGGACGCATATATATTTATACAACGAAGAAAACATCAGCAATAGTCTCCAGGTTTCGTCAATATCCTACACTTACACGCATACATACACGCACCTACACACATATACATATATACACCTACACACACAAACACACACACTCACATACACACAACTACCCACACACTCATGCCTGCACACAGACACAAACACATATGCCTACACACACATACACATACCCCCACACACACATACACACAACTACCCACACACTCATGCCTGCACACAGACACAAACACACATGCCTACACACACACACATACCCTCCACACACAAACACGCACGCTTACATATACACACACACTCGTGATTGCGAAAAACATAATTTAAATTCAAGATGACAAAATTCAAATTAATTTTTTTTTTGAAGAAGAAGCTAATAATGCTTTTCTTATTTTAAAAAATTTAATTCAGATTTTACAAGAGCCGGGTAAAAGAGCATTTAATACCATGTTTAACAGATTTCTATTCATCAGTTTAAGCTACCTTAATTACCTTTTTATTTACATAACTAGTGGTACCCGCACGGTTTAGCTTTTCGTAGAAAATTAAAAGGTCATTTCATTCGCCAGTATATTTACAAATAATGGATGATGAATTTCTCGCTAATTTGCTATGTTAATTTGCTCGCCCCTCTAACTTGCTCTTCGACGTTATGGTATTTTGCTAGTCCATGTTACGGTAATTTACTCGTCCATGTCATGGTAATTTGCTTGATAAAATGTTATTAAAATTGGAATAAAAAAAGAAAAAAATCGAATTTTCAAAAAATCGCTTCGAGGTGCTCCCCCCTATGCTACGAACTAATTTTGTGCCAAATTTCATGAAAATGGGCCAAACGGTCCAGGCGCTATGCGCGAAATAGACACCCAGCTATCCACAGATACAGACTTTCAGCTTTATTATTAGTAAAGATGAAATTTCTTAGAATCGGCAATTGATTACTTGATCTCCTTAATATAGAGCGTGTCTGAAAAGTCCTTGATACATTTTTAAAATTCATAGAAAAGCCACAAATTGTCGTATGAATATGCGGTTTGCACCATAATACTTTACAGGGTCACGAATTTATAATTACATTGTAAAAATTAAAATAAAGGGGGGAAAATGAAAAAAGTGTAATTATAGGTAATGACTGTATCTTCACAGTAAGAAATACAAACGTCATGTGAAATGTTTAATCATCTTATTAAACCGAAAGTAGTACTTTTCATTATTAAAATTCAGTGTGTGCACCGTAAACACCCTTACATAACGTTTCTTCCCTTACTGTGACAATATAGCGATTGCACGTTTTTCTTTTTCCTTTTTTTTCCCCTTTTTCATTTTTTTATAATGTCATAAAAAATTCTTAAACCTGTAAAGTATTATGGCGTAAACCGCATGTTCACACGACAATGTGTGACTTTCTATGTATTTTTAAAACGCGTCAAAAACTTTTCGAACTCCTTGTACATTTCACCCATTTTGATAAACAAGATTTTTGCTCCTTATTTTCATTTTTTACTTTTTTTTCCCAATCTTCCCTTTTTATTCTTTCTTACTTCTTCTCTCTTCTTGTTATGTTACTAGAAAATCGTCCGTCAAGGTATGACGGGTGAAAATTGCTTCAGCAGTTTGACGAAGCGATTGCCTGTTAGGTGATATTTTGATAGTTGAAATTTTAACCCTAACTCCAGTGAATTAGCCCTAAAGTCCAGTAGGTAGTGTGAATTATTTACCACTTTTTCGTTTCTTCATTCCCCTAAAATGACAGTCTTACCAGGAAAACAGTTATGTTACCAGATCCAGTTCACCCTTGTCAAAATAAAGCGTTTCCCTTCATGTCAAATATTACCAAAACATATTATCAAATTATCATGTCGTGGAGTGAGTTTTATTGTTAATGACGTCAGGAGTCTCGGGGGATTACTTTTATATAAATCAATCCCTATTCTCACTCTTTCATGTGGCGCATTAGTTATTTTCATTTTATTATTATTATTTTGTTTTTCACTAATTATTTACGGAAAAATTCCGCTAAAAATGGCAAATTAGTTAAAAATAGCTGTACGAGAAGGCTAAACAAAAGCGAGGTTGATTAGAATGCGCTTCAAAAATTAAATTATTTTTACTGGAATGGAATTTTAAGATATAAACTGTATTGAACTAACATGTTGTTCATTCAAAAGAGAAAACGGTTTCGAGTTGGGTATTTTTCGAGCTTATTAATCTGCAATAGAGCTGGAAGGGAAATTAAATTTGAATGTAAACTTTTTAATTTATACGGGAAAAGCGACATTACTATACTAACTGTTCTGTTATGTAAGTTATAGTACGGCTCCAATAAGTTGAACTATAACTTGACAATGCTTACTTGTTTTAGAGGTAATAGCGAAGGGTAATTGGCGCTGAGTTAAATTGGGTTGCTTTCATAGCAGTTTTGCAAACGTATTCCTTTTCAAATGAGCACCAATAAGACATCCCTTCGTCACGAACTGCCAGAGGCGGCGATTGGGACTGAAAAATGGGGAGGGGGAAAAAAAGACGACAACTAAAAGTCATTGAATTTGTAGAAGTGTTGGAAGTACAAAATTTTGCTAAGGCTGGTTTTGGGAGCATATGAGTGGTAATTGATGTAAATCTCAACTAATAGTACTAATAAGCACGAAACTGCAGTCCTCGGCTGGAAATGACTGAGCTGGCGGTGTATTTCATGTATTTCTGCTTTAGCCCTGGCTAATGGACGGTAATTTACTGAATATAAATGTTAATTAGTTTGAAGCTGCTTTTTAAAGGCAACTAGTGGTACCCGCACGGCTTTGCCCGTAGTATAAAATTAGAAGATCATTTGGTTCGCCTGTATAACTACAAATAATGGATGATGAATTTCTCCCCAATTTGCTATGCTCATTTGCTCGCCCATGTTATGGTAGTTTGCTCGTCCACGTTGTGGTAATTTGCACGTCCACGTTATGATAATTTTCTCGATAAAATGTTCTTGAACTTGGAATAGAAAAAGAACAAAATCCAATTTTCAAAAAATCGCTTCGAGTTGCGCACCCTCGTGCTACAAACTAATTTTGTGCCAAATTTCCTGAAAATCGACGGAACTGTCTAGACGCTTATGCGCGTAGCAGACAACCAGAGATCCAGATTAATGCCTAATCTTCGAATTAAAAGTGTAAAAGGAGTCTTAGCTCATTTTTCTTAGGCTAAGAAAAATTGTCAACCAAGACATCTACCAAATAGAATGCTGCACCTCCCCCCCCCCAAAAAAAAAAAATTCCAACTGTAGTACTGGTGGTAAAATACCTGCACGTTTACACTGGAAAGCAGGTATGCTATCCAGAGTCCGAGGTAAAAAGCGAAACAAATCCACGTTATCAATATGTAATCCGTTATCAAAAAGAATTTTCAAGTTCACTAAAAAAGAAGAACATGCACTTGACCGAATTTCGAAGCTTGGTGCCATTCCATGCATCAAATCTTGGATTGAAGTCATTTTAAGCTCATAAGCTCTTTTCAATTATTTGTATCTTAGGAAAGATTTTAAAAAGTTAGGAGTCCTTTGATTTTAGTCCTTACAGATGCAGATCTTTTCGAATGACATTTGTGGTTAGTTGCCAGAAAAATTTGGATTGGTTGGCGTTATTCTCACACAAAGTTATTTTATCAGCAAAGGGACAATTCGTAAGAACGCTAATGAGCAAGTAACAAGTATCACGAAAAATGAATACAAGCTGTGTTATTTTCAGTACCAAAAGCATGGCTGATAAACTCATGTAATTTTGTTATGGAATATACTTCTCGATAACTCGAAAAGTTAAAGGGTCGGCTAAAACCTTCGAGTCATTAGTAGTACGAGTTATTTGAAGTTCCTACAGCCTTCTCAAGAGTGAGACCCAAAGAAAACTTCGAGATAGATGAATATTCGAGTTATAAGGCTTCACGTTATCGAGAGTTTACTACATTATTTTAATAGTTGGCAATAAATGTTTTTCGTAACTTGCCATTTGAGCTATAAAACTAAAACCAAGAGTTTATTCAAGGAAAAAAGCGTGTGAAGATTCATGCAATTAACGGCACGATGGAATAAAAAATCAAATTTTTTAAAGACTGTACATAATACGCTTCTTACTACAGTCTGGACCTGACAAAAGAATGCTTGGAATAAAAAAGGAGAAATTCTTAGACTAACACAATGCCGATAATCGTTATCGTCAAAAAAAAAAAAAACTTTTCTTACTTATATTTTAACAAATAGAATAAAAAAAAAAGTTTGCTTCTAAAACAACTGAGGAAAGTAGAAGGTGTGGTTCATAAACCTCAACAGAGAATAATTTTGATATACAATTTTAAAATAATTCCATTTTACATCTTTGTACGTTTGAAAAATATACTTTATTTTTACTTATGTCGGATTGCAATATAGTGGCTACTTTTTTGTGAGTACACCTGAGCTAAAGTTCGGATACATGCAACTCCTGATCCAGTAACCAGAGATATTGCTTTGGAATGGGAACTTCGCGGACTTCGTGACCACAACGGTTTTAACGTGCACCAGTCGCTAATAGCGAACACGGAGGTTCTTCGATCGAGTCGCATCGAACTCTCGAACCTTTATTTACGACTCCGAGGACTTATCAGTCCGGCCATTGCTGCCATCGATTGCTTTTGAAATCTGAACCTAATCTTCTTAAACTCTCTCTACCAGTGTCCTAATACTCTTTTGCACTTAAATTGAAGAGGCGAAATGTTTCAAAACATATGTGTTTTAAATTTTAACCAATTTAGGGGATCTCGGGCGTTTTAGAGAACCTTCAAATCTTGCCATAATGACATGGGCCACTCTAATGTACAGCCTCATTAAACCTCAAAATGGGATTTTGCTTCAAAAAAGTAAAAATTTGCTTGCTGAAAATAAAGACCGCTTTCAGTTTTAAATCTAATGACAAAAAATATATATAATAGCCAAAATCACTGATCAAGTAACGCTCTGGCGTCACCAACAAGGAAACTCGCGCCATAGCATGCGTGATGGCATTATTTCATTGTTTAAGCACCAAAAATTCAGTAAGTTATTTATTATAATTTGATAATATTTTTTAGCAATGTTTGACATGAAGAAAACTAATTTTAGGAGAATGAAGAAACAAAAAAGTGGTTAACAATTAATCCAGGGGTGGCAAATAGGGGAAGCGAGAGGGGGCGGTTGCACCCCCAAATTTTTCACTAAGAATAATGAAAAATATCTAAATTCAATTCAGATAACTTAGAAAATTATTTGCTTGCATTTTAAGAACAGAAAGAACAGATGGAGAATAATTGTTAGCCTTAACTAAAGAAGTAATCTCTTCATATGGGTTAAATATTCAAAATTGTGTACTCTATGCTACGATGGTGTATCTTCTATGAGATGCCCGTACAGTGTTTAGACTGCGCAATTGTTACGCGTAAACTCCATGTCATTTTACATAAAATTTTATGCTCATATTATAACTTAATGTTTAGCTAATAAGTGTTCATTGATTCCTTGTACTAGAAACATATTTTAGCCACTCGATTTAGCAACATTATATGCTTTCTTAGAAACTCTTTGTAAAGATATGCTCTTTATGAAAAACATACCACATCAAAAAATACTTTCACATCAACAAATATATCATGAGGCTCTTTACTTGACAATCTCTGAGTGACACACGATGGTATTCAAAAGTTAAATCTATAAAAGCCCCGTGGAATAATTACTGGAAAGTGACCTTTTCAATGATAGAAAATCTGATGTCATTTTAATATGTATGACTTTGTTTGAATTTTTGTTTACTTTATTTATACTGCGGGGCGTTTTTTTGAACAATGCTACACTCTATCATACAAATTTCAATCCGCTAACCTTAATTCTTGGATTGACAATTGATTTCACACTAATGCATGCTTGGGCCCTTGAACAAAGAGTAAAACTTTGTGACAGAACTTTCCATAACAGTTTTTACTGTATGCCAATGTAGAAGAGATAACAAAACCACATGAAGTTTTAGTCAAAATATTAAATCACTATTTTGGATAAAATGATCAATTCAGTTTCTCAAGAAATTGAGACAGGATTTGATGAGATATATTTATTATTGATCTGTCCAATATTATGTAGATCGGTTATATAAAGCGAAAAAGAAAATATTACACTTATAAATAAAATGTATAGCACGAGGGAAGAGGAATTGTTTTGTGAATTGCGACTATACTTTTTAATGATGCTAAATGAATACTAGCCCAATTTAAAAAGTTTTCTTGGTTACTTTAAAGAGCTTAATTTGAAGGAAATGTGTTTTTTAATATAACTTTCTTGTTTCATTGTTTTTTGACTATTTCAATCAGGTCAGTCATTTTATAGTAGATAACAATTGTGTCTCAACTTCAATATTGCTTTATTGTTCTTAACATTAAAACCATTTTATTATCACTTCCTGTTAACCAATATGTATTTTATACCGTACTGAGGAAATTCATATTCAAAAAACTCGACCCCCCCCAAACGAAATGCTGAAATGCCGCCCCTGAATTAATCCAATGAAGTTAGAGTTAAAATTTTAACCATCAAAATATCACCAAACAGGAAATTGCTTCATTCAAATATAAATGCAATTTTCAACTGCCATACTCTGGCGGGCAATTTTCTAGTTAGTAATATTTTTAATTTATGAAAAATAGCTGATCGAAAACTCAATTTTGAAAAGGAAAAAAAAAAAACAATGAGACGATCTCATAAACAAAGTCTAAAAACATGAGATTAGAATGTTCCATTAAAAACGATAACACTTAGGCTTTAAACTAGTAACTTTAGTGGAAAATAAATTGATCTTTCGTGGAACATGTTTGTTCTTTAAAAATATTAAAAAGAGGTTCAAAGGTAATTTTTTATGCTTTTTAAACGTTAGCACAAGTTTACATATTTATTTAATTTTTAAATTTACGTACAATATTTCAAAATATCACATCAGGACCACATAGGCGATAGAAAATAATCGTAGCTTGACCAAAATGAATACAAAGCAGCTTCAAATGGTTAGCATCCTTTCGTAAACCTTTCATTGCATACTGCCATAAAATATTTAGCTTTTTTTTTTTTTTAATCTGAAATTTCATTTCAGCTGCAGCAATGAATCCTAAAAACTATTAATAATATAGTATACAAATGTTAACTCTACTGTAAAATAGCATAAATATCATAAATAAGACAAAGAAATATATGTTTATTAAAAAGAAAATAATAAAACAATGATGCATGAGGAATTTTCAAGAAAATGGAGCGCAATAAAAACATGAACTTGTATCCGCTGAAGCGTAACCAATCAAATGTTTTAGCACATGATTGTTTTTCGTATAATAGAACCTGTTGTAATTATTATGATCAAATACGTAATATAGTTTCAACTTCCGCTATTTGTTTGAAGTTAGTTGTTTCTATTATAAAGACTGAGCTTATTGTTTTCGTTAAAAAAAAAGTTGCTCATTCTTCAAATGTTAAAATAAATAAATAAATAAAAGCCACTCTAATGTCTCAATAAAGAAAAAGTGAGAAAAAATATCAATTCATTCTTATTTGTTATGTTATTGGAATTCAATCGCATATGAAGAGAACTTTGTGTAGTAATATTTACTGTATAAAACAATCTCTGGAAGCATAAAATTAGTCATTGTTAAAAAGTGAAAATTTCTGGAAATTTTGAAGTGAAGGTAAAAAAAAAAAGTTATTTTTTCTAGATTTTTTTAAGAAAAAATTAGAAAAAATGAGAAAAAATAATTTTTATAAAAAAAAAAACACACAAAGTGTAACAATTTGCAATCAATTTTTTTCCTTAGCTGAAAAATAAATAAGAATCTACCAATAATTATTAACTATATTATTAACCTTTTTGTATCACAATTGCTAATCGCTTTCTTTGTTCAAAACACGAAAGCTTACTAAACGATTTTCTTGACAGTAATTTTCAGTTTTTTTTACTGGATTGAAATTTTAGACAGAAAGCTAGTTTCTAAAAACGTTTGTTACATGCACTTTTATACATGTGTGAACATACACATATATAGACACACATTAATGGCCATACATTAAATTTCATCATTTTTAATAATTGATTTTGATATAATTCTGTTTCAGCTTATAGATTCAGTTTTACTAAGAAAAGTAGCAAATAATAGCTGATGTACAGAAAAGTTAAATATCTTACAGCTTTCTGCATTATCAAAGTTCATGTTTTCATGAGGGATACTGAACATAAAAAAAATAATTGTAGAAAAAAGTAATTGGAAAATAAATATTATAAATTTCTGAGTAAATTATTTTATGCCAGAAATTTCATGATATTCAGATGTTCAGTAGGCAAATTTAGGAGCGCTTTTAATTTTAATTTATTTTTTAATTATTAGTAGCCATTTTATCCAAGACTTTTATTCTTTATAAAAATTATAAGATTTACATAAAAGGGTCATTCCATACAGATTCAACGGATGAGTTCGCTCGACCATTTTTAATTTTTTTGAAACTCATATCCCCAAAAGATGCATATGAATGATGTTTAAAACCACTTTTATTTTTTCTCTAACCTTAACCCTTGATTTTTTAAGGATCATCAAATGTGATTTTCGCAGTCAAAAATGGGACTTTTAGACCTTTGCATTTTGGCCAAAATCTGTTTGAATTACATTTATGGCAGTTATTTTTACGCTTTGATGTTAAAGTGCATAAGATGATAGTCTCACATGCTGAGTTATGTGGGTGTGACTTAATAATTAAAATAATGGCAACAGGTTAAAGTTCAAGGTCAAACATAAAATTTTTGCTCATTTCAAAGGGTCATAACTCGCTTAGGGGACGGAAACGCAAAATGAAATATGGCAAAAACTAATCACTGTAGTAGTCACACTAATGAGAAAATATAGCTGTAATGGTGTGTTTGTTTACCCTTTACAAATTACAGCCCCTCAAAGATCAGAAAATTGAGAAAAATGACAGACCCCTGTAAACCAAAAGGGGATGGAATTAAAAATGAAATTTCTTGGCCAATTGAATATTCCATTCAAGTACTATACATTTTATATATATTGTTTTATGTATTTGGTTTGTAAAAAAGATACAGATCTTTGAAATTGAGCAATTTTGCTAGTAAATTTACGCACTAAAACAGAAATAAAAAGTGTGAAAACTTCATTGCACTTTCTTAAATGGCCTATATAATATATTATACTGAAAAAAACATATTTTAAGTATAAAAAAACTATTTTAATTTGATAACTTAGAAATATTTGGACATAAATGAGTAGTTTATACATGATTGACAGCTTAAGTAGTTAATTTATAGACTATCTACACACACAAATTTTCAATACACACAATTATATGCTCTGTACTTTAACGTATCTAAATTGCCTTAAACATATGCAAACTTGTTTGAGTGTAGTTTTGAAAAAATGAACTCGCTTAGTAGTCCTATAGTTGTAATAGTGACTCAAGTATATGGCGTTTTAAAATGCTTTACCAAGGCACATTCATAATTTGCTACTTCGAAAATGTACTAGGAGCAAGACAATGAGAGGGGTTCTAAATTTAGTGATCAACACAAGCTATGTAATAGCTTTTTTGACAATAATGGGCATTTTCCTTTGATAGTCTTTTTAGTAACACACTATTCTTCATACCTATTGCTAGGGGACAATAATTTTACAGTGATAATATTTAAATACGGTGGCATAAAGCAGTGATTAAATGTTGTGTTGGGAATTTTATTTGCAGAGTCAAACCTTTCTTGCAGCATTTTTTCAGCAAGTTTAATATGCTGAATGCTCACAAGGATACATGCAATGGTTAGTAGCAAAAATGCAGAAGGTATACCTACATTTCTGTAGGAATTAAAATGTGACTTCTAGTAGTTCTTTGCAAGCTAGTCTTAGTAGTATCAATTCTTTTTACGGTTCTTCTGATTCCGTTACAATGTCCACTACCGTGTGATATTGCATAGAAATGGCATTCAGCTCTCAAGTTGACATCCGTTTCGTGATTACATAAATTAAGAAAGTTCTTTCTTTTTTTGTTGTGTATTTGAGTAAAGTATTTCAGTACGCCACATGCTGTGTCACCACCAGAACTATAGTACTACTGTGTGAGTTCATTTTCTTAAAACTACACTGAAGCAAGAAATGAAAAACTCACCTTTTTTTCCTTTCAACTATGTAGATAATGCGTTTGCACGTATTTAGGCAAGTTGCATAAGTTAATGTACAGAGCGTATGTTTGTATGTATTGAAAATTTGTGTATGTAAATAGTCTATAAATTAACTACTTAAGCTGTCAATCATGTATGAACTACTCATTTATGTTCAAATATTTCTAAGTTATCAAATTAAAATAGTTTTTTTTTATACTTAAAATATGTTTTTCAGTATTATATATTATATAGGCCATTTAAGAAAGTGCAATGAAATTTTCACACTTTTTATTTCTGTTTTAGTGCGTAAATTAACTAGCAAAATTGCTCAATTTCAAAGACCTGTATCTTTTTTACAAACCAAATACACAAAACAATATGTATAAAATGTATAGTACTTGAATGGAATATTCAATTGGCCAAGAAATTTTATTTTTAATTTCATCCCCTTTTGGTTTACAGGGGTCTAAAGATGTCATTTTTCTCAATTTTCTGATCTTTGAGGGGCTGTAATTTGTAAAGGGTAAACAAACACACAATTACAGCTATATTTTCTCATTAGTGTGACTCCAGTGGTTAGTTTTTGCCATATTTCATTTTGCGTTTCCGTCCCCTAAGCGAGTTATGACCCTTTAAAATGAGCAAAAATTTTACATTTGACCTTGAACTTTAACCTGTTGCCATTATTTTAATTATTAAGTTACACCCACGTAACTCAGCATGTGAGACGATCATCTTATGCACTTTAACATCAAAGCGTAAAATTAACTGCCATAAATGTAATTCAAATAGATTTTGGCCAAAATGCAAAGATCTAAAAGTCCCATTTTTGACTGCGAAAATCACTTTTGATGACCCCTAAAAAATCAAGGGTTAAGGTTAGAGAAAAAATAAAAGTGGTTTTAAACATCATTCATATGCATCTTTTTGGGATATGAGTTTCAAAAAAATTAAAAATGGTCGAGGGAACTCATCCGTTGAATCTGTATGGAATACCCAAAAGTACTTTGCAAAAGGAGAAAAGTACCGAAACGCGGATGTGTTGCAACATTTTATGCATGTGTGTATTAATTCAAAAGAGAAAAAATAAATAAAAAAAAATAACATTACTACAACCATCATCCTGTAAAAAAAGCTAATGATGAATGTAAATATTTTTTAAAAATCAAATGGTATCTAATAATAATAAATTTTCTGTTGAATCCAAAACTAATTATTCAAAGAGTAAGTTGTAAAATGTATGATGTAATTATATGTGGGTCATTCCATGTCAAGTGTATGATCCAAAATCTTAAAAAAATTTGCCTCACATTTCTCTATTTCTTCGGAATTTTTCTCATTAATTCTGCCGTATGCAGGTAAATGCCAGCAACTGCAAATTTTTCATTCTTCTTTTTTTTTTTTTTTTTTTTTTGCATTTTTGTCATCTATTGTACGTTATCTTTATTGTACAAGCTCGCTTATTTGGTTTCCGCTGAGAAAAGTTTTTTTTTTTTTTTTTTGCATTTTTGTCATCTATTGTACGTTATCTTTATTGTACAAGCTCGCTTATTTGGTTTCCGCTGAGAAAAGGCACGAAAAAAACGTCTAATTTCAAGATTTTCCCATTGTTAGTATTGAATCTACCACACATTTCTTCACACCTCAAATATCTCGAAAACTCATTTCCATAGATACTGCCGTTTACTTGCACACGGCAGAATTGTACCGTTATGAATTGTACCATAGTTAGAAGGAACAAAATGCATAAAAAAAAAGGTGTTTCATCAAAAGCTGGGGTGAGGGTATCATAACAAACTTAGGAAATGTTCAGTTAATATTTCATTCAGATTATTTACGCACTTTCTAAATTACTTGTTTTGTTTTCACTCTGTGTACTTTCATACTCGTGTTAGAATAATGTTTGTAGAAAATTATACTTATTTATTGGTAAGAAATGTATTCATCGCAGTTTCTTGTTGAAGGTATGCATTAAAAATTTTTTTGAAAAATTTCTTTTTTCGGCCGATGAATTGGCAAAATTTGGATAGTAATTAAATAATCGGCAAAGTAGAAGATTATGGCCGATTAATTGGCGCATTTCTAATAATAATGATGAGCAAGAAATTTGTCCACAGTTAAACAAGACTACTTCCGCGAAAGTCAACATCGATTTTCTAACTGCAGAATCATTTTTTATATTTTTATAAGACAATAGCTTCTTAATTCGTCTTCGGCAGAGCTTAAATTTTCTCTTTAATTTTTTCCCCTTCATATCACCCTGCACTTTGCCATGTATAACAAAAACACTTTGTTTAATTCAGCTGCTTTTTTCAAATTTATTAGTTTTATGTTCTGTAATTTCATTCCCTCGAAAGGGTCAGTCGAGTTCACTTTTCCCCAGTGCACAAGAATAATAATCTGCGATTTTGCCTTTATATCCTTGACAAATTGAATTTCGATGATTTCAGTGTAAAGTGCAGTGCAGGGAGCAAAGCGCTGGTCGTCCGCGAAAAATTTTAACTTGCCTTCAGAATTTTAGATTTTCAAATTCAGTGAATCGCCAATTTGGGGAAAAATTGGAGATAAAAACGTGAAGCCGAGTCCGATGTCAGTTTGGCGATATTAGAAATATTTAGCGAAAATCCAATTAATTACACTAACAATAAAATCAATTTGTAAAATGCATCTCCGTAAATGTCTTTTCTGCATCAGTTCGCAACAAAATTAGGAAGGTAACAATTGAACTTGTTTTGTTTCTTTTTCCTCACATGGGGAAGGCCCTATTGTATTGTTTTTTTTCTACATACATATTCCAAATATTGTTTTTTTTTTCCTAATGAAGTTTCGAATCTCCGACGCTAACAAAACCATTACTCATCCCCTTTGTCTCCATTTAAAGTGTTATTCTCGGTGTTTACTATTCTTTTCAAGGCGTAGGAAACTAAAAAGTTCTGCAATCCTTATATAATATTTCTGTAGCCTGTTTTTGGTTTCTACGCGAGATTTTCCTCAATTCTTGATCGGTTTCTTTGATTTACACCTTATTTTAAAGCTTATCATGCAGGCTACTGACGAAAAATAGACCCACGGTCTAAAAATTGTTTTTTCGGGCAAAAAAAACCTGCTTTAAATAACAAGAATGAGGTTTCCGGTTAAATTTATAACTTTAACTTGCACTATGACCGACAGAGCTGAATAGCTTGATCGGCAGAGGGTTCGACTGGTAACCAGGAGAATGCGTGTTCGGGCCCACGTCCGGACAATCTGCATCAAAAATTTAGGAAAATATCGCGCATTACATGAACAATGAATAACAAATATGAGGGAATACATGATATAGAAACGCTCCTAGCTCTTATGAAAACTTGATGCAACATGGAGCTGAATTGATACTCAATTGTAAGTTTTTTTTTTTTTTTTTAAGCTTTGGCTCCGGTAAGAAAATTAAAGCATAATGTAAGCGAAAATATAAGTATCAGGTTTAAGATTCCAGACTACAATGGAATTGTTTTTTGTTCAGTAAAATATAATAAATCGTATGTGTAAATATAGATTCTTCTAATGAGTTTTTGATTCTTTGTACAAATAAAAAAAATACTACCTCAATTTATATATGTTTATATATTTTTCTTCTTTTTGCAAAAAAACAAATAGCGTATCACATTTTTACTACATTTGAAAACCTACGCTTAAAAAAGAACTTAGTTCAAATTATTTTGTATTTTAACCGTGCTGTTAAATGATGAACACGTGCTGCCATCTAAGCCATAACGGTTCAAACAGACTGTGATAACAAATTGTAAAAATTTTCAAAAATAAAAACACTACTCGGCAAGAAAATTTTTTTTAAATTAACCTGTGGGTTTTTCTTTTTTTTTTTTTTCGGTAGAGCGTTCTGCTATAAACTGTCTGAACTTCGGGCCAGTTCGGGCTGTCCGACATAATAGCAAATTTACAGTAATATTACGCATTACATGTACTCATAACATACAACAGATAACACACGTAATAAAATAAATGCAGTGGGAATGCTATTTGGTGTTTCGACTCCTTTATGCAGGCCACAGTTATCATTCAGATAAGTTGACTGCTAATCGAAGGGTGTTCTTCCCTTTTTTTTAAAGCTTTGACTCCGTCCAGACCACTGAGCATAATGTAAGCATAAAAAAAATATTAGATATACCTCAAGGGAATCCTTTTTGAGCAGAAAAATTTTCATTGTATGCTGAAATGTAGATTTTTCTAATAGCAGCGTTCGAACTTTTGAACAAATGAAAAAATACTACGCCAAATTAAAACTACGAGTTTCACCCAGTAAATCTTTAATTATTTATTCGATTACGATAGAAAACATTAAAATTATTATCAACTTCATTAGTAAGAAATCATTTTCTACTCCTCTGCTTTCGGCTGAAAAAAAAAAAAAACATTTTGTCTACATTCGAAAAATTACACTTAAAAAACGGACTCATTTCAACTGGTTTTGGTTTTGAATTTTAAGTGTTCGATTAAAAGAAAAACAAGTGCGGGCATTTATGCCGTACAGGTTAAAGAAGCCTGCTATGGGAAATTGGTGAATATTCAAAAATAAAAACACTTATTTTTTCAATCGAATTTATTACTTCTCTAGAATGTTTGTTTCAATCGCTACGTGAGATCTTCCTCATTCTTTAATCAAATTCCATGTTTTACGAATAATTTTAAATCGTATCATGCTGGCTAATGACAAAACATAGACACATAATCTTATTATATTTTTTTCGGCAAAAAGTTTTTTTACTGTGTTTTATTACGCATTCCTTCAATGAATAGCATTCGAAAAGGAAGGCGCAGTTGCTAGGTTTGTTGGAGCGTCGTACTGTTAATCAGAATGGCGCCAGTTCGAATCCGTGCCACTAAATATCTTTTTAATTTTTCTTTTTATTTCCGTCAGATGCTCACATGGGCAGGACTGTATTTGCCACAACCTGTTTTTTCACATGCAAAATTACTGATTTTTCACGTGTCACTCTGCCACACTTTTACTGATATTTATATTTTCATTGAAAATACATACAACCAAATGGGGAGCGATGATCATATTATTGTAACGTTGTATTTAACGAGGTTTTGTTACTGATGTCTTCAAATTACATGCCTTCTCTTGTGCGCTTACTTTTTTCCGTTTACTTTTTTCGGTTTTTCTTCATAACATTCTTTCTCTGAAATTTTTAAAGAGCGAAATGCCTTATGAAACGATTCGAAGAACAGTGCGGAGTTCCGCACGGGTCGACTAGTGAAGGATTATTCTGCCGTGGGCAAGTTAAGGGTGTAACTGCAAATTATTCATTTTTCAAGTTTTGCATTTTTTCACCTATTGCACGTTAGCTTTATTGTACAAGCTTTCTTATTTGGTTTCCGTCGGAAAAATAAACGGCGATAAAACATCTAATTTCAAAAATTTTCCAAAAATCCAAAACGCGTTACTTTAATATCTCGAGGACTCATTTCTGAAGATACTGCCCTTTACCTGCTCATTCTCTTGATTAGCACTAAAGGATTTTGAGGATGTGCCGTGGGGTCACCGTCTGATTTTTTTATGATGTTAGCTTTACTTAAGCAAATTACAATTGCTTACAAAGCAATTCTGATTGATCGTACAGTCAAGCAGTTGGTTTGGAAAATAAACAGAGCAATCGATATCATGTGTTATCAATACAAAATCAGAAACTTTTCAATGAATTAACTGCACAATGGGATCGTTTCCAAAATTTTAAAAGTATTTTTTTTTCTGAAAGAGCATGTTTAAAAATATAGGATCTAGTCATTTTTTCAAATAATTTGTTCAAGTTTAATTTTTTAAAAAAATTACTCAAATCGATGCGCTTTTATTGTTTTCGTTTCTGTCGTGTGGCATCACAAATGATGAAATGCCATTCAGTGTTGCCATTCACTGAGAAAAATTTTTAATTCGCATCTTTCCTCACGAGCATTGGAAACGATATGGTTGATAGCAAGCGCAGAGCGCAATATTTAATTCGCTTCTTGATTATCATAACGTGGAAACATGGTAGAAAGATGCGCCAAATTGCATCATTTGTGACGTCATCAAGACCACGCCTTGTTCTCAAAATCGGACATTTAAAAAAATTAATTTAAAAATAACTGTTGAGAAAATTAAAGTATTTTCTGGGTCTATGTTATTATTATTTTTTTTTTTACTCATTCTATCAATTTCAATGACTGAAGGTAGTACTTTTGACTGAAGGAAACAACCCCATTCTTCTGAGACTAAAAAATCGAAAAATTTATTTTTTTGTGAATTACCTTTTAAGAGTAAAATATTCCTCAGTTGAACTGTTGTTTGGTTCTATTAGATTTAAAAACGCAAGAGCTTGGAAGTCCATACTACGCCTAATGGTTGTTTATTTATTTATTCATTTTTCAAAACTAAAGTGAATGACGAAAAATGCTACCAAAAGTTTATTACAGAATAAAGGACATACAACTACTAGAATATTGAAATAAACTGCTGGAAAAAAAACACATAAACTAAGTTTAAATTTATAAAAACTGGTCTATACAATAATTTTAGGATAATTTTAATTTTAAAAAACAGAACCAAACACAAAATGACGACAGCAAAATTGAAGACTATGATACAACATTATAATAAGTAAACAAAAGTCTGCCTCCTAAATGAAGGGGAGCAATTTTGGATGAGGTGTCACTAGCTACATTAAAGACGGATGAAAAGGATTAAAAAAATCAAAACGAATATGATTGAAAATTAGAAAATTGCAAAGGACATGCAACACTGGAGTTAATGGGGTGGTTTCCTTCAGTCAAAAGTACTACTTTTAGTCACTGAAATTGATAGAATGAGTGAAAAAAATAACATGGACCGAGAAAATACTTTCATTTTCCAAACAGTTATTTTTTAATAAATTTTTTTAAATGTTCGATTTTTCAAACAAGGCGTGGCCTTTATGACGTCACAAATGATGCAATTTGGCGCATCTTTCTACCACGTTTCCACGTTAGGATAATCGAGAAGCGAATTAAATATTGCGCTCTACGCTTGCTATCAACCCTATCGTTGCCAATACACTTGAGTATAGATGCGAATTAAATATTTTGCTCCGTGAATGGCAACACTGAATGGCATTTCATCATTTGTGATGTCACACGACAAAACCGTAAACAATCAAAGCCACCGATTTAAGTTTTTTTTTTTTTTTAATATTAAACTCACTCAAATTATTTAAAAAATGGTCAGATCCTATGTTTTTAAGCATGCTCTTTCAGAAAAAAATACTTTTAAAATTTTGGAAACAACCCCATTACGGATAACCCGTAAATTTTCAATTTAATTTGGCAGAAATACTTCAGGAAAGTAGGAATTATATCTGCAATTAACAAACAGTTCTAAGCAGAAATTAGAAATTTTGAGGAAGAGCAGAAAATATCGTTCTTTGAAGTCTCCGCAATTGCTTAATTTGGGAGATTTAAGAAATACAATCAACAGTCCTCATTATTGCCAAACTGACAGTAGATTTGGCATTTTAGTTTCGGTGCTAAATTTGGCAACGACTTGGTGAGTTGTTACCAAATGATTATTAACTTATGACGTCACTCCCGTTAGCACTTTGTTTTAGAGCCGCTATATAGACAGGCCGACGCATCAGCTTAAGTTTATCCATTTTGGATCGGATTTTTCATTGTTGCACTGCTTGGGTTACCACAGCACAGTTTCGGGTTTCGCCAAATTTGCCGAAAATAATGCTTTATCTGATAAACAATTCACGTGCCGTTAATAATCGCTCGCATTGAACAATCACCAAACGCGAACAATCGCCAGAAAAGACAACCAATCAAACCCGCGCTCCGATCCAAAAAGGCTGATCTTAAGCTGATGCGCCGGCTCGTATATATAGGGGCCTTACTTTGTTTAACTGTTTCCCTTGATGATGAAATTTTACTTTCATCGCAAAAAAAGTAGTGCAACACCATGAAAAAAAAGCCTTTAATTGTTTCACGCAGAGCAATTAGCTTTGTCCCGCTCCCTTCGCATGTCATATATCATGCAAGTTACGCAAACAAATTGTTATTAAAAAAATACAGTAAAACCTGTGAAGTTGACCACCCTTGTAAGTTGAGCACTTTTCTAAGTTGACCGCTACTTTCAGGCACAGAGTTGGATCTATATCATATAATTCAACCTCTATAAGTTGACCACCTGTTTAAGTTGACCACTAAAGTAGTGCACCGCAAGTGGTCAAATTAAACAGGTTTCACTGTATTAATATTTCAACCAAAATGTGTAATGTCAGTTTTTGTCACCCCCTCCCTCTCCTTGTCACAGACTGTCAAAACTTCACAAGCCTCTCCCTCAAAGCGTGACTTCATTTGTAAACGCCCCCTATATCTTTTATCCGTCCTGAATTTTTATTTTATCTTTCATAATGATATTTTTATTTTAGCGTGATTGAACGTCCTATCAAATAGCCTCTCAACTTCACCATCATCGATTTTAGCAACATTTATTGGTTGTAAGACTACCCATATATTGAAAAAAAAAAAGGGGAATTAAAAAAAATATTCTTAGTTTTTCGTGTGACGCCTCCCTTAATAATCGAAAAATTACAAAAAGTGTAGTTCAAGAACTTACTAAAGTTTTTTTTTTCTCAGCTCTGTTGAAAACAGGGGGGAGGGGGGGGGGTAATGGGTGACATTTACAAACTGTTGCAATAAGCTTTGAGATGCTATCCCTTGATATGGTTATGTGATATTCAAGTTTCAAGGTTGTGAAAAGTATTGCCTGTCCTTGAATATTTTCAAAAAGCTTTTTTCAAAAATTTGAAAGATATTTTGCGTACAAATGTGACGTAAATATGTTGGAAATTTCACAACGGGATTTCAATGGGATCACATCATAAACTAATTTAGGAAACTTTGAATACTTAGCAGAATATTAGTTTTTCCTACTCGCGATTATTAATTTATAGGTTAAGTGAAAGTCCATTTCTTGCACTATTGTAGATAAGATGGAATGAGATGGAAATTATATCATGACTAGAAAACCGCCCATCAAGATATAGCGGGTGAAAAATGCTTATACATTTGAACGAAGCAATTGCCTGTTTGGTGATATTTTGATAGTTAAAATTTTAATTCTAACCGCAGTGGATTAACCCTAAACTCCAGTAGACAGCGTTCACTGTTGACCATTTTTATTCGTTCCTTCATGGCTCCTAGATTGACAGTCTTACCAGTAAAACAGTTAAGTTACCGTATCCAGTTCAGCCTTGTAAAAATAAAGCATTTCTCTGCATGTCAAACATTAACAAAAAAATATTACCAAATTATCATGCCGTGCAGCGAGTTTGATTGTTGATGACGTCAGAAGCGAAACTCGATCATTCGCTGTTATATACACTGCTCGACATTGAAAATGCAACACCAAGAAGGAGTGTTCTGAAATTTATGCAAATTTTTGAGTAAACGTACATCACTGAGTTATGTAAATGATGTGAAATGTGCAGCTCTCCGACACGTAATGGGAAGTAAGATATACGGGAAGGAACTTGCAGAATGGACAATATTCGTGTCGTTATTTCTGACTGGAGAATTATCGTAGAAATTTTGTTTTTGTTTCGGAAGATACGTGCAACACGAGATAATGCCAGGCCGCCGTCAATGAAGGCACTTCCAGCAGATACACGATTTTACGAGGGGTATAGTGATCGGACTGAAAAGGGGAGGTTGGTCCGTATGTCAAATCGCAGCTGATACCCACATGGATGCGAGCACAGTGCAACGGCTGTGCCGAAGATGGTTGGAACAACGAAATGTGGCAAGATTGAAGGGTGCGGGGGCAGCCAGTGTGACGTCAGAACGCGTGGATCGACACATCCACCGACAAGCTGTAGCAGACCCACAAGTCACTTGTTCCTCGATTCTGCAGCAGGTGCAAGATATTCTGAATGTTCCCGTTTCAACTAGAACCATTTCCCGTCGTTTGGTCACACGTGGTTTGCAATCACGGCGTCCGCTAAGAAGACTGCTATTGACCACACAACATAGACAGCAACGTTTAGTATGGTGCCGGACTAGAGCGACGTGGATGACAGAATGGCGAAATGTCGTGTTCTCAGATGATTCCCGCTTCTGTTTATCCAGTAACAGTCGCCGCATACGTGTGTGGCGTCGACGTGGAGGCATATCTAATCCGGCAGTAACTGTGGAACGTCCCACCGAACGACAACGTGGCGTAATGATTTGGGGCGCAATTGCGTACAATTCCATATCACCTCTAGTTCGTATTCAGGGCACTATGACGGCCCAACGATTCTTGGATAATATGCTGAGGCCGGTGGCAATCGCTTACCTTCAAGGGCTACCTAATGCAATTTTTCAGCAGGATAACGCCCGACCACACAGTGTTCGTATCTGCCAACATGCTCTCCAAGGCACACAGATGCTTCCCTGGCCACCATGCTCTCCTGACCTGTCACCAATCGAACATGTGTGGGATGTGATTGGACGCCGTTTGCAGACTCTGTCCCTGCCTCGTTCAGAAGACGAACTGTGGCAAATCGAAACATTAAAAACTACTAGAGAGAGAAAAATTTAAGCAACAAAAAAAGATAAATTATCCATAAGCCCTGAGACCCTCACATTCATTTTGAAAAGGAAAAAAAAAAAGCAAAAAAAAAAAAAAAACCACCACTTTTCGATGTTTTAAAACGAAAGGGCAAGAAACGAGTTTTTGAAAATGTGCGATTTTTCTACTATAGTGTATGAAAGGAATGCGGTTTTTTTTTTTTTTTTTCCACTAAAGGTTTGGTGTTTGCGATTACTGTAGTTAGTGATAACTATTGCCTTTGCATTAAGTTCATACCAATAGAAATTTAATTAATGAAGTTTTGCGTTTAACGATTTCTAGATTCCATCATCAACTATCCGAAAAATTCGCGAATCTGGTTTTCGGCGTTTCACTCGCTTTTGCGTCGTCACTTACGCTCTAAACGGCTTTAATTAGAGATCATTCAATAAAATATTGCATTAGAATGTGACACTAATTTCTTTAGTTTGCAGTTGAAATAAAACACGAAAATTTCAGACTTGAGTGTAATTTTTAATTCAAGAAAATATTTTGGAAATTTTGCCCCGCGTTAAGGATAACCCTTTAAAATTCGTTTTTTGTAAACACTTTCCCTTATATAAATATGGTATTTATTGAGAAACCGCTCATATTTTTTTAAGTATTTCAAAAAATGCTTATTTTTTCAAAAATTGCAGAAAATGCGTATTTTTTAAAAATGGCGGTAAAATCGGCAACAGGTTACCGGTTTTCTGGTTTCCCGGTTTTTTGGTTCCCGGATAAAAGGTTCTGCACTGTATATGAATTTGTACAGTTTAGGAGGAATTTAGACTATTTACGTATGACAATGATTCTGTCAACACAGTACAGGGGGAGGGGTAAGGCGGTCCGACCAGGGTACCAACCAATTTGGAGAGGAGGGGGGGGGGGGCAAAACCCAAAATGGATTTACCAGTTTGAAAAATATAGTAAATATATCAGTCCTGAAGAGTTTCCCCAAATACATCTAAATTGTTTTAATCTATTAAATTTCAACGAAAATGGAGCAAAATATTGCGATGTATTGCATTAAGGGCCCAATTTGACATAAAATGTGTTAATAATTTGTACTTGTCTTTTATTTATGTAAGCTTCTGTTACACCCCACAAATAAAAATTTATTTCTGAAAATTGTATGAACTTCATGTTTACATAAAAGTTTAATTTTTTCTGGCGGGTGGGGGGAGGGACGACACCACTAATTACCCCTCCCCTCCAAGGTTGACATCTCTGCTTGGAACGCCACTGCTAGAGGGCACTTTTTTGTTAGAAATTTATACCCAATCCCCAGTCTCTATCAGCTGTTCTCAGGATTTATGACTCATCCCCAACATTCGGTTGACTACGAAATAATAAAGGAATTTTTCAAAAAAAAAAAAAAAAAAGAAGAAGAAGAAGAAGAAAAGTATAAGCTGAGTTGGAAGTCAATAGAAATTTCAAGCGTCAAGAATTATATGATTTTCAAATGCTTCACTACTCCGCAAATGAAAAACAAGGGCCTCATCAGTTGGTGTCAGGATTTATAACTTTTGGTTGACTACGAAACGTTAAAGGGAGAAATCAATAGAAATTTTAAAAATCACAAAGTATTGTTCGCTTTAAGCGTGGTTCGCTCATAAAAAGCAAGGTATAATCCTATAGACTTAACATTTAACCGGTCAAGTATTTCTGATTTCCTCGTTAAAACCATGTTCTCGTTAAATCCGTGCTCGAATTCAACTGTTGTCTGAATCAACAGCCGTTTTAAACAACTTTTATGGACGAAGGATGCTTTAAATATATTTCAAGAGTAGAAAAGTATGCCTCTTATTTCTCGTTGAACAGTTTTTTTGCCAATAAATGAGTCAAAGTAAAGGAATTTTGTGAAGAAATAATATTAAAAGGAAAAAAATTTTGCCGAGGAATATCAGTCAACTGTTTTAAAAATCACAAAGTATTGTTCGCTTTAAGCATGGCTCACTCATTGGAAGCCATGGATTTATCATTGATACAAACAAGTATTTCTTATTTGTTCGTTAAATCCCTGTTCTCGTTAAATCCGGGCTCGTTATAAGCGGATTCAACTTGTCAACCATTTTGAACAACCTTAATGAATGAAGCATACTTGAAATATTTTAAGAATCAAAAAGTAAGCCTCTTATTTCTGGTTGAACAGCTTTTTCGTCAGGAGATAACATTCAAAGGAATTTCACAAAAGCAAACACAAAAAGAGATGAATGACGCTTATTTACGCAAGATAGTTTTAAAAATGATGTTAAAACAAGAGAAGGTCGGAAGTGGAGGGGTAGCCGCATGTCCTCTTTTGATGGGTTTTTATTTTCCTCCACCACACACACTAATTGGGTCGATAGTTATTTCCCCTGGACTTCCGCCTTTCCCACGCTTTTAAGTTCATTATCTCACTTAACAGTGCCGACTCACATTCGAGTTGCGGCAGAGCATTTGGGACCCCCTAATCATGTGGGACAAAAAACATTGCAGAGGCTCGTTGCAAATGCAATTTTAAGAGAAAACAATTGATTTTGCATGGAAAATTGAATTTTACATGTGTCAGATGTCATTGGGTGTTTTCAATTCCATGCTTTTAGAGACGATAAAGTGGCGGTAGTTACCTTTAGACCAGCTGCTAAGAAAAAGACATATCACGTCATATCTATGATAACAAGAAATATGTCTAAAGCTAAACAAGTCTATGTTCCGTCATACCAGCATCGATTTTCCGACATCAGCTGTAGTTAAGTCCCCTAATAGCTGTAATTATCATAGTTATCTTTGACTCTACCAACCTGCACTTTTAAGAGTTAAAACGATTTTCTGAGGGAAAACATTTCTTTGCGGAAAGAAAACTGCTTTTTATTATAAGACCAGCATTAATTCCATAATCTTAAAATGTTAGCGTTATGTTTCGGTAAACTCCATATATTTTAACGAGATTTCAACAAAAAAGAAGAAAAAAAATGTTTTAATTGAGCATTTTCTGTTTCAGTGTGCAAGCATACGAACGAGCGTTGGCGAGTTGGAGAAGTATATAGAGCCAAATTACAGTAAAAATTTCTCTCAGAGCAAATTTTTGAATTTGAAGTTTTAAAAAGATAAAGAAAGAAAGAACGATTTCCATACAGTATTTTACAAACGCCACCTACTGTCAAACAATTTATATTAAAATTACAGTGCTTTCCATGAGAAAGTATTTTACTTTATAATCGCTTCCAAAAATAAAATAATAATAATAATTTATTGTGTTATAGTGGCGTCGCTACGGGTTTGCAAGGGTGTCACTCGTCTGGGGGGTGATACCTAAAGTCAAAATTACAAGTTTTTGAAAAATATAAAGCTAAAATGTATTTTTAAAACTATAAATTTAAAAATTTTACGGGGAGAAACTCCCGTAAATTTTAGTACGGAAGTTTCCCCCCAGTAAGAGGCGGAGTACGGGGGAACCCCCCCCCCCCCCGTGCTCCTTGCTCCCCCGTGCTCCGTCTCTGTCTTGCACCTCCCATCATGGAGTCAATACTATATTTCGGATCAGGTTCATATTGTCAGTACTGAAACCTAGTAGTGGTTTCTTCTTATACCAAAAAACTGGAAACTTACCTTTACCTGTGTTTGAGTTGAGATACGTTTGAAATAATTAAAGGGCCAACAATTTCATACAACCCCTTACTTTTTTTGACTACTCGACGCACACACGCGCCTAGCACAAGTTATATAAAAAGCGTTCATTGTTTTTATTTATCTTCTATACATTGTTCCACTTAAAATTTCATTGTAACACAAATGTAGTTGTTTGTGAAAATTGTATGAATTTCATGTTTACTTAGATTATAAAACCTTTTTTTTTGCATTTGTAGCGGGAAGGGGGGGGGGGAACACAATAAATTACCGCCTTACCGCCCCGGGTGTCACCTATACTAGGTACGCCACTGGGGTTGTTGATCTAGAATGAAATTTTAGAGAAACAGAGAAAAAATATGTTTTTCCTTCATATCAGAAAAGAAAGTTAACAGCTCTTCGTTTGTGAGAAAATTAAATCGCCAAAACCTTCAATCTGAATCAATCAATGAATACATTTCTTTCCTCATTGTCAAGTCTACGAAGAAATGTATTTGTTTCTGTTAATAACCTTCTTTTTATATTGTGAAACAAAAACTAATCACATACTGTAAACTGCTGCTACTTGCACCCGAAATTTGATACTTTTTGCGAGTTTTACACTGAATGCTTTGTTAAACCCTTAATGTGAACTGATAACTTTGTTTTTACTACTTTTTAGACGTTCTGCTTAGGGTTGCGGGGTCGGAAGGAAATTGGCCGACTTCAACTCCGACTCCGACTCCTGGATTTTGAAACGTCCGACTCCGACTCCAGATTTTTATTTATTTATTTTCTTTTCTTTATTTCGGTTTCCTCCCTCATGGGAAAAGGAAGAAACCTCTGAACAGCGAATGAAATATTAATTCCTTTTCATGAAGTTTTCGCGTGGTATTTCATTGTACACAACGATGCACACAACGATTGAAATTCAATTTAAAACTTAAATTTTAAAATAGTTACGACTTTAAAAGTGAGATATCTTAAAAATCTCATTTTTTTTAATTGGAAAAGATTAATGTGCTCTCCTTCAATGTTTAACAAATAAATGGTGATTAAATCGTGTGCTTTAAATTTCTGAGAGCTGTAACTTGAGAGAGAAATAAAACCTTTTTTTGCAAAGTCAAAAAACTTTTCTTGAGAGGGAGAGGTCTGATCCGGGTGACATCCATGTGGTGGGTGCCACCTCAAGTTAATTTCAGAGTTTATAAAAGATATAAATGCTTTAATTCTGAAAAACTTCCCCAATAAATCTTAATATTGCATCTATAAAATTTAAGCGTAAAATTTTTTTTTACGAAGAGAGGCCGGGTACATGTACGGCTTGAGCAATTTTACACAAAATGTGGCGGTATACAGCCTTGTGCGAATAGCTTTTACTGTACCTATATTTCTTCTTCGTTCAATTTTTAATTAAAATTTTATTGGCTGCTTTAGAATTAACCTAAATATGAAGATTTTTAAGATTAATTGAAATTATTGAGTGTTGTAACGAAGAAATCATATAGGGGAGGGAGGTCCAAAGCGGGTAAGTTAACAAAGAAACGCTCGAAAGTTGTAGCTTTTGGATTTTTATCGCAACAATATCAGTTTTATTTCTTAGCAGGGTTTTTGAACTTCAAAATAAAAAATGATTTTTGCAATTACTTTAGACCAAATATTTATTTATTATGAAACATTACAAACACTTGAAAAATCCGCTTTGCCTAACCAGGGGGCCTAAAGCGGGTAAGCGTAATTATTGTAATTTGGTACATTTGCCAATCAAATATGAACTTATGAGTGATTGAATTAATTGACTAGCTAACTGTCATTAAAAAAAATAGATGTAAAAAAATTATACTTATCCAATTTAAATTGAAAAACTAAGTCTGCACATTTGTTTATAAAACAAAAAGAAATAACTGACTAAATTAATAGACTAACTAATTGCCATTACAAAAAGTAACTTTTTACTAATCCTATTGAAATAGAAAATCGAAGCCAGCACATGTGTCAAGAAATTATAAATAAATATATGATTAAGTTTTATACCCGTTTTGTCCCACTCGCTTTGCTCGAAGGCACGTTTTTTATTTCAATAATGGGGTAGTTTCCTTCAGTTAAAAGTACTACTTTTAGTCACTGAAATTGATAGAATGAGTAAAAAAAATAACATGAACCCAGAAAATACTTTCATTTTCCCAACAGTTATTTTTTAATTAATTTTTTAAAATGTCCAATTTTGAAAACAAAGTGTGGTCTTTATGACGTCACAAATGATGCAATTTGGCGCATTTTCTACAACGTTTCCACGTTATGATAATCAGGAAGCGAATTAAATATTGCGCTCTACGCTTGCTATATCAACCATATCGTTGCCAATACACGTGAGTAAAGATGCGAATTAAATATTTTTCTCCGTGAATGACAACACTGAATGGCATTTCGTCATTTGTGATGTCACACGACAGAAACGTAAACAATGAAAGTGCACCGATTTAAGTAATTTTTTTAAAAATATTAAACTTGGACAAATTATTTAAAAAATGGTCAGATCCTATATTTTTAAGCATGCTCTTTCAGAAAAAAGTACTTTTAAAATTTTGGAAACGACCCCAAGTTAATTTTATAAACGACCCCATTATAACCTCAAATTTAAGAAAGAAACAAACAAAATTGAACGCGGATGGTGTCAGAATAACGTAATATTATTGACATTAAAAAAAAAAAAAAAGCTTTTCTTCGAGTAATCACAAGTTACATACCTCCAGTTTTTTTGATATGTATCACTTTTCTTATTTTAAGCTTGGTTACGCCATGCCGTTTCACTGCTGCTTCGCAATGACTGATTGAAACTCAGGGGTGTTCAGGTAAACACGACATACGCATACATCGCAGCTTGCACTCCATACGGTGGCATACGAATCCCAACCCGCCTTGGGCCACCCTCCCCTACTTTTTTTTATTTTATACATTTTAGAGAGAACCAAGCTTATATATATAGTCTTTCGATTTAAAAAACTGATATATATTCCCGACTTGCTCAAGGAATACCTTCCTTTTATTATTTAACTGTGATCGGAGTAAAAAAATATTATTATTTTTATTTGAAAGTGATTACTGTATAAATGTAATAGGCAACAAAACCGTTTGCTGACAGTTGCTATTAGTTCAAGAAAGTTAAAAAAAAAACAAGCAAACTAGCGGGTACGTGGAATAAGCTATTACAGAAAGTGAAAGTTCGATAAATGAAGAAGCCAGCTAGTTGCCAATGTTTTTTTTTTTAATTCGGAGAACTATATACGTAAATCAAACCAATTTGTAGTCATTTTTTTATGTTAAAAGAGTAAGTGAAAATTAGAGACAAAAAAAAAGAAGCCCGGAGTCGGTATGCTTTTCAATGACTCCGACTCCAACTCCAACTCTTCGACTCCGACTCCGACTCCATAGCCCTGGTTCTGCTACCACCTTAACATTTTTTTAAACAACAATTTTAACTCTTTTTATATATTTGTTTTCTATTTTTTTAAATTGGATTCAAGTAGCCCCGCGCTGGGGCTACTTGAACCCACTCAGCAAATCCATTAGAAAAAAGCTGTAAAACAGGTGGTGGTATCAAGAAGGACCAATGATTTTGAAAAATAAACTCAAAACGTACATTCCAGAAAGCAAACTATTTGTATAAATTGCAAATTATTTATATAAATTAATATAAAATCAACGTATACATAAAAACATATTTTTAGGCAAAAATAATTTCTCAAACAGAAACATAATGTAACTACAGCTAAAACCAATTGCAAATGCTCGTTATTTAAACATTAGACATTAAAAAGAAAACCCCTCAATTTACTGGTTCGGGTGGATTTTTTTTCTCGGATCGGATTATTAGATACTGCTTTTCCTACCTACTAAATACTACAGGATGCCCAGACTTGTTTCGTGAACGATCTTTTAATTTCCATTTTAGAGTTGATATACTTAAGTCAAAATGGGCTGATGCCACTCTCTGAGACATTTCTCCGGAACTAGTTGAATCTGGACATAATTGTAATTTTTCCTCTAAATAATCCGCATTATTTCCTACTTCAAGGAGTTCTCTTTTACTTTCGGACCCTTTTTATCCCCAGATCTGCAAAAAACGGTTCTAAATAGTAACTAACGTCTTTATTTTAAAAGATTACAAACCTTACTGAACGTAATTTAGTGGTGAAATGTGGTTTGGGGCCGTTTGAACGCTGGGTTCAAGTAGCTTCCATTTAAGGGAACCAGTGCACTTTTACTAACTTTATATCAGTTACTGTGTTAGTTATATAGCTATAACCTTAAAACAGTTATTTTATTAAGAAATAGAATGCAAACATAAAACTATTTTGACCTTTTTGATATCAGATGTTTCCATGAACTTACATGTGAAAGTTTGCAGACACAAAAAACAACTGTTTAGACAACTTGCAATCATAACCTCAATCAGAAAAAGGTGTTAATAGCAGAAACTTTGTTTCATGTTCCAGCCTCTATTAGGTCCTCTCTAGTTTAGGAGATTTTTTGGTGCACAAAATATGTTTTAGCGTTATTGATTTTGTGCATAAAAAGTTTTAAGTTTATCACGTAAACTCAAAATCAAATTATCCTTTTTCATACATTTTGGGCCAGTTACTTATTTATTTATTTGTAACAGTAAATATTTTAGTTTGAAAGTTAGTTTGATTTGTCACAACCACATACCTAGACATAAGAGATTATTTTTTGAAAGAATTAATTATACTTTTTTATACTTTCTTAACATTTACGTATCCAATGCGTGATTATTTTTCTGGTAAAACTAAAACAACAGTCGTTTCTTACGTAATAAGTGATTGAAACCTCAATGTACTCCACCTCAAACTAAGAACCCTTGTAAAATTTTAGATAAAACTTGTCCGTAATAAAGTCCTTTATTATCCGTTTTGGAAGTGATTTTCGATGCATATCATTTCTACCTCATGTGCTCTACGTTTTTAAGCTTATACATGGACAACAAAAGTTTGTTTGATTTTAAAATATAACTATCGAAAATATAAGCAGTTCCTGATATACAACATTTTGAGAGAATGAATTTGATATCGTTTTCAAATAAAAAATTGTTTTCTTTTTGGGCATAAAAGATTCATTTAGTTGGTAGATAATTTTTTAACAGTTAAATGACATATTTGAAATAATTTGAAGCATAAGCGAAATGGAATGGAGATACTTTTCAAAATCGAATTTGGTGTATGGGAAATAGGCTCATTCATTTCTGGCTGAACTTCATCTTTGTACGCAGTGAAACGAAGAAAAAGCATTTTATGTAACCACACGACGAGATAAAACATTCAAATTTCTTGCTTTATCCACTTTCCACTTGAAAATGATGCGGAAAGAAAAACGAAAGAACGAAAATGTGATTCGATAAAATAACGCTGCTAAACTAAAAACTATTCACCTACTCAAGGCAGTATAGACCTCCTACGCTTGTTTTGTTAGAAAATAAGGTCTGATTGCCACAGATGGTCGTACTTGGGCCAACATTATGTAAATTTACGAGACAATCATGTCATATGAATGATTTTTTAAATCAGTAAAAATTAAATTCTTTGACGCTAAAGTCAAGTTTATATATAACTTTCACTTACCCCTCAGTCTTCTGTAATGTTGGTTGGCTGCCTCTTCCCTTGTGGAAAGCAGACAAAAATAGTCAACTCCTTGAGAGCACTTATGAAGATGTTTGGTCAGAACCTAAATGAAATTTTTAATAATGAAACGCGTGAGGAAAAACATTGTGAGAGAATAGGGTCGTTTCCAATATTTTAAAAGTATTTTTTCTGAAAGAACATGCTTAAAAACATAGAATCTAACCATTTTTTTAAATAATTTGTTTCATTTTAATATTTTTTAAAAATTACTTTAATTGTTGCGCTTTCATTGTTTACACTTCTGTCGTGTGACATCACAAATGATGAAATGCCATTCAATGTTGCCATTCACAGAACAAAATATTTAATTCGCATCTTTACTCACGCGTATTGGCAACAATAAGGTTGATAGCAAGCGTAGAGGCGCAATTTTAATTCGCTTCTTGATTATCATAACGTGGAAACGTAGTAGCAAGATGCGCCAAATTGCATCATTTGTGACGTCATAAAGACCACGTCTTGTTTGAAAAATCGGACATTTTAAAAATTTAATTAAAAAATAACAGTTGGGAAAATGAAAGTATTTTCTGGGTCCATGTAATTTTTTTTTTTTTTTTTTTTTTTGCTCGTTCTATTCATTTCAATGATTAAAAGTAGTATTTTTGAATAAAGGAAACCACTCCATTATGTTTTTTTTTTTTTTTTTTTTGTGTGACTTCTGGTATTTGTTCAAGAAAAATAAATATTCAAAAACTATTTGATATGCAGCTAAAGTAAAACTTTACTTAATTTAATATATGTTCACAAATTTTAAAGCAAATTACTGACGGCTTAAAAAACAATAAACTAAAAAAAGAACATGAGTATTTTTTTTACATTTATGACGGATTCTATTTGACATTTATAATAATTATTGACTGAAAATTACAAACTACTTAATAAGATATTTCATAATTCATTTTAAAATTGTTATTTCAAATAAATTTTTAAGAATATTTGTAATATTGTAGGATACTTCTGCGATAGATTCCTAGTTATTAGCAGTTTTAGAGCTTGACTACGCCACCTTGTGGTGATTTAAGAAATTAACACATTAATTTTCATACATAAATAGCAAATTAAGTTCTGGAGTGGTAATAAACAGAATATTTGTTTAACGAAATAACACGTGAGTGTGAGTACTCTTGATTGAACACGATACAAAATAGTAAGCCATTTAAGAAATAAACGTTTACATTAAAAAAATGAATCGACGAAAAAGTAACAATATATCACGTAGAAAATTCTAAAACAAATTGCATGTGTATATGCAAAATTTTTAAAAAACAATCCTCATATCGATGAATGTAAAAGAAACTATTTTTGTCTCCATACATAAGATGTAAAAGCTAGAATAAAATGAAAACTAAGTGTGAAACATTCAATGTGAAAATAGGTTTGTTAGAATTCTTGGCTCCGTTTCTAAGCTCTCGACACATTGTCGAGATTTTAAGTTTACAGCTACTTTCGAAAGTCATAGATTATTCATTTATATTACGTGTCATATTATAAAACTAAATTGTTATATAATTAATTTAAAATTAAGAACATCATATTAAGAAATCATAAATTTTAAGTTTAACTACATAATGTTCTTTAATCAGAACTCAGTTTTTGTGTCAGCTTCTTTTACATTGCAATAAGTTTCTGTTTCGAATTTAAATAATTGCCTTCCCAGTCATCATTTTAGTTTTTTTAAGTCGAAGTTTGAATTTTCATATTCTAATACATCATTTTTTGTTCAACAGATTTTGAAAAAAACATTTCTTTCATCGTCTTCTCATTTAATTTCGAATTTTGTTTGAAAAAAATATATCGCATAACATTCAACCGCGTATGCAAAAAAAAAAAAAAATAATAATAATAATAATAAAGAAGAAGTTTTACTGTCCTTACATCAAGAAAGACATTTTACTGTCCTGATCAAAGGGGTGTTAGAAACTTTTTTTAAACTCTTTTAGTTCAATATTTTTACTAACGCGGAAAAGTTTATGCATTTTGAAAGACTAAACACTTTTAGCTCTCCTTTCTAAATTTTATTTTAACAATTTCAAGATTCCAGCAACTTTATATCAGTGATACCCGTTAAATCGAGAGCTATTGTGCTGAAAAGTCTGAAGAGGCAAAATATTTTTTAGATGTTCCCATTGGAGTTATGGAAAGATTAAAAATCGGTTTCCGGAAAATGTAACGTTCAGTATTACGAAGTAATACAAAACATTTGTCCTTCCAAAATACGCTCTACTATACAGAAAATCAATTCTGTAACATTTGCTATCATTAAGCTTCGGTTATAAGTTATTTTAGACATTCATTTGTTAAGATAATTATCTTTACTAATAATAAAGCTGAATGTCTCTCTGTCTGGATATATCTCTGTCCGGATCTTTCTCTGTCTGGAAGGATCTCTGTGACGCGCATAGCATCTAGACCGTTCGGCCGATTTTCATAAAATTTGGCACAGAATTAGTTTGTAGCATGGGGGTGTGCACTTCGAAGCGATTTTTCGAAAATTTTTGTTCTTTTTCTACTCTAATTTTAAGAACATTTTCCCGAGCAAAATTGTCATAAGATGGACGAGTAAATTACAAAGTCATCATAACGTGGAACCGTAACATGGGCAAGCCAATTGGCAAGACATTCATCATACATTATTTGTAAATATACAGGCGAACCAAAAGATCTTTTAATTTTCTACTACGGGCAAAGCCGTGCGGGTGCCACTAGTTTAAAATAACGTTAAAACGCATACAGTTTGACCACGAATAATATGTAAAAGAGCAATCGGTCAAGTAAAGACGATTCCATCTGAATGAATCTAAGAGGAGAGAAAGTAAAATATTGATGGCACTTTGATACACACGCTTTATAATGTCACTAGCGCCTTATTAATTTATTGCATTCTCTAAAATAAAATAAGGGGAAACAAAAAGAGTTTCCATGGAAATAACAAAAATAAAATTTAACAAAATGCTTTCGTTTCGTCCGGAAATGTAAAAGCAAAATGATAAGATCAAAATTATATTGTAAAATTATAAATCAGTTAATTTTTGTAGTGAGAATATAGATCAAATATAGTTTAGATTTAAAAAACTATTGCCGCAAACAAATTGTCACTTTTACAAAACTGCGTCCACATAGTACTTAAGAGGCAAAAGCGCACCATCTGTAACGAACAAACTAATACCAAAGAAACTGCGTCCATTTTCGCCAATAAACCGGATGTTTTCCTTTCCGTATTATCAGTGTTCACACTGTATCTTTTATGCAAAACGAACTACTAGTTACTTAGAAACCTGCCCGTCATTCTATATTTTTCCAGGGGAGAGGGTGAAACGGATATACCAGGTGTATGTTATATAGAAAAACAAACAAACAAACGAAAAAAAAAAAAAACACGCCCAATACATACATTCATTTCTCAAATTCAGCGGCACAATTGCCCTTTCTTGACCCTTCTCCCCCCTCCTTTTAATGATGGGCCTGCTTTGAAGACTGTAAATTTCATTCTCCCAGACGTAATGCTCAATTGAAATTCTACGAATGAAGTTTTCAATCCTTTGACGTAGAATTTTCATAAACATATTATTTAGGATATTCATTAAACGTATTATTAGGTAATTTTAAAACGTATGAGAATACGTTTACAAAATGCAAGATTGTAGGCTGCAGGTACAGATTAAAGAAAATATGAATCTGAATTGCAACAAAATTTCCAAACATAAAATTTTAAAATTTAATTCCCATAAAATTTAATAAACTATGATGGTTAACTTTAATTCAATGTCAGTCACAAGCTGCTTGATTTAAAATAGTAAATGAAAAACAAAATGCAAAAATGCATGCATTTATTCCATAAAAAAAGAAATCGTTTTACTTTTTCATTGCCTAGCAAAACAAGTATGTTAAACGATAAAGTAAATTAATTGTTTGCATCTTAATGTTCAGTTAAATTACTCGCTGAAATTTTCCTATTTCGAGAAAACTGAAATATTGATAGCTTATATTTTATTATTTATAAGCTTCGCTTTCTATACTAAGTATAATCATTGAACCGATAAGAATTTTTAAATTTGATCATTTGTATAATCTTAAAAAACCCTATGCTTTCCTATTGAACCCTTACACGGGCAAAGATTCTACCAAAGCAGAAAAAACTTTTCGAAAAAATAACTCAGGTTTTTAGTACAGTTTGCCACATCCTGTAATAATGCTGTTCACGCTTTTGTAGAACTCACTGTCATTAAGGGAAGGTGGTGGACGTTGGTCCGCTTTTTTTTACCTCTCATTCTTTATCTCATCAAAACAGTTATTCAGCAGTTCGGTTTTCTACAGTAAATTTCACTAAACACTTCTCAACACCACAGATTTTTTCGGAAATGTTGAATTGATAAACTTTTATTATATTAATTTTTAATGGAACCTTGTAAAGTTGGCCAACGTGCCCCACGGGTGAGGTACTTAGGTTCGCCGGGTGGGGCACGTTGGACCGCATACCTCAAACAACATCCTGTTATAATTTTTGTGATAAGTACTATCAAACATTGTTACTACCTTATTGTCTTTTGTGTGTAGAGTGAAAAACATCAAGTTTAGAGATCAATATAACACACTAAATTGATTTTAATTGATAAATCATCTTTAATTAAAAAACGGCTATAAGCATTCACCATTAGTACACATTTTTAAAAAATCAAAAGAAAAATCAGCTATTGAATATTCATGAGACAATTAATGCAGATTAAAGTTAATTAAAGATGCGTTAAATGTTATCTGGGAACATAAAAGTGTTACCCCCAGAGCTTTTTAAGTAGCACTGTTATAGGACTGGGTTTTGGAAGGATAAATCATATGTTATTTTTATGCTAAGTTACATCAATATTTGCTAGGAGGGAAAGGCTCTTTTTTTCTTCATTGCATTGTATGAAACAACTCCTGAAAGAAAATAATCCTACCATATATTTCAAAGAAAGAGTAAAATAAAATTGACAGCATTAAGTTAGCACATCTTCGTGTTCTCAAATCAAATATAAAAAAATTAAATTAGATAACCTTAAGTGAAAGCATACTTTTTTTATTCTTTTAATCAATTATTTGTTTCATTTTGTTGCTACGTAGAATGCCTGTTTAGCAAAAAAAAATTGTTTAATACAGAAACTTTATTACAACATGTATTGCATATTTTACTCCTAGAAAACAATTGTTTGCAAAAATTTAAAGTATATTTGAAAATATCAATAGTAAAAAAGTGCAGACATGAAATAAATCTTTTGGCAAAATTAATTTAGTATAATTTTTGTAAAATTGTTATAAAATATATATTTGCTTTTTTTACCCTAAGTTTTTATGTTATTATTTCTAAACATGTGTTACATGAAATGAATGTATAATACAAACCATTAGAATATTGTGATATAATTATTGAGATTTAAGAGAGAAAAAAAAGTTTTTACATTATGTGGGGTAGATTTGGTCTGGTCCAACGTGCCCACAAAGAGTGAACCAACATACCGCACTTTCTTGGTCTGAAAAAGTGATGTCATATTTTTTTTTCTTTTTGACAAAAAATGAAAAAATTGCCAATGATTGTGAACTAAAAGAATTTGCTTCAAGAAAGAAGTTAAATTTTTTCCCACAATCTTGATGAAAACCATTAAAAAATAAATAAAGTTAAAAATTACGCAATATTGCTGAAATAACACTTTCTGGAATAAAATTTGTTCAATATAACTGTACCATGTGATTTCATTATAGAATTTGTAGGATCATAGGGGCTCTTTGTTGGTCCTAAAATAAAATAAAAAATATTAATAGTTTTAAAATAATTGAGACCGGTCCAACGTTACCCCATCTCCCGCTACTCCCTTAATATTATTGCCGGTGTTATTTATCCTACTAAATCATATGCGTGTTTTCTAGAAAGTTACTCAACATTTCATTTTTAGCCTGCTACAAGTTATGATTTGTATTCCGTTTTAGTTTTTCCATGCTTTATTTAAAACTAGCAGTACCCGTACGGCCTTGCCCGTGGTAATTAAAAAGCCATTTGGTTCGCTTGTATACTTACAGGTAATTTCTGTTATGCGTTCAGTAATATTGTTTTTCAAGATCTATACTTATATTCGGCATATTTCAAAATTTGCCACCTACGTCGACCAGTTGAATTAGCCTCTATTTCTTCAACAACTGTAATTTTTGCGAGAAAAATATCTCTAAGTTTTAATCAAATACTCACCATTCACGACGTCACTTCCATCCTATTACTTCGTGATTTAACTACTAATGAAAGTAAAAATTTTACCTACATCGGGCCAAAATTAGTATAACTTTTAGATTTGTATATTTGACAGGGTTGGCTTTCTGCCGGCAGAAACTAGTTTTTGCCGTGCCAGTGGCAGAAACTGGTTATAACCGGTAAAAACCGGCAGAAACTGGCAAAAACTTAAAAGCACCTTTAATTACTTAAGTGATTGCTGAATGATATTCGTTTAGGTAAACTAAAAAATTAAACTTCATTTCATCATTTAAAAAAATAAAATCCTATGCTAATGCCCTTTATTTAGTTCGAGAAGGGAACTTTTCAATTGCAGATGCTCGCAATGTTTGGATTAATCTAACAAAAGACGAAAAATCATATAGGTACTCAGGAAAGAGGACCGACATACAAAATTAAAAGGCATTTCTGATTTTAATTTGCATGCTTTATCTAAATTGTTTGTGATTGAAATTATCACATGCTTCAAGAAGAAAGTGCCAGAATTTTACTTGCCAATATTAGCATAGATTTTGTACCTAATCTCACAGCTTTGCAAAACAAATTGGTCCTATTTCTCGAAACTTATTTTTCCAGCTGAATTTCTCCCACTACCCCAGTTACTACATGGTGGACCAATTAAAAATATATATATACAATAGATGAAAGTTTCACGAACATTGCTTGTTCCTTTATGAATTGCCTGCTGGCCCTTCTGTTGCAGGAATATTCTAAAGTTTCTTATTTGTACATATTAGATTGAGAAACTGTTTAGATTTTAGAAACCACCTTTTCTAAGAAGCAATGCGGGGTCCAAACAATGTAACATTTGATCATGGGCGGATTTATGGGGAATCAGAGGGGGGCAATGCCCCCCCCCAGTTTTGGGAGGACTTTATGTAATAACAACACATCTTCCAAAAATTTAAAAAAAAATCATTATTTTTTCGTTTTTGAATAGTTTAGAAGAGCATGGGTGGATTTATAGGGAGGGGGGCAAAGGGGACAATGCTCCCCAGTTTTGGGAGGAGTTTATATAGTAACAACTTATCTTCCAAAATCTTATAACAAAAAAAAATCATGATTTTTTTCTTTTTTGAATAGGAAATTAAAGTTTATTTTTTCTTTTAAATTTAAAATAGCCGTTTCTTACAAAGTTTGAACAATACTGTACAAGTGTATAATCTACTACTCAATTTCAGAGGCTGGAAAGTGCAAATTATTGATAGGTTCGAAAATCCCTGAAAAGAATTGGTGAAGTATAGATTACAAGGGCTCTTGAACCCAATCTAACCAACCAAATCTTGAAAATTATTAGACAAGTCTTTGAAACTCCTAAGCAAAGTGTGCTTCAATTTTATTTCTTATCAAGTGTATAAATTAAGAATTGTTCAAATGGGTAGTATGTTACTCTCTTGATACCTATTCTCTAAAGCTGTGCACTATTTCTTTTAAAGTATTAACCTGCATCACAAAGCACTTTTAAAGCGTAAAACTTAAAAAAAAAATTAATTTGCCTATTATTTCCAATTAACCCTTATAAGACTTCAAAATGCAGAATTTTATATCCTTTTTAGATAATTTCCTCCGGGGGAGTAACTCCCTGGCCCCCTAAAACTAGAGATATTCTATATCCCACTTAAAAGGGAGCACTGCGTTACTCTCTTAATACCAGCCCCCTCTCTTTTAAGGTCAATTTAAAAAGGACAGCATGATTACACACAGTAATGAAAACGACACATAAAAAAGTAAAGAATGGCCTTACGCATCACAGAAAACAGACAAAAACATGGGAGGGGGGAGGGCAATTAGAAATGTTGCTCAAAAAAAAAAAAAAAATCCTGCCCCCCTCCCCCCCCCCCCCCAAAAAAAAAACTCAGTCCTAAATCCGCCTATGCATTTGATTTTAAATTGTGTTTTGGTTAATAATTATTTTTTTCATGCACTTCCTATTGCATGTCAATAATTTAATTTTTTTTCCATTTAGTGAGTTTTTGCCAGTTTCTGCCGAAAATGTGGCAGAAAGTGGTTTTTGCCATGCCGGTTTTAACCGGTTTCTACCAGTGGTTTTAACCACCTTGGCAGAAACTTGCCAACCCTGATATTTGAAAACATTTGTTCTACCTATTGAATTTGAATACATTAGAACAATTCAGTAATAAGGAAATATAACATTCGGTATTAATACATTTCAATTAATGATAAATCAAAACAGCAAACCATACTCTATATAAACTTTAAACGAAAGGTAAATTGAACAATGTTCCTGGAGGTAATTTAAATTAAAAATGATTTGATTATTTGAAAAGAAATATTAACATTTTAAATCAGAATCAGCAGTAATAAACCGATACCACACAAATAAAGAATTTTCAAGTTCAGGTATTAATCAACTATTTTTCATTAAATATATAAAAGTAAGTGAAAAGAGAAAAAAACGTTGCTTACAGAACTCTGCCGAAGTCTTGCAAAAGTTATAATTCATTATTCTCTAGCTCAATCATTTAGAATCGTTTGGCTAGCTTGATGCTAGCCTCGGATTCTGGTTTTTTAAAAACAATTCTCATGACTCTCCTAATATTCATAGAAACTTTGAACATACTTCATCTTAAGCAGAAAATTCCAAGCTTGAGAATGATCTAAAATTTTAAAATGTGAATGAAATATTTTTTTCCCCCATATTATCGCATTTATATGAAAATGAGCTTAAAATTCGAGTAGAAGAGGAATAAAATCGAATTTTCGAAAAAAAAAAACCGCTTCGATGTGCACATCCCTATTGTACAAACTGATTTTGTGCCAAGTTTCATGAACGACTCAGCGGTCTTGGCCCTATATACGCGTAATAAACAGGCATACTTTCCGCTTTATTATTAGTAGAGATTTGTCTTCTACCCCCCTTCCCCCCAACACACACAAAAAAACCTGACACCATTCTCGATGATTCTTACGTAATATTACCAATGTTTGGACATAGCTTTTCTCGCCCCTCTCCTCCCCCCTTTTTTTGTTCCAGTTTCCGAGGGCTTCATATCCATTATTTTGATTTGGGGGGAAAGGGAATACTGTTAACATTCTTCAGTACGGCTGGAAAGGTAAGTAGTTCAAAAGATAAACATTGGAAGCAATAAGCGTGATTTTGGGGTATTCCTCCTTAAATGTTTAAAAAATCCTTTAAATTTTATTTTCTAGGCGTTTCTTTTACAATTTTTTTCATTTATTTTCAATTCACAAAACTATGGAAGGGGGGGGGGGGAGTAGAAAATTCAAATTTTTACAGATAGTGCATGTTTTTAATATATTTTGTGTTTTAATGTATCACAAAATTTTGATTGGAAACAGGATACAACTAGAAAGTGTTGCAAATTATTTGTTATATAGTTAGATACAAGCATTATGGAGCTTAAGGGGCATCTTAATTTACCAAATACAGATTGCGGGACTTTAAAAAGCTTATTAACTATAATAATACCTTAAAAAACAGGCTATTAAGGCCCTGGCTCTTTAAATTGTCTGAACAGAAATAATTTTTTTTAACTCTTGTTTCAGCCTTCAGGTCTTTTAACTTATTTAACATCTTAGTATAAAAGGTGAATTTCAAATTGAAATATGAACTATATAATATATTTTATATATATATATATAATATATATATAATTCTCTTTAGCTATACCTATAAGCTAGTAACTATTGATTACATTCCTTTTCAATGCACACAAAAAATGTTGAAATACACGGAGAACAATTTTTGTAATATACTAGGGCCATTTCAAGTGATTGAAAGGGATATTTAGAGTAGAGATATTCCATTTCAGATCAGGCAGGGTCTGTCACATGACCATCACCGATTTTTTTTTTAAATTACAGTAGTTACAACTAAGGGACATATGAAATATGCCAAAAGGATTTTGCAAGAAAATTTTTTTTCTTCAGTTACAGCATAATAAAATTCTGCACAAAATCCTACATTTCGGAAAAAACCGGTAAAACACTCCATTTGAAATGGACACTATTTCAAAAGTATTTAACCTATTTAAATAATTCTTTTTTCTGAAAATAAATAAGGACCTATATATCCTCTAGACATCGTTTTTGAAAGTTTAGTTAGGTTTTTCGATAAAGAAAAAAAATTCATTTTTGCGGCGAAAAAACTGCATTTTTACTGATTTTATGACTTTTTTTCCTCCATGAAAAAAAAGTTTTTTTTACTAAACGGAGATGGTAGTCTAAAGCCCGTATATGATTGTTTCATAGCATATTTTATTATATTCCTTAGATGCATACAGTCTCGGAAATAAAATTTGAAAATTTGAAAATTTTCAAAAATTAGCGATTTTTAAAGTGATTTTACTCAAAAAACCCATTTTTTTTAAATCTAAAAATTGGCTCATTTGAACCCCATATAATGCTTAACAAGTGGATAGACACCGCATCCCGTATTTTTTCCCATAAAATGTTTTATGATTTTTTGAAAATGACCTTATCGTCCATGGCATGCATGTAAAATAAAAATGTCTAATAATTTCAGTCTATTGAAATTCTGATTATATTAATGCCTAATAGCTACAATAATGGTGCACTTTATCAGCATCAAATAAAATTTTACTGACTTAAAATAATATAGCAGTAACAAACCGCTTCTGATGACCCGGTCAATTCGTCTTTTTGTACTTCGTTATATAAATATTTTTCTGCTGATCAGCGCCTAATTGTTATGGGAGCTGAGCTCCCATACTTCCTTATTTGTTTCACTCAAATTTTTGTATTTTTGACCGAATGCAGGCCACTTTAAGCATTAAAAAAAGTTCTGAAGACTATAGGGCTCCTGCACTTCTTTTGTTAGCAATTGGATCCCTGGCTATAATAGCTACCTTTGGTGAGATCTGTTTGGTTACCTCAACGTACAACCATGTTCAATTGATACTTCTCTCATAAAACAGGTGGGCTTTTGAAATTTCCGCAAAACTACATGTGAGTTTTGCGGTTTGAATTTAGTATACATATTCTTGCGTATAAAAGTAATCATACGAGGTAGGATCCAAAACTTATGTGACAACATTCGCCAATGACAACCAAAGCATGAAATTAAAATTAATCGTTTTAAATGCATTGTATTGTTCTTCCCTTTGATGGTTTCCCCTGTTACGTAGTTGAGATTAAGAGAAAGAAAACTGAAAGAGAAAAAAACATGATTCGTTGCTGCATATGAAAGTAACGGTGAATGTATAGCTTTGGAGACAAAATAAACTAATATTTATAAAAAAAAGGAAAGATTTTAGCTCTTATTGATAAAGTACATCATTATCGTAGCTATTAGTCATTAATATAATCATCAAAGACTCTTCTATAATTACACACAGTCTTACAAAAAGACGAATTGATTGGGTCATCAAAAGCGGTTTGTTACTGGTATATTATTAAAAGTCAGTAAGATTTTAGTTGTTCCTGATAAAGTGTACCATTATTGTAGCTATTAGGCATTAATATAATCAGAATTTCAGTGACTGAAATTATTAGGCATTTTTATTTTACATGCATGCAATGGGCGATAAGGTCACATTAAAAAAATCATAAAACATTTTATGGGAAAAAATACAGGATGCGGTGTCTATCCACTTGTTAAGCATTATATGGTGTTCAAATGAGCCAATTTTTAGATTTTTAAAAAATGGGTTTTTTGAGTAAAATCACTTCAAAAATCGCTAATTTTTGAAAGTTTTCAAAATTTTAAATTTTATTTCCGAGGCTGTATGCATCTTACGATTATAATAAAATATGTTATAAAACTACACTGTAAAAAAAAATCGGAAACGTTTCTGAGTATATCGTGCAGCTGCGGTTCATGAAATTTTCAAAAACGTTTCTGAGTATTTCGGAATTCTCTTTCTATAATGTCCGGAAACGTGTCTGAGTATTTCGGAATCCTCTTTCTGTAATGTCCAGAAACGTGTCTGAGTATTTCGGAATCCTCTTTCTATAATTTCCAGAAATGTTTCTGAGTATTTTGGAATCCTCTTTCTGTAAATTTCAGAAACGTTTCTGAGTATTTCGGAATCCTCTTTCCGTAATTTCCAGAAATGTTTCTGAGTATTCTGTGCAGCTGTGGTTCATGAAAGTTTCAAAAACGTTTCCGAGTATTTCGGAATTCTCCAAACAATTTTCAAAAACGTTTCTGAGAATTTCGGAATCCTTTTTCCGTGATTTTTTTCTAAAAAATAATTCTTTACTATAGTATTGCATGCCATATCAGTTTCAATTATTTCATATCTAAGAGCAATGAAACAAGCAATTTTAGAATCATTCGTGGATTTTTTTTTTTTTTTTTTTCTGAATTTCTAATGACAAATAGCATAGTTAACAGCATAACATATGCACAGTTATAAATTTTTGAAAATTTATGAAATAATATAGTAGTTTCATTCATAATCACAAAATCGTCGGGGGAGGGAAGGGGAGTACTTTCTCAAAAGTTGGATTGTTTGTTAAACAATATTGAACTTCAGTTTTTCTCTCAATATTTTCAAGACAAAATTATCAACATATTGTATTTTTAATGCAGAACTTAAAAACATATTTTGTATCAAACTTGATAGCTTTTTTTTTCGGATAAAATTTGACAGATTTACCTACACTTTGCGTTCCGAAATTCGTTCACATCAAGTCAATTTCTTTGACGAACAAAGTGTACCGAAAAGTACCAACAGAGAAATTGATGAATTTAAATATGACACCAAAGTCCCCCTGCTGGAACCATTCGGGTTTATTCTTCTGTTCTTGCCCTTTTCCAGTTTATCACAAATATAGATACTTAATCAAAATAGGTTACTGATTTAGAGTGTGCGCAAGATACATTATATATTTTATTTATTAAAACATTGAACTCTATTACATGATTATTCCATTTCATATATACGATAGTCCCCCCCCCCCCCCACACACCATAAGAGTGATGGTGCACCCATAAAATGATATAAAGCGCCCCCTCACCTTAAAAAAAGCAACCCCTTGAAAATGTCAATGGCACAGTCTGCGTGGTGAACGCCCCTCGTCTTCTCACCGTAAGTGCATTGCATATTAATAACATAGTATTTAAAAACTGATCACTTTTTAAACGATGACATGAAATAATATTACTTTTTATTTCAGCATGTAAATGCAGCTGTTCCATTTTTACCACTGACTCATTCCTCCTGACTGTCCTACATTAAACTAGTATATCCACGAAGGAAATGTTATTTTCGGAACTAATGTCAAGGAATTTTTTTATTGTTAACCACATTTAACAAAATGAATAAGCAGATGAATTAATTTCATAACTATGTTCTTACTAATAGATAACATGGTCATTTTCTAATAGTATAAATATTTTTAAATGAATGAATAAATTATAATAAAAAAAGATAAATTATACCGGCACATTTTTTGTGAAGCATATTACAATACTAGAAAATATTTGCATTACCATATTTCTAATGAATTAAACAATTGATTTTTTTTTCTTTTTGAACCAAAATGTATGTACATCCAAGTATTTCGAAATAACTTTTCTGTGATTGCTTCTCAAATATAAATCTTACTTCTTTTGCGTAATTAATCAGTTTCAGTTGGTTACAACAAATAGTACACCGCGCACATAGGTATGTAGGATAACTTTAAATTAATTCGATAAACCCAAAAACAGTTACAATTGGAGCCTCATCAAATGCAAATCAACAAAAATATAAATGTGTATAACAATATGTTTTAAAATATTCATTAATACTTACAAGTGAACATGAGCGGAAGAAAATCTAAGTACCTCCATTACAACTGAATAAGTAATCCAAAGGGTTTCGTTTCATTAAGTATAAACACGGGCGTTGAAACTATTCACGCTTGAACACACAATATATATCTAACTATGGTCGCATTGGAAATTGTAAAGAAGCAAATGGTTATTAACTAACTTAATAGCTGCGTACATCGTCTAAAAAATCAAGGGCAGTCCAAAATGCAAAGGCGTAAAATCAGTTTCGACACATTTTACTACTCTCTAGACATGAAATAACAAGCAATCCAATGCTAAACAGTTGCTGACTGCAGCAACCATAGATAAGAAAAAAAGAAGTTCTCGTTATTTCCGACTCATTGGCGCCTGTGTTGGAAGGATGAAATAGGTTTCGAAGCGTTGCGTCATCACTTCCGCTTCTAGATATCTTGAAATAACAAAAAGCTTTCTGAATATTGAGGAGTTCGCTATTGGATGAAGGATTCCTACTATTTCGGAAACGTTTCCGATATATCCAGAAACGTTTCCGAAATTTGTTACAGTGTATCATATAAGGGCTTTAGACTACCATCTCCGTTTAGTAAAAAAAATTTTTTCATGGAGAAAAAAATCATAAAATCGGTAAAATTGCAGTTTTTTCGCCGCAAAAATGATTTTTTTTCTTTATCAAAAAACCTAACTAAACTTTCAAAAACGATGTCTAGAGGATATATGGGTCCTTATTTATTTTTAGAAAAAAGAATTATTCAAATAGGTTAAATACTTTTGAAATAGCGTCCATTTCAAATGGAGTGTTTTGCCGGTTTTTTTCCAAAATGGTGGATTTTGTGCAGAATTTTAATAGGCTGTAACTGAAGAAAAAAAAATTTTTTTGCAAAATCCTTTTGGGATATTTCATACATCCCTTAGTTGTAACTGCTGTAATTTTTTCAAAAAAAATCGGTGATGGTCATATGACACTTTTCATACCTGCCTGCCTGATTTGAAATGGAATGACTCAATAGTTTTGTCAGTAGATTTTGTTTCATAAATTCAAATAAAAAAGGCTAGGAAATTTTAGTTTTGATAGCAACAGTAGAGATTTGGCTTAAGAATTACGTAGATTATTAAAAGTTTTTAAATAAAACTAGCTGCGTTGCCCGGCTTTGCCCGGTCCATCTTGAAAATGAAAATTGTGTCAAGGGACGTATATCCAACAATCAGGCGTAATAAATAAATTAAAAAAAAACAACATCATGATTTCCTTTCCAAACAATGACGACAGATATTAAAATACTTTTAAGAAATTAAATCCAGAAAGATGGACTTAAAATGTGTAACCATGGAAATCAAAATAAAAAAAGCGCAAGGAATTAAAATGCGAAAGAAAATGGTTCCAATTTGAATGGAATCGATATTACTTAAACATGATTTTAAAAGGCTTGTAACTTTTTTTCCTATCAAGATAAAAGCTTATTTTTTCGACCATAGGTCTAGTTAGATCTGGAGTAAAAAATGTCGCTTTTTCCTATGGTGTCAAAAAGAAAACTGTGGGCTAATTCCTTCACTTTTTATTGATAAATTTAATGAAGAAAGTAGTGCCTAAATTTCAGCTAAGCCTAAACAAATTCGAGCTAAAAAAGCAAATAACTCCCGCTGTAATGAGGTTAGAGCATTGAAACAAATTGCGTAGAGCGCGAGAAATTCTACTCTTTCCAACGATATGTAATGTTAATATGTGCAAGTAATTTTTCACCCCATATTCGGGAATTTATGTGAAAATTGGGTCCAAATTGGAATAAAAAAAGAACTATTCATCGAATTATTTTCAAACTGGTCTGCAAACCTTCTCAGGACTTAAAGGAACAAACTGTGAAAATTTCAGCGAAATCGGCCCGGTAGTTCTCGAGTTTTGCGAGTTCAAACACACAGACGCTTTTTGGAGACTTCATTTTACACTATGTAGAGATAATTGAAGATTATGCAATAAAATGCCAGTGACGGAACGGGACACGTTTGAGTCCCATTCCGTCACAGGCATTTTATTGCATATTGTTCAGTTATTTTCTTCAAACTGATTAACTTTAAATGTTCTACATAGTTAGGCTTGCCAGATTTCTAAAATGTTCAACCGGGACACCGGAATGCCACGACCCCTCCCTCAGCGTCGCCAGCATTCAAATCTGTACACACCCCTGGCTGATTTTTGGAGCCTTTTATAGGGCAGCTTATTCTTAATGCTATGAATAAATGGTTACAAATTATGAACCTAAAACAGGGGTCGTAAAAAATGGCATAAGCAGATAAAATCGCAATATTTCACTTTTGAAATAGTCGGTTCTCAATAACTCGAATCTTATAACTCAAATATTCCTTTACCTCGAAGTTTTCCTTGGGTTCCAAACTTTTAAGACTGTTGTGGAAAGTTCCCATAACTCGAACGTTTTAGCAGGACCCTTGGGACATCAAGTTATTGAGAGTTGACTGTATAAATATTTACAATTTATTTTAGTTAGAAAAAACATTTTGAATTAGGAATAAAAAAAATTGAACAATATTTTGATACACTTTTCATTTTACAGGATTTTTTTATAGTCTTTTTTTAGTTTTAATCTTGTTATAAAAACCCTCACAAGCTAATCTGGTATTAATTTTACAAGTCAATGTTTCAAATGATTAAGTAATTATCCTAACTAATACTTCAGTTAATTATTTTTAGACCTTTTTGGTATATTAAATCAGATTGGTCTTTTCCGGGACGTGAAGTAAACCGGCCGGGACACCGGGATTTTGTTTGAAAACCGGGACTGTCCCGGTCAAACCGGGACGTCTGGCAAGCCTATACATAGTTCTTACGACAAATATTTACAGTTGCTATCAAAATAAAATTTCTACCTTGCTTTATTTGTATTTGTGGAACGAAGTCTCCCTACAAAACTACTTCAAATATCCTGCTCCGTCATACGAATCGGCCCACTACAAACAAACCAGTTTCAAATACCACAATAACACTGTGAACTCTTAGGTTTAGTCTACACGAATAGGGCTGACGAGAAGCCTTATTATCCAAATCGGAAACTCGGGGCCCGGCAGTTGAGGGGACCCGACTTGGAATCGGAGTAGTACACGTTTAATATGTTTTATGGTGGAGCAGGGTGGGGCACGGTGACCAAACTGACAAGAGGCATTGTCCCTCGGTGGCCCTGTACACGAAGAATGAACAGCAGTATTTAAAACTTGAAGTATAATGAGCAATTTAGCCCTGTTTAGGTACTGGGACATTTTGATTTTAGAAGTGCCGATAAAAAAACTATGTTCTCTAAAGTTACAAACATTTTTTTTAACATTATTTTTAATTTTTGGCACTAAATTTGTACCTTAAGACAAAAGTAAAAATTTTTCACTTTTTTTTTCATGGAGCAAAGTGAAATAAAATATTCTTCAAATAAAATAATTTCTATTTATTATTTTAAAATATATTTGGTCAAATGGATGAGTAAATATAATGAATGAAGAAATTAATAGATAATAGCACGAAAAAATAAATAAAATAATTAATGTATGTTAAAAAATAAATGAATGAATAAAATAGTGAATAAATGAGAAAATAAGTGAAATATTCAATGAAGGAATGTAAATAAACTAATTAATAAATGAATACGTAAGTGATTTAATAAATGAATGAATAAGTAAGCGAAATGAACTATATCACTTCGCTCCACATGCACCTGACTAATTGTGAAAAAATCTTAAATTAAAAGTTTTACTTTTAATAAACAAATACTGGAATGAATCTTACTGGGTGTCATTTAATATTTAAAATGTTAATTACAAGGACTTTATCATTTTATAGTAAAAAAAAAATAATTTTTGACTTACTGCAAAATATTGCAAAATGAACATCAATTTTTGAAAACGGCTAGTATTATCATACGCTTTAATCATCAGAGGTAACTTTTTCTTGACTGGAATTGACTACATGTGTTACTACCTAGTTAAAATATTACCAGATAGAAGGCGCTAAAAACAAAGTAAATATTTGTCCATTTCACCTTGCTCCGCTATTTCACTTTGCCCCACATTCCAACTATTATTAAGCCTCCACATATATACGTAGCATTTAGCACTCTTAAATGCCTCTTATGTTCTTTAGAAAGTGAGAAAAATAATAATAATAATAATAAATAGAAATAAAAATGATTTTCTAAAGTTGCCATGAGCCTCGGACGCGAAATTGCACTTTTCTAGAGAATTGCCCAAAGATAATCCTTGAGTTATTTCATTAGTTTCTTCACTGCCTAAAACTATGCAAACGGAAATGGTATTCCCCTCTCCTCCCCCCCCCCTTTTTTTTTTGTATATTTAACTTTTCTTAGATTGCAATTTTCACAATTTTCTAAAACAAAATATCGGTATTAACCGGAATTTTGGAAAAGTGGCTATTCGAATTAGCGGAGTTTTGATGTGTTACAAATAGATTTTTCAAGGCTACAGTGAAGCTCCTACATCAATACAAGAGTACTGAGCATACAAGAGTTTAGTTGTGTGTAAACTTGACATTCACTGACGGTTTTACATTGGGAAGAAAGTGGCAAGGTTGGATTTGAAATGATTGTAGCCTTGTAGATTGAACATTCAGTGAAACCTCGATAACTCGACTCCCCAAGGGAACATGAAAATGTGTCGACTTAAGCAGATGCCAACTTACTGAGGTTCCATTATTTTAATTCCTAAAGAGTTTCTATATCACCTACTTACAAATGTAAGCATTCACATTATGGAATATTTATTTACTGGAATTAATTCCAGTAAATAAATTTTCTTTTCGTTTTCTTTCTTTGAAAAGTACCATAACAAAATCACTAATATTATTTGAACACCTCTTGAGGAATCAATCCATAGTTATTGAAAAGAGGCGAAAAAACTTCTTGTCATTCAGGTCTGTTGAAGATCCTGCTCACAGATCTAGAGGGCTTCCATGTATACATTTATCCTACCCTTTCCTAACCTCTTAGAATTGCACAAACAGCACAGAGTGAGGTGGCTGACTCCCCCGGATAAAGGATGGAATTCTCTAAAAGTGCTTTCCAGAAAAGTATTGACTGACCAAGAAACCGCAGCGTAAAATTCTGAAAAAAAGGTCAATATGAAAGAATGTTGGTAGCGAAAATTGGATGTCGACTTATAGGGGCTTCTGCAAATGTGTGTCAAGTTAGACAGGTTTTCGCCTATTAAAATTTTCATAGGTCAACCATAAGAAAAATGAATGTCGAGTTACTGCGTGTCGAGTTACCGAAGTTTCACTTTATAGGGGAGGGTAGCCCAAAGCGGGTAGGCTTTCGTATGTACACCCCAAGGGCGTATATAAGAGAAGGGCTGAGGGGGCCCGGGCCCCCTTCAAAATGTGGGAAAAAAACTTAAATAAGGGCTGTTATTTTCGGTTTTAGTTGCTCACCAATAATTTCCAAACTTTTAGCTTCAAAAATGAATAAATAAATATGACAGTGATAATAATAATTATAATGCGTTAGAGCAGAGATTTCTGAATTGGGTGCCGTGGTGCCGCCAAGCGTCCATGGTAACAATAATACGTACTATGTATATAAAACTAGACAAGGATGACGTGAGAAAATTCTAATTATTCGAAAGGTGCAGTGAATCGCTGAAGTTTGGGAACCCTGCTTTAGATGGCACCAGGATATAGTGTTCAGAAGGAGTTGGAGGACCGTACCCCGTTCTACAGAAAAGAACGGGTCTTGGGAAAGCGAAGTTATTTCAACAAAATGAAAAGCAAATAATGTTGGGAAAAAAATCTCAATTCTTTCAAAAAGAAATCTTTAAATTAAAAAAAAAATTAACAGATGCAGCTGATTGCTTATCACTTTTAATTCTTCTCTCTTTCACCCCCCCCCCCTTTTTTTTCTTTTCAAAATGATTCTCTCCTTAACACTCGTTCCCTAAAAGAAATTTAAAATAAGTTTTAGTTCTTCGGTTGGAGTAATAATGGAAATCGATGTCCTAAAAGCGCATTTATTTAGGCGTTTTTCGGGAATAAATTTCAAAACATTTCTGGAGGAGGATCCCCGAACCAACATCCTTTCACTGAGGTTACTATGAAAAATAGTCTGCAATTGTGCCTTAAAGATTTCAATTTTGAAAAGTTTCAGAGGAAGATCACTAAACCGCTCCTTACCACTAAACATCTATAAAGATGACTTGAAATAGCGTTGTCTTACTTCCAAAGCTTTATGTTGGGAAAAAAGCCTAATGTTGGGAAAAAATCTGAATTGCTTTTGAAAAGAACCTTAAAATAAAAATTTTCATAAGTTACTGATGACTATTGATCACGTCCAACACTTTCTATTCTTTTCAGCCCCCCCCCCCCCATTTTTTGCCCTTTTTCCTAGTCGGCCTAAGACAAGAAAGTCTTCAAAACGCTACACTTTGAAGTCCCCTCCACCCACTAAAACCATTAAAGAGCTTCTCCAACCTCATTTTCAGGGCTACAATGTCGAAAAATTTCCAGGGGACAACTACCAAACGCTTTGTCTTCTGAAAGCATCGAAAATTGTTTAAGATTGCCTTTATGGAGCTTCAATTTTGAAAAATGGCCGAACCCCAACGTTACAGGTCCACAGACGCGCTTTTAAGACTTCAATTACGAAAAATTTTGGACGAGGGTCCAACTACTCCCGTATGAAATCTGAGAAGGAAAAAAACTACAATTTTGGAAAATTCAAGATGGAGGGTGTTTAAATCCCTCCACGTACACTGCTTGACAATTGCTAAGGAACAATTACGTTTTTTGGAATAGTTAAGAATATATTATGATTAAAGAAACAGAATGAAATATATAGTTAGTAGGGAGGATGTGCCTTTATTATAAGTACAAAATAATACAAATATTACTGCATCAATGAAGTAAAAACTTAAAAATAAAAAAATAACCCTACTGAGATGATTTTCATACAATTACAAAAAAATGATCTAGGTCAGAATGATGGAGACATGAGTATCTTAATATGATGTATGATTACCAGGGACACTAATGCACAATTTACATCTGTTCTCTATACTCAATTATTGAGGAGTGCTTGGGGGATGTTTTCCTACTCCTCTCTCAATGCGGATTTGAGTTCTTGTACTGTTCTGGGAGGGACGGTTCTTCGCGCAACATGTCTGCCAAGAGCCTCCCAGGCAAGTTCAATTGGATTTAAGTCGGGAAAGTAAGCAGGCCACTGCATACGGAGAATGTTTTCACTTTGCAGTGTGTCTAACACTTCAATGCTCCAGTGTGGCCTTGTATCGTCGTCCGTAAAAAGAAAGTCTGGACCTAAAACCCCCCTAAAAAGACGAACATGGTCCATCATAACATCTCTGCAATACATTTGCGACGTATTGCTTTCTTATTCAAAAATGTGAAGCGGTGCTCTGTCATTGTACAGATGCCTGCCCACACCATGACGCCTGGGCCGTACCGATCACGTTCACAAGCAAATTTTTGTACATAATGTGTTCCACGCTCTCTCCACAGTAGTTGGTGACCAGAATCACTTGTCACACTAAAACGAGATTTGTCAGAGAACATCACTCTAGACCAATTTTGACGATCCGAACCAACAGGTTCCTTACACCAGCGTAATCTCTCTCGACAATGGCGTGGTTGAACTTGGATGCAACGTACGGGTTTCCGTGCATACAAACCGACATTATTTACTCGCCGTGAGATGGTTCTTGCAGAAACATGCGTACCGGTAGCGGTTGTTAGATTTGCAGCTATCTGTCCAAGAATGAAATTTCAATTCCTTTTTGCCACGAGGACTACATAGCGATCCTCTGAAGGTGTGGTGCTCCTACCACGACCCCCAGCACACTGTTAAAAATTCAGGAAGATTTTCTGGTAATTGTTACTGTAAAATGGCGGACTTAACGCATCGCTGATTTCTACGGTAATTTATACCGGAGAAATAAGCGATCCCAGCGCCAATTGGTTGCTGTGGCCTACCGAGGAAACCGTAAAATTTTACAGTAACATTTGATTTTTACGGTAATAGTTACTGGCAACATGGATGCCAGTAACAATTACCGTAAATTTTCCGGAAAATTTTTAACAGTGCATGCTTTTGCAAAACATTTCCACCTTCAGCGGCCTTCTTTAATCGGGAGATGGCACTTTTTGATACAACCATTGCAGCAGCCACAGTGGTGACACTTTGACCTGCTTCCAGTTGTCCAACCGCTTGTCCACGATCGTAGATACTCAAATGATGTCTTGCTGACATTTTACTCTTAAGTATTTCAAGAACCAAACAGAATTTCCGAGAAAAACCTTTTTTTAAAAACACTATTTTTGTTAAAAACCAAACAGCGTGAATTTTCGTACGAATCTTAAGAGTGTATACACTGTCTTTTATACAGATAACGAGTCTTGATCTACTACTCCATCTGAACTTGAATTTATTTCCATTGGCCAGCTGGTTAAGGCACAAATTTGCATAAATCACTTGTTCCTTAGCAATTGTCAAGCAGTGTAGTATTACTGAACATCTGTTTAAAACTTCGTTTTTTAGGACTTAAATTTCAAAATAGTTTTTGTTGACTGTCCCAGAACCGCCCTGTCCATAACATCATCGAAATTAGTCTGAAACTGCGTTTTTAGAACTTCAATTTCAAAAAAATGGGCGGAGGAGTGAGGGACTTCGCTCTATTTAAAAAAAAAAAAATCAATAAGGGGCAACTTCAAAAAGTCCCATTCCTTTCATTACACTAACGTCAACAAATCCAGCCTATAATGGCGTTTTTAAGAAAAAAAAAATTCTAAAAACTTCCGCAGAAATCCCCTCCCCCCTTAGCTTTTTCCTCCCCCTAGCATCACCAGAGACTGTCTAAAACTGCGTTCTTAGGACTAGAATTTCAAAAAATTTCCGGGGGAGAACCCCCGGACACCCCCCCCCCCCCCCATCAAAAGCGATTATTTCTCGAGAAAGCCCTCCTAAAACTATTATTTGGTTGCGCCACTCTATGACAAACCTTATATAAAGTTCTTGCCCCACCTAAAAAAAAGAGAACATCAGGACACTATTGCTCCCCCCCCCCAAAAAAAATAAAATAGGGGGTGGCTAATCTTGGTTATATGGGCCCCCTCCAAAATAAAAACATATATACGCCACTGGTACACCCCACGGTGTGTAAGCGGCGATGCATACGTACGTCGTGTTCACATGAATACCCCCGAGTTTTAATCAGTCCCAGCGAAGCAGCAGTGAAGCGGCATGGCGCAACCAGGATTAAAATTTAAAAAAAAATTACACATTTCTATTTTTTATAAAAATGAAGTTTTGTAACATGTAATTAGTCGAAGACCATCTTATTTTTTTCGATTGTCAATAATATTGCATTATTTTGACACCATCCACCTACAAACTACGATAGTCATTTCGTTTGTTTCTTTTTTAAATTTAAGGTTATAATTATTGAAATAAAAAAACGTGCCTTTGGGCATAGCGTCGGGCAAAGCGGGCATAGCGTCGGGCAAAGCGGGTATAAGATTTAATCATATATTTACTATAATTTCTTGACTCGAGTGCTGACTTAGATTTTCTATTTCAACAGGATAAGTATAACTTTAAAAAGTTATTCTTTAGGATGGAAATTATTTAGTCTATTAATTTAATCAGTTATTTCTTTATGTTTTATAAACAAATGCGCTGACTTTAAATTGAATAAGTACAAGTTTTTTATACATTTTTATATAATGGCAGGTAGCTAGTCAAATATTTTAATCATTTATAACTTCATATTTGATTGGCAGCTGTACCAAATCACAATTAGTTAAGCTCACCCGCTTTGGGCTCCCTGGTAGGGCAAAGCGGGTTTTTCAAATGCGTGTAAAGTTTGATAATAAATAAATATTGGGTTTGAAATAGTATAAAATCAATTTTAATTTTGAAGTTCAAGAAATCTGCTAGAACATGAAACCGAAATTGTTACGATAAAAACCCAAAAACTACAATTTTCGAGCGTTCTTTGAGAAACCTAACACCTTCCCCTAGTGTTCTACAACGTTTATCGTTTTTTGTCCCACGTCGATTCACCGCAAATCATTTTATTAGGAAACTCACCGTTCCTCATTTTATTTAGTTTTATTTCGTAGTAACAAAAATTCATCAATCGTCACAATTATTTTTTCTTTCAATCGCTACTTTAACTCCTTTAAGTATAATTAACATGCTTACATATAATTTTTAAAATATCCAAAGGAGACCATAAACTATCAGAATTGATCCTACTAAACGAAAAACGTGATAAATTAATAACTCTAAGTTTTGATTCGTGACAAATGTCTGCTCCGTAACGCTGCAAATGAAGAGACGTTCTTTGTTGCAACCGGTAATGGTTCATTGTCCAGTTACGCTATTTAGCTTTATACTTGGCAAGGTAATATTTAGAAATTATATAGTGCCTTGACCATTTGAATAAAGGTAAGGTATAATCAACTGAAACAGATATTTACGCAATTATAATTTGTCACTGAAAAGACGAATGGACGTATCTCACTTTTAAGTATTTTGCAGAAAACCAATTTAAAGATTTCCAGTTTACTACATCGCTTGGAAACCGCCACCAGTGTGAGGGACTGTAACTTTTTTTCTATTTATTGTAGAGATACGCCCATTGGTCACATTATAAAATCGACTTTGGACATTTCTATGGTTTTCATAATTTATTTTTCGATTTTCTTTGCGATACACCCATTCGTCTTTTTAGCGACAAATTGAAAATAATTTTGAAAAGAAAACGAAAACGAATGAAAGAAACTAACAAGATTACATTTTGTTAAGTTTATCGTAAATTTCAAACCAAACGGATAATAAAATGCAAACACAAATTTCTGATGAAGAAGAAATCGTTGAAGATGATGTTAATATTGGAAAAGTATCGTCTCTTGAAGTAAAATTACAACTAGCACTGAATTTAAATGATAGTAATAATAATAACAATACACACAGTACAAAAGAAACGCACACACACACAAAAGAATTTATCCAAAAAGCACATCCAAGAGACCAAAATATTTGGACGATGAAAGAGTTCGATAAAACAAGAGGAAGTGTATCACGCATTGTTAACCGTACTACTGACCTGCGTGAATTCAGATAGAGTATTTCCAACTGCAGAAAGTTTGTGCACAAAAATGAGTTCCAGGCGTAGAGACAATAGATGTATTATGTTTATTAATCGTATTGATTTTTTATTATGACATTTGTTCCTTCATTTTACGTTTGTTCACAATACGTTTCTATAAATAATACATTTTCTTATTTAAATTATTAAATATGGCAACGAAACAAATGTTCTCGATCATTCATTGAGAAATTTCTAATACCGGTATTCCGGTATCAAGTTTTAAAAAATACTGAATACCGGTATTGCAGTTTTTGTCTGGTATTGCAATCCCTAAAACGGCCGTTCTAAAAGGGGTCGTCGAATTTATTCGGAAAGACTAAAATTTAAATTTAGGCAGAAGTTTGAGTGAAAATGTTTTCGTGAATATAATACGTCCCGTGTTTTGTACAAGGAAGTTAAAAATGAGTTTAAATTTATAAATACTGTTTTTGTGGTAGAAAAAGTCGTCACTTCGAAGTAAATGATCATCACTTTCAGTATGAAATTTAAAACAATAAAGGCCATATACTTGTATAAATTCAAATAATTTGATTTCGCACTACATGCTGCCACCAGGGGCACTCGAAACTTACATTATTTGTGAAGGCGAAAATTCTCAATTTGCTGAATTGTCAGACAAAATTTGCAGAAATTTTTGGAAGGTCTCAGCGATCTCCCGTAACCTCCTATCGGGGTGCCTCTGGCTGCCACATACAGTGAATGGGATGATTTCCTTCAGTCAAAAGTAGTACTTTTAGTCATTGAAATGGATAGAATGAGCAAAAAAAAAAATAACATGGATCCAGAAAATACTTTCATTTTCCCAACAGTTTTTTTTATATTATTGTTTTTAAATGTCCGATTTTTCAAACAAGGCGTGGTTTTGATGACGTCACAAATGATGCACTTTGCCGCATCTTTCTACTACGTTTCCACGTTATGATAATCAAGCAGCGAATTAAAATTGCGCTCTACGCTTGCTATCAACCATATCGTTGCCAATGCACGTAAGTAAAGATGCGAATTAAATATTTTGTTCTGTGAATGGCAACATTGAATGGCATTTCATCATTTGTGATGTCACACGACAGAAGCGTAAACAATGAAAGCGCACCGATTTAAGTATTTGTTTTTAAATATTAAACTTAAACAAATTATTTAAAAATGGTCAGATCCTATGTTTTTAAACATGCTCTTTCATAAAAAAAAAAAATCCTTTTAAAATTTTGTAAACGCGAACCCATTATAATTTATTTCCTTCCTCATGATTTCACACTAAGTATATAACAAAAACAAATGCATCACGCTAGAAAAAAAAATATTTAAACTCAGGACCAGTGGCGCAATGAACTGAGGAGTTTGATGGAACCTCTCCCTCAGAACCCGAGGTTTAATTATATCTTTTCAACCATCAACGTACATGTAAGGATTATTATGATCTCCTCCAGAAGAGATAAACTTTTATTTTTGATGTTCAAGATGCAAAATAATTACATAACAGTTAATATTTTTTGTTTTATGAACAGATGTTTTTTTTTTTTTTTTTTTGAAAATAAACTTAAAAGAAAATTTAAGTTTCCACATACAGATGTAAAATCTTACATTATAATTTTTCAATAATTTATTCGAATTCTACACTGACTTTTAAAAAAAGAGAATGAGGAATGTTAAGAGACTTTCGCTGATGCAGTTCCTCTCAACCAATTAAAACAATAAACCTTTGTCCCGAAGATAAAAAATATTTCTTGAAGAAATGAAAAGATACGGAAAACTAATGATGTCAAATGCAGTCTGCGAAAACAAGCATCTGCGAAGATTTGGTAACTTAATTATTCAAATACTGTAACGAAAATTAGGATACTATTTTTTCTAAATTTGGACTCTTTTCTCTCTCTCTCTTCTTCTTTTTCTTCCTCTTTTTTTTTTCAGATAATTTCTGTACTTTAGAGTTAGCACAACGTAAGCCCAGAATGGCGATTTCTCAGGTTATTGCTGCATTGTATGTAGAACCTTATTCCGCATTGAGCCAAAGTAATTCTATTTCAGAAAAGTCTTTTATAACCATTTACTAGTGCTCTAAGAGCGCGAGTCCCAATTTTTGTATTTTTGTACGCACCTGGCAAACGTTTTTACGTGCTCTTGAAAAGTAGTGATGATGTAACTAACGTTAGTCTGACTTTGAGGTACAGATTTTATTTTGGAACAAATTTAATTTCGTTTGAAACAGCGCATTTACATCCACAACTCGTACATGTCCAATCATTATTTCAACGCAGAACCCCTTTAGATGACAGGCTGACCTATCCGACATTTTGGTTCCCTGCAAACTTTGGATCCAGCCTTGTTGCAAACATTTGCAAATACGTTAATATAGTTGCTGGTTGCTGCGTCGTAAAAATAATTAATGAAAAGTTGAGTAAAATGCCGCTTTGAGCAAATCTGGCAAGTTATCTAATTTCTTAATTTAGTAACTTTTCGGGAAACGTTTCCAGTAAAGAGCCTCATTTTCATGCCTCACTTGTTTTAGATTTGACTTAATGGAATCTTCTACTTTTGCAGACTAAAATAGCGAAGCAATCGAGCAACACGTCTAGAGCTTAGTTATCAGCTTTTCCAACATAGTTTTTGATATATGTACCAACACCACACCAAAGTCTAGTGTATCTGGTGTGGTGTTGATTTCACTGCTACCTTAGCCTAATCAAAGGAATGAATTTTAGTCTTTGTAATAGCTCCATAGACCAATAATAAGAGTTAGTCTATGGATAGCTCAGACCATCAATCACATGACTCGTTTTGTTGAACATCAAATCCAAAAATAATCACACATCCTCAATTTTTAGATCTCACATTTGTAATTAAAGTGCTATTTTATTCAAGCTACAGCGGCTCTAATTCAAGCTAATGAGTTATCGTCTCTTTCATTTTCCAAGAATACGGTATACGTGAGCATAAGAGCTTGCGCCAAATTCACGTAATAAACTGCTGCGAGAAATAAATAGACTTATTCAATCTTAAAACTGTTAGTTCCAGACTGATGAGTCCATACATGGCCCCACTCAATTCTCACGTTAATAGACAAAAACTACTTATAAATATTGAGCAGGTAGAACAGCAAGTAATAAAAAGAAAGTTTGAAAGTTTTTTCTTAGACAAAGCGGCTGTAGTACTTTCTTTCTATTCGGGGTTCTCCTTAGAGAAAGGGAGGGGGAGGATCAGAGCGCAGAGTGCTGCTATAAAATTTGATAATTTTTTTTGCGGGGGGGGGGGTCTTATTTTTGGAGGTCTTCGCAGTATTGCGGAGGAGGTGGGGGTGCGCCATTACGCTTGGGCAAATGGACAACAATCCTAGCCTACAACTGTCGCATGACCGAGAAACATGAAACTTGGTTTATAGATATAGTTTTTGCACACGATGTGCATCTCAGAAACAGATTTAGGAAAATTTAATTAGAAAAAATTATGGTACGTTCTATGATTTTTAGCACTTTTGTTTTCCAACAGACTTTGAACGAATTGCTAAGTTATTCTTCAGTGTATTGCTGTAAAACGTGAAACTCGATTTTACAAGCCTTCGAATTGTTAAGAATATTTAACCATGACACTTTCTCCAAGAACTCAGCTCAAGTTGGAAATTAATAGTTGAGAGTTTGCTAAACAGAATAGCCTGAAACTTATGGAGCGATTTTAAATCAACAAGATTAAGGAATAGTTATTGTTTCCGAATTAATATTTGTACAGATATATAGATCGATTGAAAATTTTGAAATAAAGCAAAGTAAATAAACTAATTTAAAATAATTTTTTTTTCGTAATCACGAATTGCGATAGGAACCTAATAACAGGGCCATCAAGAGCAAAGGTGTGCGCTTTGTCAGTTTGCTTGCCGGGCCCCCTCTCCCCATACAACTTGCCAACTATATACAACTCCGAATCTGAGCCAGGACCTCTCAAGGGACGGGCCCCTAGTTTTCGACCAAGCAGACATTGCGTCTCGTCAGTCCTGCCTAATCGTTGGGTTTCTTGTTTACAAATTGCTCCTATCGCAATCAGAATCGCAAAAAAATCATGGATTCCGTGACTTTTTTTTTCCTTCGGTAATTTTTTGAAACTTAAGTTCCAAAATATTTTAGTTGTTTTAAAATTTAGATAAAAATGATGCTTCATCTCCCCCCCCCACACACAAGCATGTGAAAATCAAATGCGTGGTAAGAGGTAACTTGAAAAAAATCAACCGCCCCCTCCTTGAAAAATTTCTGGATCCGTCCTTGCATTTGAGTGAAGCAACTGACTGCTTAGGGATATTTTGACCGTTGAAATTTCGGGTAATATCAGCGAGGTCGAAATATTATATTACCTCGTTTTGGTACCAAAAAATTGGAAACAGTTGAAAAAAAAATATCGAGAATCTCAGCTATTTTCTCTTAAAAATTTCCTATAAGTCAAAAAACATTCTCAATTGTTAAAGCAATTCATGTTTATAGATAATTTCATTGCTGGTGACATCAGAGCGTTACGCGATCAGTGATTTTGGGGGGACCAAGATGTCGGATGAGTCGGCTCATCTAATAGTTTACGCTTCAGATGAGCTCCATCAAAACAAAACCGAAATAAATTCTTTCGGGTAAAAAAGATTTCCCCGTCTTTGAGGAAAAGCGAGCGAAGACGGGAAAGAAGGAAAAAAAGAAAACCACTCACTTTCGTTTTCTTCCGTTGGTCGACGATTGCTCCAGAAGAGAGCCCTTAAGTCATCACTTCACTTCACCACAGCCGAATAGCGGAATGAGATCGAAAGTAGCTCGTTCTCTCATAACCACTTTCTTCTGGGCCGCACGTGACAGAAACCCGCTCCCCTAGTTGGGGTGGAGAAGTTTCGGTTTCGCGCCTCAACCGAACAACGCTCGTTTCCTGGGAAGCCGTAGGGCGGAATTTCGGAAAACAACTGAAAAAAAAAGTTAACTTTCTAGCGAAATATTGAAATGCGGCAAGACCTTTTGTTTCCCGTCCTTGTCGTCAACTTTTAGCGTAGCATAGTCCTGACTAACACATACTATATATTTACTAAATGAAACCATAATAGTTAGATACATATAGAGCAGCTATTCCCAACCTTTTTAGTTGCGCGCAGTGGCGTACCCAGGGGGTGGGCTGATAGGGCTACAGCCCCCCCCCCCCCCCCCCCGAAATTTTCAAAATTAATAATGAAAATTATAATAAAGAACAAGTTTTTTTTTTATGATGTATTTTTGAAATCTTACATTCGTATTGATATCAGAAAAGCGATACATGAACTTTTCTTAGCTACAGTTCATAAGTATCCCTCCCCAGCTCAAAGACTTTCGAGCTCAGCCCCCCTCCCCCCGAACTGATTTGTCTGCGTACGCCGCTGGTTGCGCGGCCCACTAATTTTGTAGAAAACACCATTGAGGCCCAGTAACTGCTATGTATTACTTGCACAGCCATTTTTTTAGGGGGAGGGGAGAGAGGCGGCTTTTGTTCATAACTGACCTTAAGTGTAAATAATATACAGTATTAGGATTGAAATTGTGTTAAAAACAAGAGTTCTGGAGATATCAATCCCCTTCTCCCCTCATGCTGCACCAGATATATTGTACAAGAACAATTTTAAAAACAATTTTTAAGAAAGAAAATAACTTCATTGCATTCACTTAACCGCATAGCTCTAAGAAAAAAAAGTCAAAGAGAAGTCCTTAAAGTTAAAGCTCCATGGGATTTTTGATGTTGTTTTTCCTCGATGAGGGAGTTGAAATCTGAATTGAAACTGGAGAGTTTTAGTTTCAAATAACTCGCAGCATTCAATGCATTTCTGTGTCTTTTTTTAAAACTGCAATGGAAAGTCACATTTAAATAAGTAAGTTGTTGAAAAACCCCTCAAATGTCTCAATTTATTGATTAGTCATGTTAGTTCAACAAAGGAGGAGCACTTTTAACTTGAAGCTTGAATCTAATACTAGTTTCTTTGGTAATTTTCTTTAAAAGAGTTTCTGATTCATTAGATTTCACCTTCAATAAGGGAAAAGTTCTTTAGAAACATGAAAAACCTTTTATATAGATATATTAGATATATATTCTTTTATAAGAAATATGGAAATTTTCCCTATTGGCTATAAGCCAGGGAGAGCTTTTGGGTAAAGGTACATCTAATAAGTGAATTTTCTCAAAAACGGAAATTAAGACACTAATTTTGATCTTGGTTCAGATCCTAGACCAGTGTTCACGCCCCAGTAACACGATGTTCACGGCCCACTTGTGGGCCGCGGCCCATGGGTTAGGAACCGCATATATAGAGAGTACAGTGTAACTTGAACGCGTATTAGTGCATTATCGAAAGAGAATGAAGTAGTGACGACAGGCTCGTCATTCCGACATTTTCCAGGAGGGGTCAAAGGATGTATTCTCAATGCAAATTATACCGAAAAGCAACTAAAATCACGCCCACTTATATGTAAATACATCACTTTCTCAAACCCAGGGGGAGTTAATTGTCCCCTCCTGAACCCCCTAAACGACGGACCTGAGAAACGACAAGAAGAGAGACAAATAAAAGCTGCTGTGCCTTACTCTGCAAAATATTTGATGCTAGAATTTAAAGGCAAAAATGCAGGAAAATGCTAAGCTGGGTAATATTTTTCTTGCGATAAAAAATGCCAAAAAGCATTTTTGCTCTAATGAACCCTGTTTTATTGATTAGGGGAGTCATTCCATTTCAAATCAGGCAGGCAGGTACGAAAAGTGTCATATGACCGTCACAGATTTTTTTGAAAAAATTACAGTAGTTAAAACTAAGGGACATATGAAATATCCCAAAAGGATTTTGCAAGAAAAATTTTTTTTCTTCAGTTACAGCATAATAAAATTCTGCACAAAATCCGCCATTTTGGAAAAAAATAGCAAAACACTCCATTTGAAATGGACACTCTATTTCAAAAGTATTTAATATATTTGAATAACTCTTTTTTCTAAAAATAAATAAGGACCCATATGTCCTCTAGACATCGTTTTTGAAAATTTAATTAGGTTTTTTTGATAAAGAAAAAATTTATTTTTGTGGCGAAAAAACTGCATTTTTACCGATTTTATGATTTTTTTTCTCCATGAAAAAAAAATTTTTTTTTACTAAACGTATATGGCAGTCTAAAGCCCTTATATGATAGTTTCATGACATATCTTATTTTAATCCATAGATGCATACAGCGTTGGAAATAACATTTAAAATTTTGAAAATTTTCAAAAATTAGCGATTTTTGAAGTGAGATTACTCAAAAAATCCATTTTTTTTAAATCTAAAAATTTGCTCATTTGAACTCCATCTAATGCTTAACCAGTTGGATATGCACCGCATCCTGTATTTTTTCCCATAAAATGTTTTATGATTTTTTTAAAGTGACCTTATCGCCCATGGCATGCATGTAAAATAAAAATGTCTAATAATTTCAATCACTGAAATTCTGATTATATTAATGCCTAATAGCTACAATTATGGTGCACTTTTATCAGCAACAACTGAAATCTTACTGACTTTTAATAATATACCTGTAACAAACCGATTTTGATGACCCAGTCGTCTTTTTGTATGACTCTGTGTGTAATTATAGAAAAGCCTTTGGTGACCATCTGACTTCGTTATATAAATATATTTTTCTGATGATCAGCGCCTAACTGATATGGGAGCTGAGCTCCCATACTTTCTTATTTGTTTCACTCAAATGTATGTATTTTTGACCGAATTCAGGCCACTTAAGCATTAAAATAAGTTCTGAAGACTATAGAGCTCCTGAACTTCTTTTGTTAGAAATTGGATTCCTGGCTATAATAGCTACCTTTAATGAGATCTGTTTGGTTACCTCAACCTACAACCATGTCCAATTGATTACTTCTCTCATAAAACAGGTGGGCCTTTTAAATTCTTAAACTACAGGTGAGTTTTGCGTTTTGAATTTAGTATGCCTATACTAATGTATAAAAGTAATCATACGAGGTAGGATCCAAAAATTCTGGGACAACATTCACCAATGAAAACCAAAGCATGAAATTAAAAAAAAAAAATTTGAAAAAAAAATAGAACCGACTTCAAAATTGCTCTAAAAAGTGAAAAATAATTTTATTCTTTAAACACCATCGTTAATGCTTTTAAACATAATTTTTGAAGTTGGCGCAAAAACAAAACGTAAAATCCAGTGTAACCATGCTTCGTTCATATTTTTTTCAGAAAAGCATCCAAAGTTACGAACGAAACATTTATATCGTTATTCAAATATGTTGTCATCAATGCATAATTTATGTGATAGTGAAGAAACTGGGCCTGGTTAAATTTATAGTTGTAGTTGAGTTATGACTGTGAATGATTTTATCTATCGCTTTTGCGCCAACTTCAAAAATTATGTTTAAAAGCATTAACGATGGTGTTTAAAGAATAAAATTATTTTTCACTTTTTAGAGCAATTTTGAAGTCGGTTCTATTTTTTTTTTCAAAATTTTTTTATTTCATTCTTTTTAGTGTAAATGTAGATATTTCAGTAAAAGCAAGAAGTTACCTAGTAAGAAGTTCGGCTCTATATCACTGTATTGCTTTAGAAAAGCCTTTATTCAAAATTATCATTACAATTACTATTAATGTTACATGACACCAAACTTATAACAATGAGTTTCATATTGTCACGTAGATGAAGATAGCGAAGACAATTTGAAAGCCAAATGAAGCGAATACTCGTTAGTCTCAACTCGAGATCTTTATTCAGAACCACGAATGAACGTTACATCTCCTTATATACAACTTGAGAAAGTGCTGGAACTTTCCAGACTTGGAAAGATACAAAAATTAATAGAACATTCGAGAAAATACGGGAAACAGTAGAAACGAAATTTTAGTAAAATTCACTGTGTCCTAGTCGGGATTTGAACCCGGGTCGCTCGTGTGGGAGACGAGAATTCTACTACTAAGCCACCGTTATCCACGGATGAAAAGTGCGAACTTCGCTACAATATCATTTTAATCATTTAATAGGGAAATTGAATAAAATGTACTGTTTTTTGCCCATAACTTTTTTTCTAAAGAACAAATATGGTCAAACAAAGTAATGGGACCTAAGTTGAGCCATCCCCTATCCATTAATAAAAGAATCATCAAAATCGGTTCACTAGGTGAGACGCTATGAGTAGACAAACAAAAAAAAAACATACATACGGTATGAACTGATAACCGCCTCCTTTTTGAAGTCGGTTAATTAATCTTATTAAATGCATTGTGTTCTTCCCTTTGATGGTTTCCAAGGTCATGTAATAGGGAAGTTTTCGATTTTTCAATTTTATTTTTATATGATAGAGTAACATGTATGAACATCATAGGTGAAAAAATTTTTGCGATACGATAAGTAATTTTTTTTAAATTAATTTTTAAAGTTCAAGCTCTTGTGACGTCAAATGGCTTAGGAAGTGACGTCATGCGCTCTTCCGATAGGGGAGAAGGCCAAGGTCACACATTCGACTTCGAAGACGAAACGTAAAAGGCTTATCTCCTCGCATTTAACTCCTCGCGTTTCTGGAACATTAAACCTCTCATCCTCTCGAAAATATTCGAATATCTCATGGTGTTACTTGAGGAAGATTATTTAGATTGTGCTTTAACGAATCCGGCCTCCATAGTGTGTTCAAAAGGATTGTTGAATTTCTAAAAAATAAAAATATCAGCGCGCTCAAAATGTTCCTTGCGAAAACAAGGGATCTTCGGCGGAAGGCTGCCCATTCGCGCCCTGTGACGTAGGCTCGTGACGTTTCAGAAGCGCGCACTTTTGCGCGTGGATTTTTAAAAATTCATTAAAAATCAACCACGGTGTTTTAAAATTCGGCGATGGTGAATTTTTTAGTTTTGAGGGTCAATTAACAATATCCAATAGCCAAAATATGAACATTTAATAGGTTGCAACTTCCCTATTGAGTTGCACGTTGTAATTGAAAGAGAAAAAATGTGATTCGTTGCGGCATATGAAAGTAACGGTGAATGCATAGCTTTGGAAACAAAATAAACTAAATATTGAAACAAGAAAAAGGGAAAATTTTAGCTGTTACTGATCAAGTACACCATTATCGTAGCTATTAAGGCATTAATGTAATCAGAATGAAATTATTAGACATTTTTATTTTACATGCATGCCATGGGCGATAAGGTCACTTTCAAAAAATCATGAAACATTTTATGGGAAAAAATACAGGATGTGTTGTATATCCACTTGTTAAGCATTAGATGGGCTTCAAATGAGGCAATTTTTAGATTTTCAAAAATGGGTTTTTTGAATAATCTCACTTCAAAAATCGCTAATTTTTGAAAATTTTCAAAATTTTAAATTTATTTTCAAGACTGTATGCGTCTAAGTATTATAATAAAATATGTTATGAGACTATCATATAAGGGCTTTAGACTGCTATCTCCGTTTCGTAAAAAAATCATAAAGTCGGTAAAAATGCAGTTTTTTCGTCACAAAATTTTTTTTTTTTCTTTATCAAAGAACCTAACTAAATTTTCGAGAATAATGTCTAAAGGATATATGGGTCCTTATTTATTTTTAGAGAAAAGAATTATTCAAATAGGTTAAATACTTTTGAAATAGTGTCCATTTCAAATGGAGTGTTTGCTGGTTTTTTACAAAATGGCGGATTTTGTGCAGAATTTTAGACGGCTCTAACTGAAGAAACAAAAAATTTCTTGCAAAATCCTTTTGGAATATTTTATATGTCCCTTAGTTGTAACTACTGTAATTTTTTCAAAAAAATCGGTGATGGTCATGTGACAGGCCCTGCCTGATCTGAAATGGAATGGCTCAGGGATCGAATAGCATTTTACAAGTTATGATAATCTTCTTCGATCTCAAATCATTAACACATGGCTTATTAGAACAAAAATCTTTTGGCATTTATCTGCACTAGTGTTCGGTCAGTGGTCGAAATTCGACAATATTCATAAATGAATATTTTAGAAAACATGTATAATTTAACTATTTCCAATATTTTTATTTTTACTCTTACTCATGTTTACTGCATATCAGGAAAGATACAATTTTTATGTACACACAATTCGCAACTCCAACGAACTATAGGGGGCACTGAAATCACTGTCTAATGGCGGAATTGAAAACTAAAACAAAGGCACATGGTAACGAAGAAAATGCTAAAAGTGTTGTGCTTTTTGTTCGTACGTATGATTTTTTCGCTTTATTCTTTTTAAATTAATTTTCAAAGTCTTCTTGATATTCTGACCCACGTAGAAAGAAATGAGAATTCAAGTATCATTACTAAACGTCAAACATTAATGCAAAGTACACGTAGTTCATAGTTCTAAGCAGCCATTTTCACGATGTTGAATTCGATATTTATCAATTCTTGATAAAACTAAATAATAATTGTGGCCTTACAAGAATAACAATTAATGCTAGAAAATTTAATATGACATTACAAATTATTACCAAAAAAAGATGATACTTCTTTGCTTTGCTTTGGCTAGCACTTGTTTTCCATTTGTAGCTGAGTTATTTCTCTTGAATTCCCGAATCGGTTAATTTAAAAATTTTCTGTTTCGATTTTTCTAATTTCTGAGTTACGATTTAATTGTGTCATGTTATGCAAATCATCAACAAAATTCTCACGGATATATGGGGGTAGCTTTCTTTTCAGTTGATTGACAATTATTTCTTTTTACTTATCGAATTCTGTAATCTTACCACCATTTTATTCCACTCATGATAAAAATTGAAAATGGTTTAACTAAAAACGCGAAATCTCGCCAAGGCTACTTTGCTCGCACAATACCACAACTATAACCCTAAACAAATATGGCGATACCTTTCAGCTGAGAATAAAAGGAATTAAGTAAATTCTTTCTCGGTTAAACATTTTTCATTTTGTTCTATGATAATATATTCAAGAAAATATTTTGCATACTGTCCATTCCAACTAAATGCTGCTGTAAAATATGGTAAGTTTAATTAATTTAAGATTTAAAAAAAACCCATATTTTTACAAATTCATACAAAACAATAAAAAATTTTACCTTGTATAACGTTATCCAAGTTTGTTAATCCAGTATTTTCGCTTTTACCAATTATTAAGGAAATAATGAAAACTAACATTATTTTGAGAAGCTCGAGAATACTACTAAGTGACGAATTAATTTCTGTAGCTGAAAGCAAACTAAGACACATCGATTGCGTTAATAAATACTCAGAACAAACTGCCTGTGTTTACGTCAACAGACACACGTGGAACGCTTCATTTGCAGTTTTGTAAATCACCGCAAGGTAGCGTATTCGAGCGCTGGAGTTCCGAATACCAAACAGTAATAGTTTATTCCAATTTTGCTTTTTGTCTGTTAATCTCAAAATAAATGGGTGAAAGGGGATATTTCGGTAATGGAGTCGTTTTCGAAATTTTCAAAGATATTTTTTCTGAAAGAGCATGCTTAAAAACATTGGTTTAAACCATTTTTTAAATAATTTGAAAAAATTAATATTTTAAGCAATTATTTTGATTGGTGTGCAGATTGAAATCACGGGACGCTGGAGCGTCCTGCCCCGCCAAGGAAACCAAACGTCAGCAGCCAACAGAAGCAAATCCACCGCCAAAGATGAAAGAAAATAAAAGCGATCAAGAACAAGTTTACACGACAGAACAAGTTGGGGATTTTTGGGTTTTTCACCTCTCTGTATCTCAGCCCCATAAAGACCCCTGGAGTTGATTTTTGGTACACTCAATCTCTAATGGCCCCTGACACCGTAAACCAAAATACAATCCCCTGGACCATCAGGGAGAGTAGGTATTAAAGTTATAAAATCGTTGTTCAAAAAAGTTTTCGCTTTCTTTAACAGGGCTACAGCCCAGACGAAAAAAGGAAACAAGCTGAAATTTCGCACACACATTCCTTGTGCCCTACTGATGTGCCTTTTGTGTCATTTGACCCCCCCCCCCAACCCCCCCTCATTTTTACCCCACAAATCGTACCTTCCCGGGGTTCTGCAGCAGCCCCCCGGGGTCTATGGCAATGATTTTTTGTATGCATATTCTTTGGGGGGCATTGAGGACATATACAAAAATTCGAACCCCAGGGACATCATGGGCCGGAGTAATTAAAGTTTGAAAATCACTAATTTCCCCTAAATTCATATGCACTTACTCTCAGCTTATAAGGTTTGTTAATCTCTGATTGCAATTGCAAGGCTAGAACAGATCTAAGATCTAACGATTATTCAAAAGTCGTCTTTGGAAATGCAATTTAATCAAGACTAATAAAACAATCCAACAGTCCATCCTAGACGTTAAATCGCGGATATCACAAATTTTCCACAGCGACTGCGCATGCGCGCAGACTTAGCTCATTGGGCTTTCTGTTTTAAAATTCTATGTAGTTTGTTTATATTTAAGTAGAGAAACATTAAAGAATAAGATTAAAATACAGTCCCCCCCCCCCCCCCAAAAAAAAAAACCCAACTTCGCCGATACCAAATTTCTTTTCTTCCTGTTTTTCAGTTTTGATATATTTAAAGAGGAAGAAATTTTAAATGTCGGTGAAAGTGGGGTTAAACCATGAAAATATTTTGCGTGACATATTATATGTAACTCTACGCATACGTATTTGATGCATCTAACTTTATAATTGAGAGCGAAGAATAGCACTTATTTATTGGTTTGCTTATTTTCTAAATTAATGCATTTTTCACAAACATAACACATTATGAATTGAAATATATGGTATATGTGTGTGGATATCCGTGCTTTGCAGTAATTTGTTAACAGACAAAATTTTTGCAATTAATTTAAGCAAGACTTTTGAAATGAGCTAAGGCCACGCGCATACGCAGTCGCTGTGGCAAATTTGTGACATTCGCGATTTGACGTAGAGTACAGTTGCATACATCTTCCGACTCATTCAAATTTAAAATATTTAAAGACTTGTTTTTTTTTTTTTGCTTGGACATAACATACGTTATTTTGTCTTTTTAGTGAACTTTTAAACAAAACTAGGTATTAAACAAGACAAAGAGTTCCATCAAAAGAAAGATAAATTACCCAACAATTAAAATTATCCCTTAAAACGTAAAATAATCCGCGATTCAAGAAAATAGGTCATTTTAAATAATAGCTAGATTGATATAAATCGCAAGTTGTAAAACATTAAAAAAAAAAAAACATCATGAAAATGTTGAATAATCCACCAAATAAAAAAACTGTAATAGAAGTTATGGCGAACTTGTAAAATACTTGAAAACAATATAATTAAATATATAGTATTTTATTATCCAAGCAGTTTTCTTTGCAGCAGAGAGGATACAAGAATTGAAATAAAATTTAAACGACCCAATTCTCACCAAACGAACATAGAATCTTACTGGTCAGAAAATAACATGACGTAAAATTAAGCTTGCCATTATTGTTCCTTAAAAACGCAAAACAACGTTGTTTCAATTGAATATGTATGACTTGAAATTCTCAATTCTAAAATACAGACAGAGTAATAATATCAATGCAAAAAAATGTGATACCTCAGCAAAAACAACCCTGTTGTAAAAATTTGCCCGCCAAGAAAACCTTTAACTCTTCCCCACAAAAAAAGAAAGCCTTCATCCTAAACCAAAAAAAAAAAAAAAACTCAGCCTTAAAAAGTCATGATATCTAGTTTGCCCACTAAGTATCTGCCAAACTATTATCCACCCTGTTCTCCTCTTTCATCACACCTACTTCAGTTAGATCCTCCTCCCACCTTCAACTCCTCAGAAATATGGATAGATCCTTTAAATTGTCTATCTCGTTTGACGGGAAGCTTTTTACTCACCAAGCAACCACCTCAACTGGAAAAGCTTCCCGCCAAACAAGATAAACAATTTAAATTTTAAAACATCTATCCATATTTCTGAGGAGTTGAAGGTGGGAGGAGGATCTAACTGAAGTAGGTGTGATGAAAGAGGAGAACAGGGAGAATGATAGTTTGGCAGATACTTAGTGGGCAAACTAGATATCATGACTTTTTAAGGCTGAGGTGTTTTTTTTTTTGGTTTAGGATGAAGGTTTTCTTTTTTTGTGGGGAAGAGTTAAAGGCTTTCTTGGCGGGACAATTTTTACGACAGTGTTGTTTTTGCTGAGATTCAATTCTGCACATGATATCGCAAGTGATGAAATGCCATTCACTGATGCCATTAGCTGCTATTATTAGCTACTATTATCTAGTTTAATCGGTGAGCAGATTGAATTTCATTTTTACGCTTCTGCACATGATATCGCAAGTGATGAAATGTTATTCACTGATGCCATTAGCTGCTATTATTAGCTACTAATAGCTAGTTTAATCGATGAGAAGATTGAAATTCATTTTTATGCTTCTGCACATGGCATCAAAAGCGATGAAATGCCATTCACTGCCATTAGCGCACATCGCAAATTATCATAACCTGGAAACGCGGTTGACAGCAAAGTGTAAAAATTTAGCACAGCAATGGAGAGTAGTGCGCCAAAGTACTTGTAACGTCATAAAGACCACACCTTATTTCCAAACTCGTACATTAAAAAAATTAAGAAGAAAAAATAATCGTTGGGAAAGCAAGTTTTTCTTGGCTCCACGTTGTTGTTGTTGTTGTTCTTGTTTTTTTTTCTTTTTATTTTTCTTTTGTCCTTATTCTATCAATTTCAGTGATTAAAAGTACTACTTTTGATTGATGGAAACAACATCATTGAGAAATAAGTGTGGTCGTCGAATTCTTAGCTTGAATAACTTTATTTTGGTTGCTTTGTGCTTACCCTATTCAAATAAATATTTCCTTACTCTTTGTTTACGTACGCAAAGGAAAAACATTTTTCACGCTGGCATCGGAAACAAAAAATTTGACACCAATGGATAAAAATAGCCAATCATCCAATTTTCGAAATCTTCCCGCATGAAATGAAGCATTAAAACTCAGTTTATACGTAAAACTTTTGTGTGAACAATATCTATACTAATATCATAAAGAGAGAGGGCGGATTTTTGTGTGTTTATATGTTCGAGGTAATCTCCGGAACCACTGCACCTATTTGGAAAAATTCCTTCACTATATGAAAGGTGCTTTCTTACTGAGTGACATCTATACTAATATTATAGAGAGGGCGGATTTTTGTGTGTTTATATGTTCGAGGTAATTCGCAATTCCAGAGCTCGAATACGCTACCTTGCAGAGATTTATAAAAATTAAAGAAAAGGTAAAACATTGCGTTCCACGTGTGTCTGTTGGTAAACATAAGCAGTTTGTTATGAATATTTATTAACGCTTTCGATGTGTCTTAGATTGCTTTCAGCAACAGAAATTGTTTCGTCCCTTAATGGTATTCTCGAGCTTCTTAAAATAATGTTAGGTTTCATTATTTCCCTCTAAAAATTGAGTTGTTTTTCGTAAATGGCGAAAGCGTAGACACAAGAAAACTACATTGGATTGACGGCGAAACGTAAACACAAGAAAACTCCGGATTGACAAACTTTCAGGACCCGACGAACTAAAAGTGAGGCCCAAGGCCCACAATAATTTGGATTCCCCCTGAAGGCTATTATTTTAAAAATGTGTGTATAGTTGTAATGCTATGCATAATTCTTTAAGTAATTTGGGGCCCCCTAGGAAGAAGGGGCCCCAGGCCCAGGCCTAGTAGTGCCTTGCAGTAATTTGTTAGCTGAAACATTTTTTGCAATTAATTTAAGCAAGACTTTTAATGAGCTTAGTCCGCGCGCAACATGCGCATTCGCTATGGCAAATTTGGGATATCCGCTATTTAACATCGAGTAAAGTTGTATAGATCTTCTGACACATTCAAATTTAAAATATTTAATGGCTTAGTTTTTTTTTTTTTTTTTTGCTTGGTGATATCATGCGTTATTTCGTTTTTTAAATGAACTTTTAAACAAAACTAGGTATTAAACAAGACAAAGACTTCTATCAAGAAAAAGATAAATCACCAAACAATTAAAATTATCCCATAAAACGTAAAATAATCCACGATTTAAGAAAAAATGTAAGTAAACAAAAAGTGAAAAGCTAGATTAAAATAGCCCTCAAGCTGTAAAACATTTGAAGAAACCTTCATGAAAATGTTGAATAATCTGTCAAATAAAGAAACTGTAATAGAATTTATTGTGAAGTTGTAAAATACTCGAAAGCAATATAATTTAAGATATAGTATTTTATTATCCAAGAAATTTTCTTTGCAACAGAGAGAAGATTCAAGAATTGTAATAAAATTTAAACCGTCCTATTCTCGCAAAATGAACATAGAATCTTAATAGTCATAAAATAACTTGACGTAAAATTAGGTTAGAGATTATTGTTCCTTAAAAACACAAAACAGCGTTGTTTCAATTGAAAATTTTTTGGCTTGATGTTCTCAATTCTAAAAATACAGACAAAGTAATAATATCAATGCAAAAAGATGTGATATCTCATCAAAAACAACCCTGTTGTAAAAATTTCCCCGCCAAGAAAACCTTTAACTTTTCCGCACAAAAAAGAAAACCTGCATCCTAAACCCAAAAACCCTCAGCCATAAAAAGTTATGATATCTAGTTTGCCCACCAAGTATCTGCCAAACTATCATCCTCCCTCTTCTCCTTTTTCATCACAGCTACTTCCATTAGAACCTCCTCCCACCTTAAACTCCTCAGAAATATGGATAGATATTTTAAATTGTTTATCTTGTTTGGCGGGAAATTTTTCAAAGTGAAGTGGTGGCTTGGTGAGCAAAAAGCTTCCCGCCAAACAAGATAAACAATTTAAAATATCTATCCATATTTCTGAGAAGTTGAAGGTGGGAGGAGGTTCTAATGGAAGTAGCTGTGATGAAAAAGGAGAAGAGGGAGGATGTTAGTTTGGCAGATACTTGGTGGGCAAACTAGATATCATAACTTTTTATGGCTGAGGGTTTTTGGGTTTAGGATGCAGGTTTTCTTTTTTGTGCGGAAAAGTTAAAGGTTTTCTTGGCGGGGAAATTTTTACAACAGGGTTGTTTTTGATGATATAAGAACGACTATCTATGTAGTTTTGAGAGATAGCAGGGTTGCCAACTGCTCCGCATTTTGCGGAGTTGCTCCTAAAAAATAGCGAAACTCCGCACTCCGCAAAAAAGTTATTTTGTTCCTCATTTCTCGGCCGAACGTTTTCAAGCATGACAAAGTGTCTTAAGCTGTTTTTTATTTTCATGCTAGTGCTTAAAATTATTATCAGAGCTCAAAAACAATCTCAGATAAGTGGTTTAAAAAATTTTTATTGTACTTTATGCAACATTCCGAACTGCTCCGCAAAATCTCAAAATCACCACAGTTGCTCCTCAAACTGTTTCTCCAAGGTTGGCAACCCTGGAGTAAGGCATTGAGATTTTTAATTAATATAGTATACCACAGAGGTTCCCTAACTTCAAACCACCAACGGATCCCCTCCAGAAAAATACAAACTTCATGGACCCCTCCCCCCCCCCCCGCCGGCGCGCAAAGAAAAAAAAAAGAATTGATACAGTTAAATTTTATTTTGTTTTTCTAAAATATTTTTACGCTTTTTTTTTTTCGAAATTTATCAATTCATTGTTCTGTATATTTTTCAGAGCTCTTGTCTGGTTTTCATTTTTTACATTATTATTTTGAGTTACGGAAGTAAAATTCCATTTGAAATTCAATTAGGAATAAAGATGTTATCACCAAATTTCTACAACAAGTTTACTAATAAAAAGAAACTTTTGAAGTTAGTGAACTGTTAACCAAATTTAAGTGCGTTAATTTTTCATGTGAGTTGTATTTTTATGGGGCATTAGGATTTTAATTATTTACTATGGTTCGGGGTTCGGGTAAACTTACCCTGGCACCGTCGTAGTGCTGTGATTAGGAATATGCTTGCTTTTTTAATTAAAATATCGTTACTCGTCCTTCAATCTCAATTACATTTAACGTTTGAGCTGGATAGCACCGCGGAACCCCTGGCATGGACTCGTGGAACCCCAGGGATCCGCGGACTACAGTTTGATGATAGTAAATTTTCCGCGCTCTGTTGAATGAAGTAACAAGACAACCGACCGATTTTTATCACGTGGTAGCAGGAAAAAGAATAACATACTTCTCTTAAGTAGTTCATCTCAGCTCAACCTAGAGACTCTAGGTCAACCATCTCAGGTTTTTCATATGAGTTTTGAGTTGTATAGTTGGCATCAGCTTGTTCCTTGGGAAGAGCGAGCTTGATAAAAGGAATGCCGGAGGGGGATTGCGCCGAAGGCTAGGACCACCCATGGAGTTAATTAGCACCCCCTGCTGCGCAAGTAAGTTTTGGGGTTGCATTATTTGGCGTATTCTCGCTTAGCTGGCGATTTGAATAAATCTAGTTTTTAATACAGTTAAAGCATGGGTTGAAGTTAAAATACACGAAGAGTTCAATATAGTTAATGACGCAGTTAATGCAGGGCTCAGCTACGTATAACAGATAACTCAAAAGATAGTTCTTTTTAATTTAAATCAGCAATGAACTTTCAAAAGTACTGCTGAAATATTAAAATTAAACGGTTTAGATGAAATTTTAACTGTTAACTACTTATTTTAATTGGAGGAAAGTATTTTCAGTGCAAAGTATGTGAATTAATTTTTAATGAATTAAATCGCAACTCCAACGAACTATAGGGGGCACTGAAGTCACTGTCTAATGGCGGAATTGAAAACTACAACAAACGCACATGGTAACGAAGAAAATGATAAAAGTGTTGTGATTTTTGTTCGTACGTATGATTTTTTCGCTTTATTCTTTTAAAATTAATTTTCAAAGTCTTGTGGATATTCTGGCCCACGTAGAAAGAAATGAGAATTCAAGAAGCATTACTAAACGTCAAAGATTCATGCAAACTACGTAGTTCGTAGTTCTAAGCAGCTATTTCCACGATGTTGAATTCGATATTTATCAATTCTTGATAAAACTAAATAATAATTGTGGCCTGACAAGAACAACAATTAATGCTAGAAAATTCAATGTGACATTACAAATTGTTATCGAAAGAAGATGATACTTTTTTGCCTTGCTTGGCTAGCGCTTATTTTTTTTTTCCATTTGTAGTTGAGTTATTTCTCTCGAATTCCCGAATCGGTTCATTTAAAAATTTTCTGTTTCGATTTTTCTAATTTCTGAGTTACGATTTAATTGTGTCATGTTATGCAAATCATCAACAAAATTCTCACGGATATATGGTGGTAGTTTTCTTTTCAGTTGATTGACCATTATTTCCTTTCACTTATCGAATTCTGTGATCTTACTACCATTTTATTCCACTCATGATAAAAATTAAAAATGGTTTAACTAAAAACGCGAAATCTCGCCAAGGCTACTTTGCTCGCACAATACTAAAAATTAATAACCCTAAACAAATTTGGCGAAACCTTTCAGCTGAGAATAAAAGGAATAAAGTAAATTCTTTCTCGGTTATTCATTTTGTTCTACGATAATATATTCAAGAAAATATTTTGCATACTGTCCATTCCAACTAAATGCTGCTGTAAAATATGGTAAGTTTAATTAATTTAAGATTAAAAAAACCCCCATATTCTTTCAAATTCATACAAAACAATAAAAAATTTTACCTGGTATAACGTTATCCAATTTTGTTAATCCAGAGGTTTCTTGTTTACGCTTCCACCATTTAATACTTTTTTGAAAGAAATAAGGAAAACTAACATTATTTTGAGAAGCTCGAGAATACTACTAAGGGACGAATTAATTTCTGTTGTTGAAGGCGTTCTTAGACATGTTGAATGCGTTACTCAGAACAAACTGACCGCGTTTACGTCAACAGACACACGTGATGCGCAACGTGGCAATGTTTTAGGTGCAGACGCAGTTTTATAAATCACCGCAAGGTAGCGTATTCGAGCGCTGGAGTTCCGAATTGAACTTTTTTTGAGTTTCCTTCACATTTGAAAGTTTTTAACTTCTAAGGTCGTGTTCGAATAGAGCAGCCAATTAACACTAGCTCACTGAGGACTATCCAGATACGTTCTATATAGCATCCCTTTCTTATATACAGAATTTCAGGGGAGGGGGGGGGTGATAGGGCTGACTGCGCAACTGCAATTTTTAGGGGGCTTGTTTTAAGGGGTTTTTTTTTACTTTTTTCGGGGGGCTTCGTGATAATTAGGGGGTGCGCCCTTGCTCCTAGGGAGTGAGCACCCCTGAGAATTTAGTTCTATAGAGTTACTGATTATCAGCGATCATATATGAAAACATTCTACAAACACTCACCGCATTTAATGAAATCAACCCCCCCTGGTAAACCGTTATTTCCTTTCGAACACAACAATAACTGTGTCTAAATGTTTAGCAGAGACACCACTTCTAGGCGTGCATTTCTTTATGTAAATTAGTTGTGATAGGGAAGTCAACCCCCCTTCCCTCAAAGAAAAAAAGAAGGAACAAGTTTTTTCCCATAATTTTAATAAAAACAAAGAACAATGGTGTGGGTTTGAACATAATACAGCCAGATTCAGAGGAATAATAAGCCATGATTATAGAAAACGCAATTTGCAATGCAACATGCCCACCTCTCTCCCTTGTCTCTTTCTTAAAAATTTAGGCGCTTACAGTCGAGCGTCACTGACGGGTACTATGAATCGAAAATTTTTGGGATCCCCTGATAATTGGTGCACTTGTCAATTTTGATATTTTCGAAATGAAGGGGGAGGGAGGGGGTAATTCCAAATTTTTCTTTAAAATCACATATTTCGGACAAATTATGTTCATAGAATTACCCTTGTGGTCAATTAGCCAGCGCCTAGCCCCCCCCCCCCCCCCCGCCACGGAAACCCGAAATGCTTTCCAATTTAAAGAAACTTTACATTTTAAAAATAAGCCAATTCCCCCCCCCCCCCGAAATTTCGTAACTGCATTGAATTGAAGGAATCTAGAAATGCCAGAAAATGTGAGGACATTTTTAAATCTAGACCATCATCATGGGGGTGTCGGGGTGCGAATAATATTTTCTGGGGTTTCTCTATATATACCTAAAATGAAAATTTAATACTCAAACAAATAAATAAAGAAAGAAAGAAGTTTTAAACTAGAAGTCAACTATTTCGATTTATAAGAAACAATAAAACCATCTACTGCTATAAATTATTATTATTTGAATTAAACAAAAAAGCTATCAAAAAGTCTTCCTATCCTAATTCATAACTGAAAGCGAAACCTTAAATTGCTGTTGTAATTCATTCTACCCAAGGGCGCCCATATAAGGGGTAAGGGGGGCTCAAGCCCCCCTCCCCTAGAAATGAGAATTTCCTTGCTTTTAGTGTTTTTTTCTTTGCAAAAATGTAATAAAAATTTCTTTTCCAATCATAAATGAAATAAATTATTAAAAATTTCACATTTTAATGTCTCTAATCTGTACAGAAATCAGTTTCCATGGGGAAAATATTCTGCTAAACCATGGGGAACATTTTGAGCCCCCTTAAAATTTTGCATATGGGCGCCCTTGCCAAAGACCAAAAAGGACCCCCCCTCTCCTTTTTTAAATAATCGACTATATAATCTCGCAGTATAAATAATTCTGCCTATATTGTTTATAACTGCCACAAATAAGTAAAGTAAATTAAATTATGAGTTTGAATTTTTATTTTATAAATGATTGAAAAAATTCCATTATATGATCAGCATGAAATCTAAAATAAATAATGGTTTCTTAAATGAACCTATAACTATAGCTCCCTCTCTTCTGTTTAACAATAATGAACATACTATATTGCTATAGAAATGGTACGATTTGAATTTATGTTCTGTCAGCTTTTATCACATTACTGAATATTAGTCGCCACCTTTAGTTTTTGCATGGCATACATTTATGAGGCCTCTTTATGTCTAAAATGAGTTTTGTGCAGGGTTGGTATAAAAACCGGTTTTTTTGATAAAACCAAAAGAAAAACTTTTTTTTTGTTGTTGTTTAAACCAGATTTTTTTGGTTTAAACCGGGTTTATTTGGTTTTTATTACTATTTGTAAGAAAAGCAATTTTACTTCAGGAAAATCAGGAAGGTTTTATACATTGATTGTTAAGGACTGTTTAATATTCATATTTGTAACTAATTTCTTTGTAGTTAATTAAACAATTAAGAGTAAAATCTTGTAATTTCATTTCTTCATACTTAGAGATTTCTATAGGAGAATATTGTTTGATTTTTTTTTAACTGTTATAAAAAATACGATACATAAATGGGTTTTAATATAAATAATTAAAGAAATAATTTACTGTGATAGTTCAGACATTAATTACAAATAACCATTAATGAATTTTTGCAAATTAATTTCCTCTTAATCATAGCCATCTACTATAAATAAAAAAGTTAACGGGTCACAGTACCTTTCAAACCATTTCTTTTAATTTATATAAATTTTATATTTCTTTGAAACCATAACATGCATACTTAATTTGTAATCAATAATTTATTTTCAAAATTTAAAAATATTGCCTACATTTTTTGAAAATTTAAAAAATTGAGGAAAATTTCAACTTTTTAAAATCCCTAAGGTTTTTTTATTTTTGCACTAATTTAAAAAACGTTTTTTGCAAAACGATCACTATAATCATCTCTAAAAATCTGTGCATTCATTTGCCTATGAGTTCATTAGAAAATTTTCTGTGATTAATTATGTAAAAAATCAAAGTTTTTTTTTTTTTTGGTTTTTAAAGGTTTAACATGCTCTAAACATTAGAGTAATTTATAAAATGCTTATCCAATGCACAGTTTTGTCAAATATGTTATCCCAATTGCAAAAAGTATCACTTTAAAGCTGTATCTTCAACAGAAAAAAATCCTTAGGGATTCTAATGACATGAAAACACAAAAAAACCATCATCGAGAAAAAGCAATTTGAAGTTTTTCTTTTGCATAAGAACACATAGGGAGCATGGCCTAAAACCACTCATAACTTTTTAAATATTTGAACTAAAGCATTGAAACTTTTCCCCTGTGTTCAGAATAGTTTTTAGTTTTGAAATAAGCAATAAATTTTTTTTTGATCGTTTCATCATTTTTGAGGTACTGTAACCCCTTAAAGTAAAATCACACACTCTTAAACATGGAAAGTATTTTCATGTATCTATACTTAATACAACTTTAAAAATCAAAAGATCAACATATATTTTGTTTAAAGATTTAAAAAAGATAACAAATCATGTAATTTATTTATTTAATGTATCAATGACAACAATTATAGAAACAGGACAAGTAGGTTTTGAAAAAATTATTATGCTTCCCATTGCAGTCAGGGTACTCCTCAGCAATGCATTTATGAATACAATTTTTTTGGCAAAGAAAAAAATTCCTTTTAATTAAATGTCTTAGTACAAACTTAAATGAAAATGCTCTTTTAACATATTTTAATAATGAAGACTGTCATAAAAATTAATGTTTATTGATTCATCCACCATTCACAAATGAGGCTTTCATAATATTGGGATCAAAAAAGATCTTTAAAAAGTAAAAATGTAGCATTTAATTTCTTTTATTTTTATACATCTTCTTTCCTTGTCTTGACTGCATTGTCTATCGGGGATGCAAAAAGCGTGCATGTATAAATGCAATTCTATGCCTGCTAAGTTTTTTTTCTTGTCATTTAAATATTCTAGTGTTAAGATATTTTTACACTATGCATCGCTTTAATGATACATAATCTATCTCCATAAATCTTAAGTAATCAAGCAAATTAGGTAGTATATGAAGTTTTGGTTGAAATATGCTTTTTGGACTATTTTGAAATGCAAAAGACAGAATAATAATAATAATTAAAAAATTATAAAAGAGTTATTCGGATTTTTTTCCATGTAATTTTAGAAAAACTTAGTTGGTCTGCCTTGTATATTTATGTACCTAATAGAAAAGCTGCATAGATTTAAAAGAAGAAAAAAAAATAATAATAAAAACTATTTAGTATTTATCTTAAAAAATATAAGTTTCTAAATTTATTAAATCTGAGATTTATTTATAAAGCTTTGCTAGTTACTTTGCATTAATTAGATTTTACTTTTTGCAATAATATGCAAAATTTATGAGAACAAATTGGGGCAAAAAACCAAACAACCATGGTTTCATGTTAGGTAGGAAAGAGGGAATTTTCAACAATACTTACCTAGAGTTGTTTAAGTTTCCTCACCGGATATGTACAAGTGCTTTTATCTTTTTGGACAAAAAATTACCATGCCATAAGAACTAATATTCAGAAATTACCGTCTGTGAGATAACTGACTATTGCAGCTAAAATGTTTTATTTCAGTTCTGCATGACCGAATTGATAATTTTATTGCTAGTTAGTTAGAAGTAACAAATACAGTAGCATAAAAGTGATTGAGTCGACCTTCTCTATAAAGCGCAAAGGTGCAAGAAAAAATTTAGGGCCCTGTATTATTTCAAAAGTTATAAAATTTACAAAAACATTAACTAAGGCATGTTTATTTAATATAGGATTTTGTTTTTGATGTAAAGCATTTACTACTTCAGAAAATTAAGTTTTTTGTGCTTAATATATAAAATGCATTTAAGATTTCAGCACACATGTTTCACTGACAGTACTTATTTGGCAATTTTTATTTGCTGAAAAGAGCACTCATTTACCATGGTACCAGAACACATTAAGAAAAGTTTTAACACAGCAAATACATTCAGGAATATTTAATGTATTATTTAGCATGTATAGTATAATGCCTTGTGCATCATTTGCACCCAATTCCGTTAGAGTAAAATTTCGTAGCAAACCAATTTCCAGAATTCAATCTTTGTTATAAAACTATTCAAAATTTTGGAACATTTTTCGAATTCATTTTTTTTTCTATATTTCAATTATTAATGTGAAATCAAAAATAATATTTGGTCTACTTTTAATATTCTATTCGTACAGGCAGGGGTGGAGTTCCCTGAATCAATAACAAAATATAAGAAATTGCATCATCAAAAATCAGTTTAAAGATAGTCAAAATTTAGAGATCTTCAATAATATTTACAATAAAATAATCTTTACAGTATACTGACAACGATAGGGATAGTCACGTTTTCATGTGTAAGAGTAAAAGTACATATTTTTAGTTCCCCCGTCATGTTGAAGCTCCACTATATAACATCCGCCACACCTTCCGGATGGTGTGCAACAATATGATTATATAATAAAATGATCAGGATACATGGGTTAGCAGGTCGTGTTAAGAGGTCTTTCCATTCTTAGTCCCCTCCCCCCATACAAGAGCATGAATATATTCCAGTTCAGACAAAAATGGCACTAGTAAGGTAACTTTTAATGTTCATTGTTTTTCAAACCTTATAAGTGATGGAATACAATTAGTACTTGTAACAATCAATTATAGTATTTAAAAAAAAACGAGTAATGATGTTTTTAAATTTTTACATGTGTACTACATTTTGTTTCGTCATTTATTGTTTGTGAGCTTAGATTAACATTTTTTCCCCATATTTTTATTGAATTAATAATACTTGCATTGTAACTACTAATAATGTTTTTCAAAGGTATCTTTATTTACATATTTGGTTCTTCAAAGTTTTGATGATTAAGAATAATTTAATTTGAACCATACATTAATTTTTAAACTTTTTTAATTGGCTCATTTGCAATGCTAAAAATGATTACAGAAAACACAAAGACACATTGTAGTTCCTTTATTATCAATTTCTTTAGAAAATTATTACATTTTTCTCAAACTTGAAACAAAGTAACATCCAATTTCCCTTAGCTTAATAAAATAATTCAATTTCTAAAAACTACAAAAGAAAATAGGATATTTTATAAGCACTTAATTTCCCTGTAGGAAAGCATTCAGTGCACAGAAACTGGTACATTAGGCACCACAAGAAATCAAACATTAAAAAAATACATACTACAGCAAATATCTTTAGTGGAGGATTTTAGAATTGCAGAGATTGACATTGACACAGCCTACATATAATGAATATTTAAATATCACAAAAGATCACAATATAAATAAATAATGAATAGTGAACATAAAACTCAAAAAGATACGTAGTTTACAATGCTTAACTTTAATTTGATTCTGGAGTAAACATCAAGTTAAACAGACAGAAATCAATAAGTAACAAAACCATTAAAATTCAAAAATTGAATATCAAATTAAGGAGAAAAGTGAGGTTGTTTCAACTGACACAATTTTAACATATTTGGGCAATTCTTGATGGCTGGAGTCGAATATTAGGATCAGCAGCTAGACAGCTTCGGCATTTAGTTTCGGTAGCTGCATGAGCTGAAAATCCGGGTTCCCGGTTTTCGATAAGTTTTGGCAATTGAAAGTTGATTTAAATGTTGAAAATAGGTAAACATATTTTTATATACAATAATACAAGTAATGAAAGTTATAGTATAGTATCATACTGCAACTAATATTAAAAATGCAAAGTAATGACACAATACATAAACCCTTCTGTTTCGCGAAGCTTGATCTCTGTGAATACAATGGGACAGCGAAAATTTAAGCTGCATGAAAATAAGTGCTTTTAAACATTATAATCAAAATGATAATCGCAAGTTATGCTGCAGGAGTATTAGGCATTGTACAAAATTATTTCTTTATTACATGCTACCATAATAATCATTTATATCGAATCATGTGTCAAAAATAAACTAAATTTCAATTTATGCATAATTTCAGAATCATTTACTATATTAATTTGCTTTTGAAGCAACCTTATTTAAAGTAATAATTATTTGCATTTACATTTCACAAAAGACATCCATTCTAAATTGGCATTAACAAAAAATAAATATTACAGTTTAAACAATGTCAGATATACAGTATTTCTCTACTTTAAAATAATGAGGCAACAATGAAATAACAAGAGTGTGTTCTCAGCAATGTGATTACAACAAGAAATGTAATACGTATAATATTTTCAAGTACAAATATTTTGGAAATTTAATATTCTTCATACTTAAAACTAGTGCTTTGCTTTCTTGTTTTTACTTCGTAACAATATACACTTACTAAATTTGCAAAGTAGTTAACTTCTAAAATGCAGATTAAAATTTCATAGTCATAATTCACAAGAAATATTGTTGGAAATTAGCAAAAAATGTGAAGAAACACAAACAGTGCTGATATGATACATTAATTTTCTTTATAGACCTGTACAAGAGGATAAAGATGAATATTAAAAAAAAAATAAATAAATAAAGCAGACTTTGGCCACGGTATACTGCATACTTTCCAGGCAAGACTAAAATACCATTTATACAGCAGGATGTAGGTAAGCATAGAATCTGGAATAAAGGTAAATTTCAAGTTTGTAGCATAAACAATTAACTTCAAAATTGTGTTGTAGCAATCAAACAACCGAAAAGTATGCCCCTCTGTAATGCTTGGGTTAGACAAAGTCAAAACAATAATGGCACACCATTCAGTAAACTTAGCAAAGAAATCCTAACTCCGTCCGTCTATTAAGCAGCATCTCTTAGTAGATAGAAATGGCAGACCTAAAAAAGTTATTGTCTAGTAAAAGAATAAATTACATAATTGATAGTAAAATATTTAACAAAAATAGAAAATAACAGAACTATGTCCTAAATTGCAGACTATTAGACTACTTATATTACAATAACAATTAATAGTGTATTCTTTATTTAAATTTTAAATTTCTGATTTACATCAAAATCGGGTGAAATCTGAATTTTGTCAACTGTAATGCAATATTGCTTTATGAAGTACTCAAACCAAATTTTGTCTATGTACTTGGCCAATACAGGTCAGCTGAAAAAAAAAAACCCACTTAATTGTGGATAGTGCCTGCCAATAAGTTTTACAAAATATATACAAGGTATAAAAGTTATATATCATGCCAGGTACAAATTAACAAATTTCAGCACCAGAAATAAATTCATTATATTATAAAGCAGAACCAAATCGTTAAAAGTTAGTGAAAAATATGGAAGACAACTTTTGAGATTACAATGAGCGTATCTTTTCAATGCAAAAAGATGTAAGTAAATGGATGCAAAGTCATGCATTCCATTCAAAAGCTCCCATCCTCTTGCATTAAAAAAAGATTCCTTGAAATCAGTAGCGGGAGAGGGGGGCCACACCGCGTGACTCAAAGAGGATTTCATAGTTTATATTTAAAAAAAATATACTTTAATTCTGAAAATTTCCACCAATATATCTTAAACTATATTTTAACTAACAAATTTAACAAAAATAGAGTGCCTAATATTGCAGGGGAAAATGGAGGTTACATATATCTAGGATAAATTTTGCAAAAAATGGATTCACAGTTTTTATTTGTCTCCCAAACTTTTGTTATGCCACAAAAATAGAACCAAGTTGTTTCTAAAAATTAAAATGTTTCATATTTGCATAAAACATTTATAAAGTTTTTTTTTTTTGGGGGGGGGGGGGAGAGTTACCGCCCTGTGTGACATCTATACTAGGAACTCTACTTTTTACAACACCAAAATACATGATGCATTTTTTGTTGCTATTTTGCTCTGTAAATTTTTTTTCTTGCAAGTGACTTATATGATAAACTTACTAGTACATTGGCATATCTTTCGTCTATAACTAAGAACATATGCGCAATTCTTACATGTTTTGATAGAAATGAAAGTAACTCGTTGCACCTTCATTGTTAAACCAGATTGGATTGATACACTTCTAATTAACATTAGAGTGAAAAAATTAGAGATTAAAACGGCAGCAACCCTTTACCGGGTCTGCACATTTATTGTTTTATTATTTAACCAAAAAAAAAAAGAATGTACTATATTTATATTACTATATCAGTAATACGCAGTCATACAATATACATTTTTTAAATTTTATATTTATAAAAATACTAATTATGTAACATAGCTTCAAAATAAATATCCTGTTAAGTTGATCAGAAAAAAACGAAAATGTTTTATGACTGAGCACAAACCTATTTTATTTTTGAATTATATAAATTTAAATATAGCTAACTAAAGAAAATAAGTAAAGCAGTTAATGGTTAAGTATGTCAAGTAAAATAAATAAAAATTTAAAGTAAAATATTCTAACAGTACATATTACAACAATCAATAAACATAACATATGGTTTCAAATAACTTTTTCAGGTTTTAATTCAATATATCTTTTTTGTATATAATAGAGTGATCTTCGTGTGGTTTTTACCGGGCACATACATATAATCCAGTTTTATAGAGCATTCATATGATTAGAATAGTAATATAGGTACATAATAACATAAGTAATATTAATATACAGTCAATATTAATATTAGTTATGTTACATTTATTTTTGAAACATTAAATTACCATATTCCATGTATGATTGTAATCATCATTTATATAATCATATAATTTAAAGTACTTAAATTTTTCCATGAAAAAGTCTACTTTATAAGAAAATAAAAAACAGTGAAGTTCTTAAAAATGTAGTAACTAATTTTTAGTTTGTGCTGATTAAAAGTATCAGATATTTACAAACCCTGAAAATAACATGCAATCATTCGAAATACAAGACATAAAATTCCACACATAAAATTAATGTTGAATACAGGTTGGCTACACATTTACTATTTCTACCAACATAATAATACTCTTAGTCATGCTCTATGTTCTACACATGAACAGGGAAAGGACTTAATATTCGTTTTGAATTCCCTATAAAAGAAGTTTAATAATGTAGAAGAAATAATGTATTTTTATATTGGGGAGAAAAAAACCCTAATGAATTTTGAACAGCAACCAAGTGAATATATTTAAATATTCTACAATTGCGCAACACATCATTTTATACAATGAATGAAAGTTGTAGTAGACTATTATAGTATAAAATGAACACTTACTAGTATCATGACATTCAAAATAATTTTGAGGTCAGAAAAAACACGCAGATATTGAATAAAAAAATTTTTTTCTCAATTTTTATTTTATTTTACGGCACAATACATGAACCTTACTATCACTAACTCACTAAAACATGAAACAAAATCATAGTGTTCAAAATAAAGTTCATAAACATGTAAAGTCAGGTAGATGCCATATTTGAACCACAATATGGTAAGAGTAGACTATCATGTTAAACTCAAATAATGTCTTACTAACTATCTACCCCAAATTTACGGATTGAAACAAAAGAAAAAATATCGGAAATGCACGAGAAAACATTTTGCATGATTACAGTCAACTCAAAATATAGTGCTGATAAATTAATTTTATTTACAGACCTATATAAGAGGATAAAAGAAAAATTAAAAATAAATAACTAAATAAGACTTGTTCTAAGACTTACTGTATTCATTTTCAGGTGAGACAATTCTAAGCAGGTACATAGAATCTGGAACAAAGGTTTGCAGGTTCAAGTTAATAGCCCTGGATTATCCAACTTCAAAATCCTGTTGTAGCAGTAAAACAAACACTGAGAACTGAAAAGAATGCCACTACGTAATGCTCATGTTAGACAAAAGTCATAACAATAGTGGCACACCATTCAGTCAAGATAGTGAAGAATTTTAGATGTGTCCCTCTGCACCATTTTTTCGTAGACCATTTGTAAACCTGAAAAAGTTATGATCAGCAGGTCAATAAATTACATAAATAACAGTTAAATACTTAACAAAGCTAGAATATCAAATAAATCTGCTCAAATTTGCAGATCATTAGCCGTTTAGAAACAGTGGCCTTTCAAAAACTGGTACCCTGCCTTTTTTCCCCTCGAGTAAACAGTAAATATAATATATTATAATTCATGAAGTTATAGCAAGCACAAATGAAAAGAAAAAAATATCTGCAAATATTTAATCATGAAAATATATATTTTTAAATACTTCAACATTATTTAGCTCATGGTCACAGTTAAATTAGAATTAACAAAGAGCATAGCTCAAAAGTAATTGTTTTATAATTGCATATGTATATACAAAAGCATTTTCCACTAAAAACCTAGTTTTAATATAATCTTCAAACTAGTTCCGAGCTTTTAGGTATTATTGAAAGAATTGCATTTTATTTAAGATTTAAATTGCAGTTGAACTTAACTAGAAATAATTTTAACTGTGAACTGCTTCACAGGTTAACCACATGTAGAAAACTGGGGGGAAAAGAAGCCTGAAATTATCCAGCATTCAAAGTAATAAATTCATTACCTTACACAATACATGAACTTCATTATCACCAACTCATTTAAATATTAAAAATTATCAGAAAAGTGTTTATAAACATATAAAGAGGTAAATGGTGTTTATGTGCTACATAGTATGGCACAAGTTAACTACCATGTAAAACTCAAATAATGTTTTTAATTTAAACAAAATAAAAAACATCAGAAATGCATTAGAAAACATATTCTGCATGATTAGCTAACTTGTCGAAAATTTAATGTTGTGTTTTTGAGTAATATCATGCTTTGTTTACATTTCATTTAGGTTATTCTTTTTAAGTAAGTAACATTTTTTGCATGAAATTATTGCACAAATAAATAGACAATTTATCTGCCACATGTTCAATTATGAATATATATTTATAGATATGCATATTTTTAAATGCTTTTACAAAATTTAGCTCATGGTCACATTTCAGTTAGAATTAACAGAGCACATAGCTAATAAGTAATTATTTTCTAATTACATATGTGTAAATGCATTTTACACTAAAAACCTTGTTTTATTATCATTTATAAACAATTCAGAGATTTTAGGTAGATTGTTTTAAGAAATACATTTCATTTAATATTTTAATTTCAGTTGAACTTAACTGTAAACAATTTTAGCTGTTAACTGCTACACAGGTTAGCCACATGCTAGGGTACAGAAAATTGAAAAAAAAAAAAAAAGGACAAAGATTATCCAGCATTCAAAGTATAACTTCATTACCTTACATAATACATTAACCTCATTGTCATCAACTCATTTAAATATCAAAAATAACCAGAAAAGTTTTAATAAGTATGTAAAGAGGTAAATGCTGTTTTTGTGCTACATAATATGTAAAACTCAAAAAATGTACTATCTTAAATTTAAGGATTTAAACAAAATAAAAAACATCAGAAATGTATTAGGAAACATATTTTGCATAATTAGCCAATGTGTGGAAAATTTAATGTTGAGTTTTTGAGTAATATCAAGCTTTGTTTACATTTTATTTATGTTAGTTTTCAAAAGTAAATTTTTTTTTTTTTTGCATGAAATTATAGCACAAATTAAATAGACAATTTATCTGCCACATGTTTGATCATGAAAATATATATTTATAGATATGAATATTTTAAAATTTGTTTAGAATATATTTAGCTCATGGTCACAGTTAAGTTAGAATTAACAGAACGCATAGCTCCAAAGTAATTATTTTATAATTGCATATGTAAGTGTAAATGCATTTTACACTAAACACCTAGTTTTATTATAATTTATAAACTAATTCTGAGCTTTTGGGTATTTTTTTAAAGAAATACATTTTATTTAAGATTCAAATAGCAGTTGAAATTAACTATAAACAATTTTAACTGTTAACTGCTACACAGGCCACATGGTAGGATACAAAAAACTGGAAAGGCCCTAGCTTATCCAGAATTGAAAGCAATATATAATTTTAATTTACTTTTTAAAAAATATATTAATACACAGAAATACAGCAACACTAGTACAAGCAACGTCTAAATCTTTTCCACCCATTATTATACAAACTTACCTATCAGAATAAAATTTACATTACAGCTACCAATGTATTAAATCAAACACAAAATAAAATTTAAAACATTTCTTCCTAAAACACATAAACCCCGAATTACTTCTGCTGGATGTACAACACACTTCAATTAAAGCCTGGCCGAAGGATTGGAAAGAGGTAAGTCAATTTCTTAATGCAGCGATTTTTTCTAGTTATAACTCAGGTTGGTTGAATTATTGGATAACTAAAGCAAATTTCCATTCTATTTTTAGTTTTTTCACACAAAATCTTTCAAGCTGTGTGTGTGTGTGTTTTCTTTTTTTTTTTTTTGGCTCATTTTATTTAGATAGGATCAATACAAAGAAACATTTTAATCATCATTTAAACAATTTTTCTAAAGATGAATTTTGAAGTCATTGAACCTTAATGATTAGAACAATCATTTAATTATTTTAAATGTTGCATACATGAGTAGTTTAGGACTTCAAGGGTTTTTCAGTGTATTAAAAATTTTGAGTGTTCATAGAGCAGCAATTGGGATAAAACTTATTGAGCCTAGAACAAAGATGCTTGTATATTGAGAGATTTGCTTGGACACAAATTTACCGCAGGAAAGCTTGACTGCAAGTCACACAACATAGAAATTTTTATAAATCAAACATTAAGATAAATAAAGCTAATATTTGTTATGCACTTGTAAAGATGACTAAAATCGAAATTGTCGCTGCTCTATTGTGTGTTTCAGGGTGCAAAATATATTTTTTGAAAGCCCCTAACTAGATCAAAGGGATATTTTTCCCTACATTTTGGGATGCTGGAGTTAAAATAATTATAATCCTAACTAATAAAAAATATATGCATTGGGGAATTTATCTTCATATGCTAGATGTCAAGGCTGACTAATTTTAACTGTACAGGGCGTTCTTTTGCAAGCATGTTTGCATCGATTGCTTACACAACAACCCATACCATCTTCTAATGCTTGTTGGGGGAGGAGATTCAACACCAGGGTATTTTTGACGAAAATCAAACTGAACAGTTGTTACGGGCTCGCATTTCGTGAAATGTAGACACTATGATTTTTGGGATGCAGTCGCCCTTTTCAAACACTGAAATGGTGGGCGAAGGAAGAGTTAGCGCTACCTGTCAGCAACTCTGTGAAACTCGAGATTTTCCCCATTCTAACGATACCTTTTTTTAATGAAATGGATTAAAATCTGAATAGATATAGTCTTTTGATCTGATTTTTTCTTTAAAAAAAAAACTGTCTCATGCATTTCAAATCTAAAAATAGGAGCCGTAAACTCGGTTTGGGAAATTGTGGCTCGCATTGAAGGTTTGGAAAAAATGTATTCACCTTCTGGTGACCTGACCAAATTTTACTCTTTATGTTTATTATTATTAAGATATACTTCCAGTAAAAAGAATAACAATAAACGTAAATACAGTTGGCCCTTAATAATCTTAAAGTGCAGGGGAAAGGAACAAAAGGCAAATTGTTTAAAGTTACTTAATAAGATTTGGCAGTTTGAGTTATTGAAATTTGTCCCCCCCCATATCAGTTTTTTCCGGGAATATAGTGCACAATAGACTATAACACCTATCGTTTGGACAAAATCAAGTTTTAGTACCTCAAAAAATATCGTCACAGAAAATTAAAAAAAAAACTTCGAAGCAAAAAGTTATTTTTGACTGCTTACTAAAAAACATTGTATCTTAAAAAGTCCTTGAGCTTGTAAACACAATTCGACTTTTCCACCCTTTTGGAATTTTCAATTTACAGCAGTAAAATATTAGAAAATCTGATACTTGCCGATTAGTTGGAGGTGGTACAGATTTCTCAACATCATCTTCGTTAGAATCTGCACAAATAGACTCTCAAAGAAAAGCTTCCATAATCGCTCTGCAGAACAAGGACTCACACCTATTTACTTCTTTCTCGATATTCAAGCAAACTTTCATGTCTGCCCAGTCCTCATCAACAAAGATGCCTCTTAATGATTAGCCAAACTTTGTCGTCACACACAACAAAAAGGCGACTTTTGGCTACTTTTCCAGCAATCGAACTACACTGTGCGCATGAAATATTGTAAATAAACCCTTTCATACAAATCGATACGCAAAGCAATAAGTTCAAAGCAAAACAATCTTTGACTTAAAAGGAGTACATTCGAGATATGTAGAACTTTGTATTGAAAACATTAAATTATTTTAGAACCAAATGAAAAAGCTCTAATAAATACTACAATCCCATGTTCAGGGAATTTCGTTGTTTTGATGAAAATTTGAGAGATATTTGTTATATTAGAAAGTTGGGAGAAGGTATCAAACTCCAGGAATCTCCCCAGCAAATCCGTAGTGTTGGCAGCTATGGCAAGGAAATTTAGTTTTATGTGTAGCAAGATACTACAGTCGGTCAGACATATATTGAAGTAGCAAATTGCCAGGGGAAATTCAATATATCGAAACAATCTTAGTTTATCATAAAAATCTCCTAAAGCATTAAAAATAAAGCTAATTGTTGTGTGAAGCTCAATTTCTAATTGATACAAGCATTCGATTAAATGAGATAATCAAAAAAATTCATTATCTACTGAGTACCTTACTGCATAGTTTCTAAAAAGTAACTTTAAAGTCATTATTACAGCTTTCCGAATTTTCATAATAGCAGGCCCTCTGCTTGTGGAAATACTAAATTTTCTAAGAATGACATTTCGGCCTCTTCATACATCCTAATTCTTCGGTAATTCAACTTGATGCGCAACATCAAGGGACTTTCGTTATGACAATGTAATGGAAGAAAAAATCAATTTACTTAACTTGAATGATTTTCACCGAAGCTAAAAGGACTAGGAATGATAATTAACAGACAAAAGGGGCGACTTAAAACTGAGTATACTGTATTACTGGTTGCAACTAAGATTTAAGATGAACTTGAGGGAATTTAAGATAATGGAACAACGACCTATCTACACAATCCCTGAACCCCAAATTCTTTCTGAGTTGCGTATGAACTTATAGTGAACATAATTCTTTCCACCATCCTTCATTTTTCATAAGACAAACAGTCGGAACTGGAAAAAAAATCTACGAATATCTCAGTTTTTTTTGGATACTACATAGAGACTTTTTCGATGTATAGAAACAAACTTTCCATGTAATAGATATGGAAATTTGCTGGGATTTCGATATATTAAGGTTTGACTGTATTAGGGAAATTGATGAAAAATTCAGGGAAATAGCCATTTTTCAGGAAACTCTGGTTCTACGACATTAAAATTTAATAAAAACACAGGATACAAATATAAGCAATGCAAGATAAAAAAAAATTTCTATACAGGTTTAACTTGCACCATAACAAACAATCAGAAGCTTTAATCAGTCAATTTATGCAGTGGACTTAAATGAAACATGATAAAAAAATTTTGAACTAACTAGGAGCATTTTTATAAAAATTCCTAAATGGATTCGTATTAACAATAAAAAACTAAAAGAGAAATGCAGAAAAAGAGAGCGCTAAATAAGCTCAACTGTACAAATAATTGCTCATCACATTACTTTTAGAATAAATAATACTTAGTTTGGACCTACAACCTGTGTTATTTTCATAGAAAATGCAGATCTCAGTTAAAAGCGTTTGTATTATGCAAAAGGAAAGGCACTAATAACAAAAACTTAGCAATCTACCTGCACGTATTACTTAAAACTACACACTTAGTATAAATTACTTAAATTTAATTCTTGTTATCATATAGACTACACATCTATGCGGAACGAAATAAAATTATTCCCTGAAAAAGTTTAAATCTGGAACAGCATTGAACGATTTATTAAGTCACATATAAAATCTTGCAAACAAATTAAATGTCAGCAAATAATTATCTTGCAAACAAATTCATTGAACATATTACTTACTAATCATGTTATCACAAATTAACAGCTAAAATCCAAAATTTTACTTACACGGCGTAAATATCTCCACGGCATCCCACCTCAATCTGATGAAATGTTTCGAAGAAAACTCAAAAAAACAACATAATTCATACAAGAAACTATTAAAAACTTAAAACTATAATCCTGTTTAATTATTCACAAAAGCAACTGCAAAATTCCACCCTTCGTCACCATCCATATAGGCCTAATCTATCGGTATAATCCACACTATATCAATAACACGTGCAAACTTGGCGAAAAAGTTAACATTGGCTTCTTCCTTCTTCCGTAAGCTAAAGGTTGCTATAGCGCTCAGATAACGAGCAGGAGGGGGGGGAGGAACGGGGGAAAGAACGGCAGCCCCTCAGGCATTCCTTCAATCGGCAAAAACCCCTTGGGAAACGTGCAGACAACATAAACAGTAGAATCGTGCGTTTCTAATATGAAAAAAATTAAGAAAACAAAATATAATGATTCTGAACAGCCGTCGGAATCATGGACTAATGATTCTCAGGATTACCGGGGACGAAAAAGGTTCAAAAAAGAAGAAAATGTATCCCAATTCTCAGAAATACAAACTGGGATAAAAAACAGATCGCCTGAATCTAAAAAGAAAAATTCCGACATAACAGAATCTATTGTGTATTATGAAAGGATTCTTAAAGAGCTAAAGAAATGCCTAAATGACGATTCCAAAGGTTTGAAAATGTTTTAAAATCTGAAGTTACCGTAGTTTGGTGACAAATTGGTTAACTTGCGTGCTCTTATTGTATTTAGTAGCTGTTCTGCTAGGGTGTAAATGTGTAACCTGTCAATCCAAGGGCACCTACAAATAACAAGGGAAGATTTATGTAATTGGTATCTTTGCCAGTTTTTTCAATTGTCTCTAAATTTTTACACAATGTAGACTTCGCCAATGAACTATTGGCCTCGTGTCGAATAGTTAGGTGGTAAATGAGTATCAGTCTGTATATACTGTTTTATTTTGTGGTGAGATATCGTGATTAGCATTTTAATTTGGTGTAGAATGCCTGCAAGTACCACTTTAATATTAAAGTAAGAGAAAAAAGGAAGAGATACTTAAATATTTTTTTCGAATTTTAACATTTAGTTGTTTATCAAAAAATAGAACAAAATGTGTCAAAGTTATGTTTTTAATTTTAATATTTATCTAATGTGAACATTAAAGTTAAATATATATACATGTAACTTATTTATACAGCTGATTTTAATGTAGTTACATATAAGTTGAATTCTTCATTAAAAATCAATTTATAGGTATGAGTTTTTTTCCCCATAATAGCAACCAAATTTTCCAACATTTAAGCATGTGTACAAAACAAAGTGTTCAAAATATTGTGCAAGTTTTGACTTAAAATCAGTAAATTACAATTTTTTGTAGTTACAGAATGTATTATATTAAAAGTATGAACTAAAAAAAGAAACAGCACAAATTTAAAATATTGTTGCATATATTTAATCATCAATTTATTGTTCTTTAATCTATGATTTGAAAAATAAATTTTATTTAACCATCCTGTAAAAATTAGTTGCAAAAAACGTAAAAAAATAAGGATTTTTTTTTTTTTTTGCACCTTAATATTGGACATGTAATAACATTCCTTTGAGTTATAAATGGAACTGAAACAAGTTGTCTTGTAGTGTTGTGAATTTCCTTTCATAACTCTACCAACTGTTACATAAGGAACTTTTTATGTGATAGAGTTATTGGCAATTTATTTTAAGTAAAATATTTTTTAAATCAACATTTTGGCAAAAATATATTATCAAATACTCATTAATTAAACCTCATTAATATTTGTATTTATGCGTTACAAATATAGCAGTAAACACGTATTAGTTAGATTATACCCCTTTAGCTTTAGCATACTTTTGGACAGTTTAAGACACTTTTGGACAGTTGTAGACAGTTTTGGATGGCAAAAACCCAACCCTGATTTAAAGTCGTTTTATTTTTTAAAAGTACTATGTAATAACTAAAAACATGAATTTTTGTTGAACTTTGATTTTTCTTGATTTTTGCTAGCCTGTCGTAGTTGCAAAAATTTGATAATCATGAAATATTTTTCTTATAGCTCTTCATACCAAGAGCTAAAAGACTTTGGTACTTACATATAAAATTCGCAACATCGACGATGTCTTAATTTTGATGAAAATTATAGTTCTCGAAAATAAGTACTTTTACGGTATGTGTATTACATATACATTTTTTTTTAGAGTTATTTTCCCAAAATGTTCTTAAAGAAAGTGAAAACAAGGAAGTGGAACTGTGTTGTCACAAAGTTAGCAGCCACTGCATTGAAGTTTTGCTTCCTCTTTGCAAAGACGAAGATATACTTCAGCGTTTTATGGCTGCATTTGCTCAAGATAAGGAAACAGTTTGCACAGATCCTAGTGCAAGTCATATAACTGAACTGTTAATTAAATATTCCCTCCAAAATGTCAAGGTATGTGTTTATGTAACATTTTCTCTTTATGCATGTTGTAAAAACAGCAGTTGTTTGCTTGGAAGAGCTTAATGTAAGCTAACTCATTCAGTTGTTTTGTTCAAAGTTCTCACAAGTAAAATTTCTTGTTTTGAACATATTCTGTTTACTGTGAATCCCTCTGCCAAGCAGGAATACCCCGAGAAGAGGTCACAGTGACCTCTCAAAAGATGTCCTTATTTAGAAAATTTTGCCTGGTTTGGAAAATTTGGAGACGTATATTGTAATATTGCGAGGGTTTTTTTTTTTTTTTTTTTTGTTATTTTAATGTTTCTTTCCATTTGATGTAGGTGTGAAGTGCTTGTGTGCATGCTACTATTTTACATTTCGATAAAACTCTGGAGTTTTATTCCATAAATTGAAAATTTTCCCACTCCAGAAAGTTTAAGTTGACAGTGTTGAAATTAAACTTTCTGTGTGGCTATTTATCTACTCATTAAAAGGTCTCTGTGTACATATGCTATCTATACTAATCTAGCAATCTTACAGCAAAGTTGTATGATAACTATTGTTTAAAACTGAGTCAGTACACTTAAAAACTTAATTTCAAAAACTTTGAAATTTCTTTGTTTAATATTTTATAAATTTTTGGCTGAGTTTTTGCATTTTTTTTTAAAAATTTTAAATCTGTTAATCTAGTTTGTTCAATTATCAAGAACTCCCTCACTATGCACTCACACCTAAGATCATACATTTAGAAATTCTTCTAAACCATGAAAATTTGAACAAAAGTGCTCAGAATTTCATTTAAATTTTGCATTGAGAATCATTAGGGGAGTTGGGGTGCTTTCGGTCCACTTTTCTACTTTTCATTTTTTATCTCATTAAAAAACTAAATGAGTAATTTAATTGTCTGTCATAGATTTTTATTCATATTTCTCATAATTGTAGGCTTTTTTTTAAATGTTCATTTATTTATTTATTTATTTTTGATTAATTTTTAACAGAACTTTGTTGAGTGGATCAATGTTCCCCATGGCCAGGGGTATTTTGTTCCGCTTAAAAAAAAAGAATCTGTTACAGTTTTAATGATAAATATTATCCAATATTTTTAGCTAACTTATTATCTTTTGTGTTTAGAATGTAAAAAAAAACATATAAAAAGTTAAAGATCAATATGATATATTAAATTAAAACAAATATTAAACTAGTTACCGTGCGGTACGCAGCACTGTGGTTCAAATCACTTCATGTGTCATTCCGTTCTTTGAAAATTTCAAAGAGAGGACAGTATGAAGAATAGAAAAAAAGTTAAGGGTTGTTGGCACAAAAGAAGGCATGTAATTTGATGACATCAGTAACAAAACCTCTTTAAATACAATGTTGGTAGTGATACTGTGAACATCGCTCACTTTTTGGCTTTACATATTTTCAATGCAAACATAAATATTATCACAAGTTTTTACTTGTGAGAAAGCAGTAATTTTGCATGTGAAGAAACGGGTTATGGCAAATACAATTCTGCCTGGAAAGACCATGGGTTTATGTTTTGTCATTAGCCAGCATGATGCACTTTAAAATTATTCTTAAAACATAGAATTTGTTAAAACATTGAATTGATTTTTTACTTTTTGCCAAAAGCAAAAGGGAAGAAAATAATATCTAACTTACAAAGTTGATATTAATTTTAGTGTTTTACTTAGTATTCTAATAAACAATTAAAGGTTTACTGGGTGAAACGTGGAATTTCAATTTGGCCTAATATTTTTTTATTTGTGCAAAAGGTCGAACAGTATTATTAGAAAAATCTACATTTCAGCATACAAAGAAAAAAAATTCTGCACAAAAAAAGATTCCCTTGAGGTCTGAACTATAAAATTTAATTCTTTTATTGAAGCTTACCTTATGCTTAGTTTTCTGAACTGAGTCAAAGCTTTAACAAAGGAAGAAAAAAAAAATAATAATATATATATATATATATATATATATATATATATATATATAAACACCTTTTGACATTGTTATTTCTTTTTTTACTTTTTTCAAAGATATTTTTTTGTTGAAGATTAAACTTATCCGAATAATAACTCTAGTTTGAATAAAGAAGTTGAAACACCAAGGAGCATTCCCGTCACATTAATTTTATTTCCTTACATGTGTTATCTATTGTATGTTAGCCTTACATGTAATGCATGACATTAATCTTTATTAGCTATAATAGCTGACAGCTCGGTCAGGGCCCGAACTGTAGTCCAGCTAGTTTATCGCTGAACCCTCTTCCGAAAAAAACTTTTCAGTTTAACCAAATAACTTAATCCAGTTTTGAAAAACAGGTGAATTGTGGGGGGGGGGGGGGATTTCACTGTAAACAGCGGAGAAAAATTGGAAAATTGGGTTAGAATTTTGCTGGAAAAAAAAAATATAAGAACTGCAGGCTGCATCAAGGTTTTGCAACACCAAGAAGCATTCCCGTCTCATTTATTTCATTGCCTTACTTGTGTTATTTATTGTATGTTAAGTGTACATGCAATGCGTAATATATTGGTCTAGTTTGTCAATACTAGCTGATCGTCCGGGCAGGCCTTGAACTCTAGTCTGGGGTTAACAGATGAATTCTCTTCAGATTGAGCTACTCAGTTTTGTCAGTGAGAACGCAAGGTAAACGGATTAATTCAACCAATCAACTCGGTCCGGTCCTTTTGTACTTTCTTTTTAAAATAAACATGCCAAACGTAATATTATTTTCGCGAAAAGTGGTTGGAAAAATTGGAACATGGAATTAGAATTCTGTTAATGAAAAAAAAAACATTGAAACGGGAATTTACGTCCCAGATACGAACTTGCCATCTACAGCTCTCCACCTTATGCGACAGCTCTCCACCCTACCAAGCAAATTCCTAACCTAAGCTTCCAAATGCTGTTCATAAACTAATGTGCCATGCAGAAAGAAAAAACCGTTTTTTTTTTTTTTTTTTTTTGAATGAAAAATTGATTTATTGACTGTAGATCTATTTTTTGTCTTTAGCCGGCATGATCAGCTTTAAAATTAGAGGCGAATTTCATCAAGAAATAAGAATGATCTCGCATACCGACAGAAAAACTGTCCACAAAAATAATACATGAGATAAGATATTGAGGAGAAGCGTTTTTATTTTTGAAAAGTTATACGATTTTTGACAAAGCAGGCTGCTTGAACCGTTATTTCTTAGATGGCAGCACATTTTCATCATTTAACTGAAAGGTTGAAATACAAAATCAGTTGACTTAAGTATGTTTTTTAAGTGTAGTTTTTGGAATGTAGTCAAAATGTGACTGGCTTCTTTTTTTTTTTTTTTCGAAAGCTGATGAAAAAAAAATTCATATCTTACTCATGAAGTTGATAGTAATTTTTATGCTTTCCTTCATATTTTCATAAATATTCATAGGGTAACTTTATGAAATGCATAATTTCAATTTGAAATAGTAATTTTTTTATTTATACAATGGGTCAAAAACTCATTAGAAGAATCTGCATTTCAGTATATGAAAAAAAAGTATTTTTTATGCACAAAAAAATATTTCCTTGAAGTCTGAAATTTTAAAACTTGATACTTCTATGTATGCTAACATTATGCTTTATTTTTCTGAGCGGAGCCAAAGCTTTTAAAAAAAAAAAAAAACTTTCCAAAAAGTGCCATCTTAACTACAGGATGAAGCGTTCTCATTTTCTTAATTTTATTACCTTGCATGAGATATTTATTTTATGGGAAGTGTACATGTAATGAGTGATTTATTGGTCTCAATTTTCAATTCTGGCATATCGGCCGGGGCAGGCCAGAACACTCATTCAGCTGGTTACCAGCCGAGTACTCTACTGATCAAGCTATTCAGCTCTGTCAATCACAGCACAAGTTAAACTTTTAAATGCAACCAAAAAACTGTCCAGTGCTTTTAAACACGTTTTTTTTTTTTTTTTTTTTTTTGACAGAAAAAACAATTTTTTGAAGATGTGTCTATTTTTTGTCATTTGCCCGCATGGTAAGCTATAAATTGTGGGGTAAATCAATGAAATTGATCAGGAATTGAGGAAGATCTCGCATGATGACAAAAAAACAGGCTACAGAAATAATATATGAAGATTGTCCAACTTCTACTTCAGCTGTATTTATGCCAAAATCAACTATATTTTGGCATGACGAGTCAACACATCTTGGGCCTTCAGTAACTTTACTGTTGCTATTACTAGAATATTGCTTTTCTAGTTCTTCTAAAAGTTTTCCTTTTTGTGGGTTTCTAAAAGTGGACCAACGTATCCCAAGTGCTTGGTCTGAAAAAATGTGACTGTCTGTGTGAAATGTGTGTGTCTGAATAAACTGCCAATAATTACGTTCTAGAACTTATTTTAGGAGAGGAATCCAATTTATTGCTCCAATATTGATCAAAACCGTTTTTAAAAAGAAATTGCTGAGTAACTTCTGAAAGTTACTCAGTATTGCTGAAAAACACTTTCTGAAATAAAATTTGTTCAATATAACTGTACCATGGGATTTTATTATAGTATTTGTAGGCCTATAGGTATTTTTTGTTGATTATAAAATGAAAAAAAAAAATTAATAGTATTAAATTTATTGAGATCGAATTATCCCTGCCTCCCCCTACCAAAAATTAATTAGATGATGAAAAACATCTTTTGAACATAAGAATAAATTTATTTTTTAAACATTTAAATCTGCACATCAAGGAAGGGATCCTGACCCAGGACCCCCCCCTCCCCTCTAATGCCCCTGATACAGTCATATATTTGCTCGGCAGATGTCCCAAAAAATGAAAACAAGTATTGTCACTTTAAAGTGGTAACAAAATCAGCCAGACAATGTTAAATGTTAAGATAATAAGTGCTAGCTGTATTTTTATGTAGACTTAATAAATTGAAGACTAGTTTTGCCTGTGTTCCTCATGTTGTGTGTCCAGTTGAATGTAATAAAAATTCAAATTTAGTTTCTATGTATTAAAATATAGTAATCTCCTGTTAAACTGGTGTACTATGAGTTAAGAATTTGGTTTTAATTTTTAGAATTGGAATCCTGATTTTGTTCCTGATGATGCCAATCAAGAAAGCAAGCTGATCATGAGCTCAATGTCTTGGCTTACAGATTTTGCTGATTTCATCCATGAGAATTTTAGTTTGTGCCTCACAAATGTATATTCATGTCATGTTGCTAATACTTTGATTAGAGCCCTAGGAGGTGATTTAACTCAACAACAGGCGTTTATGAGTAAAAATTCTCAGGCTCATAAACGACAGTTTTATGAATCATATGTTGGTAAGGTTTTCTTAAAAAATCAAATCTACTTTATTTGTTAACAATGTTTTTATGCAATTTTTTTAACAATCTTATGATATTGTTCTGAGGATTGAGAGGCTTGTATTTATTTATTGTTAAGAAATTTATCTTTTATTTTGTGTGTGTTTGTTTGTTTGGAAATTCAGAGAATTTTCTGTTTGCCAATATATTTGTCAAATGCAAATGAGAGTTTGTTCTGCTAAATTTTTAATTTTATCACATTTGGCAAAATGACAAATGTATAATGTGCCCTTGTTCATAAAATTTTTCAAATAACTATTTTTCTATCTTGAAATTAAATCTCTTGCTTTTTCAGAGAATTACCATATATATTTTTTTAATCTAAATCTCTGTAACCTTATTCTTTGCACTCATTTGTATAATTATATAAAATTATTCTCAGAAAGTAAAAAGTAGGCATATTAATGTTTCAATTGATGCACTTTCTCAACTTTGTTCAACTTTTTGCTCCTGTTTAAATAATATGCACATGCCAGATCCTTGGAAGAATTAGGGACCATATCTGGAAATTGTAGTGCATTTTTCCTAGTAAAAGTTAAAGTCATCCTATTTTCCTTAGAATTTATAATTTTTAAACTATTTAAATTGTTTTGATATTTCAATCTTTGTCCTAATTAGTCTAAAATTATTGTCATTTTATTAAGGATTTTTGAAATTAAAGTGCAAGTTCCGCTTTGATTTGGTCCCAATTTTGTTTCAAAGAAGAAGATACTTTTTTTTTGTGTTTGAAATGCACTTTATTTTGTTCAATTCTACTACTCGACCGATGCATCGTCCTGGCCAATGCATCGGCGCCGATGGTTCAACAATTTAGCCATCTACATCGGCGGCCGATGTTAAATTTCAGGAAACATAGGCCCATCGGCCTTAAAAACATCGAAAAGCCGATGGAATTGGCCAATGTTTTTGGAAAAAAAAAAGACCTTTGATGTTTTACCTTTTAATACAAAGTAAAGGTTGTTTTCATATAAAATTGTTTACTAAATTTCAGTATGAATTTCTATTTTAGTCATCCCTGAAAGAGTTTTTAATACTGCATTCAGGTACCAAACAAGTTAATTATTACGTTGTTTCTTGCTGCTGGATGTACGTATGTATCTCTTATAAGTCATAATTGCAAAATGGTAAACTGTAGAAGGATAAGTTTTCGAATGTGGGATGTTCGTACGTTCCAGTTGTTCACTTCCCTTTTTGTTTTCGATCGGGTGTTCTGAAAAGCCTGTTTACTCATTTTTTGTGGCTATTAATTACTTATTTCAATGCAAAACTAATATAGCGTCTCAGACTGACGATCATTTGGTGATATATTGCCAAATTGGAGACCATGGAAACAAATATGAGATGGCAAAACCGGTTTTTGTGTCATTTTGTTAGATTCCCTTTGAGCCAACGATAATTTTTAATTTTTCGATATTTGTAATATAAATCACAGTAATGCAGTCTTTTCTGTATTGCCTCGGCGGAGTTACAAGTTTGGGGCTCGTCGAAATACATTTTGGGGCCCTATTTCTCTTTCACAGAAGTTGTAAAACATTTATCATTTGCATTTTTGTAACTCCTACAGTGCCCCTACGGTTATGGAGCCTCTCGCGCAATTGCAACATTTGCTATATTTTAAATCCGCCACTGCAAGTCAAAACAAACTTGGGTGCAAGTTTTGAAAGGGTTTTTCTGCTCAATGTTTATGATTATTTTGAACTCTATTTTTACGACTATTTTTTGAATTTCCGAGAACACTTGCGTGCCCTTCCTCCCACTCCCTCAATTTCTGAAATTAAACTCTAGTTGTTCTTCTGAGTTGTTTAAAACCAACACCATTCATAAAATTAGAGATTTTTTTTTCAAACTTTATCTATTGTTTAGAAAGAATTTAGAGCATTAATGTAAGAAATTGATTAAAGGCATTTTGAATGGTGACATAATTCGGAAATCGAAGGGACTTTTGAATTTTTTCTTCGGAAGTGCTTGAAATAGATTCAGAAACTCTTCCGAGGAATTGGTTTTAGCGGTTCTGTACTAAAAAAATTAGGCCGAGGTTGGGGCCAAAGTGTGAGTTACTGCAAAATCAGAGGGTGACCCCCCCCCCCCCCCCATTTTGTAATGCGCCATCTTTTTTGTATCATTAATAGCGATTGATTTTTTTCTGTTGTAAGTAACTATTTTTATGTATTTATATAAAATCAATGAATAAGTTATTTTCGTTTTTTATAGAAAAGTTTCGAGGATTTTCTGTTATGCAATTTTTTAAATTTCAAAAAACTATTGTTAAATTGAACAATTTAATTTGAACTTGTTTGTAAAGCTTCATAAAAGACTAAACAATCAAATTTTTCAATATTATGTGTGCCAACATCAGATCAAGTAGTATATGTATTCAGTTATTAATGTGGTGTAAATATTGAGTTTGTTTATTGTAGCTGCGTTTTAAGAACCTCGCTCTTTTCATGGCTATTTTTTTTTTCAGAAAAATTTATGTCACTGTTTTAGTTTTTTGAAAAATGCAAAATTTTCTATTCATAAATTTTAAATAAGTATAAAAATATTCCTATTATGATTTAGTATTGTAATTTATCTGTTACCTTTTTTGTTTAATTTGATGACTAAAAAATGTCTACGTGCAATCGTTCCACTTTAATTGCGTAATTTGTTGACGGTTTCATAGTTTTATTCTTATTTTTTTTTTGAATGATTTAACAACATAATTGAATGTTTTTTAAACATATTTAAAAAAATGTTTAGTGTACCTAAATCCATACATCATTACAATATTACTGAAATCTTAGTTATAAGTTCAATTAAAAAAAACCCCAATCAATTGGTTGTTAAACAGTCTCTTTGTTTTTCTTCCTTTTTTTTTAAGCTGTTCTTTCTCTTTCATTATACAGCAGTCAAAAAAGGAGAAGTATAACTACACCCTATGCAAATTGTATGTAGTACAATCCAAAAGTTCGGGGACAAGCTGTATAAAACCTTATCCAGAATAGTTCAAATTGCAGAAGCACATCCACCTTCAAAAGGTTACCTTGAAGGACTATGTACTTCTGCCAGTGTTCCTGTAACTTTTGGAAACTCTCCTGGAAGCCATTTTTTGCTACCTTCTATGATGCAGCTTTATCTTCTCCTGATGGAAGAAAGCGGCGTCCATGCAAATGTTTTTTTTGCTGGGAACAGGTAAAAGTCACACAGAGCTAAGTCCAACGAAAGGTTATGTTATTTGTTTGTCATATCAGAGTATTGACCAATCAAACCGTGCATCCTCAACATGAAAGTCGCCTTCTTCCCCACGATGAAGTTAAAGCAAGCAGCACAAGAGGCCTTACAGGAGGTAGCGAAAAATATCTTCCAGGAGCGCTTCTAAAAGCTATACAAACGTTCGCAGAAGTGCATAGTCGTTCAAGGTGACTATTTTGTAGATAGATGTGCTTCGGTGATGTGAACTATTCAGGGTAAGGTTTTATACAACTTATCCTCTAACTTTTAGATTATACTACGTATGTATGAGTTTTCAACTTACTGTTTCATAACTTTTTTGAGTGACGTAAGTTTACGCGCATGAAGACATCACAAGAGAATTTGCGATAATTAACTGAGGAAGCGTTCAAAATGGATATTTCGGTCATCTACATGTTCTTAGGTACATATGCATGTACAAACGTGCCGAAAAAACTTGTGAAGTTTAAATTGGGTGATCGTAAAATAGAAATTTAGGTCAAAATCTGTATTTTTTTTTTGTGATTACAATTCTTTATTCGTAGAAAGGAAGTAAAGTGAAATGAATCAATGATCCTTTAAATCCCTGACAATATTATCAATTTATCTCTGTTTGATTTTTTTTTTTTTTTTTTTTTTTTTTTTGCCATCGGCAATCGACCATTTGGAGGAAAAAAATCGGCCATCTTTGAACAATCAGCATCGATCCATCGGCCAAAAAAATGCCATCGGTCGAGCCCTATTCAATTCATTTTATTCAGAAAATTTAAGAATTTAATTTATGCACAAGGCTGCTCACAGCTAAAGCAGGTCTCTTGTCAGTTTGGTTGCTAAGGCCACTCCCTCATAAAACATGAAAGACTCACACTACTCTGATTTTGAACCAGGCCTTCCTACGGGAAGGCCCCATGTTTCCAATTAGGCTGGCATGACTTCTTGTCATCCCTTTTTATATATGCACTTTCTTGTCCATGTTACAAATGGTCTTAGGCAGTGGTTGGAAGTAGCGCGCTACAAGTAACGACGCTACTGTAGTAGCTACATTTTTTAATAGTTTGTAGTGTAGCGTAATACTATTTAAAAAAAAGTAGTGGAGTGAGTAGTTCAACACAAGAAAATAGTAGTTTGTTGCAATTTCTAGAAACTACTTTTGAATAAATTTAAAAAAAAAAATGAAGGTTCAAACGAATTTGACTGGCGCAAGTTTTACAGTACATCAGTGGAAGCAATGAGAAATAAGACTTATGAAAATACTAGCTGACCTCAAGCATATCATTTTGTACTATACGTTCTATCTGCTTGACTCTATTAGTTTGTTTGTCATAGTAATTTTCATATTTCACCAATATTTGTATTGAATAGAGTTTGACTTAAAAGAAAGCTATATGAATTAGCGATAGTCGCCAATCTAATAACTCGTGGATTTCATAGAGATTACGGTTCCAATAATGCAAAAGCACTTATTTTCACAAAAATGAAGATATCTGTGATTTCGCGAATGAAAATTTTGTTAATTTTGTATGAACAGACCGAAAGTCGGAAAAGAAAAATATTTCGCCAGGCTTAAAATTTTGTGATTATAACAGACACGTGGAAAATAAATTTTCTCGAAAATTAGCGCTTGTACAGTATGCACCAAATAAAGAAGCTACTGTAAATGTTATAGAAGAGGATGATATTGAATTGCACTGGCCGGCTTACAATGAATACGACCATTACAGTGTTATATAAAAGTATGATAATTTGATGAAAATGAATTTTTTATGAAAAAAAAAGAAACAATAGATACCTTTTAGTAATATTCCATGTTTAGATGAGCTAATTTATCAATCTAAACCTTTTTTTGTTCAATCCCCTTACTGTATATGTGTGAATTAGGGTGTGCAAAAAATCAAAAGTTGATTTTTCAAGTCCCACACCCTTTTACATTTTTCCTTTTAAGTCAAAACAATTGTAAAAAAGTTTCATGTGATTTGAACAATGGCAACCCTTGCCGACTTCCGTCTGAAAGTGCAAATCAGCATTTGTAATGCTAGACCGAGTAAAAAAACAACTTTTTTTAGAAACTCTAATTTTCTGTTGAGAAAACATTACCCCTATACCCCCGCACATTCACAACAAAAACATTTACTTTCATTGAAAAACATTTGAGTATCCCACACTTGGCTTAAAATTTATAATTTTCTTCAAAACATCGATACATATTTTTAAAAATGTGTGATACATTTTACGAAATTATCAAGCTGAAAAATATAAACAGTAAAGTAGGTAATTAGCATTAAATAGAAATTTTTACTATCTTGCAACCTTGAAGTCCCACATAGTACTCAAAGATATGGATTTTTTCAAGGTTAATTAATTATTTTTAATTTAAATATTTTTTTTATTATTATTCATTTGCAAATGATGATCTGAACATGTGTTCGGTAATAATTTTTGAACTTGATATTTTACTTAAATTTACGTGCAGTTTTTAAAAAGATATGTAGAAAAAAATTAATTTTTTGAAGAAAATTATAATTTTTTGCCAAGTGTGGGATATCTAAATGTTTTTTAATTTGAATAAATATTTTTATGGTACATGTGGATAGGGGGGCAACGTTTTATCAACAGAAATTTCAAGTTTTTAAATTTTTTTTTTTTTCAATTTGGCCTAGCATACAAATGCTGGTTTACACTTTTAGATGCAAGTCGGCATGGGTTGCCGTTACTCAAATTACATGAAACTTTTTTTTCACAACTGTTTTGGCATAACAGGGAAAATATGAAAAGGTATGCGACTTGAAAAATCGACTTTCATTTTTTGTGGGACACCCTAGTGTGTATTCTTTTTATTTATTTACGTTTTGAAAAGTAGAAAAGTAGCTACTATATTTCAAAAGTAGTTTGTAGTTGCTACATTAAAAAAAAAAAAGTAGTTGTAGTTGTGTAGTTAACTTTATTTCTAACAAAGTAGTTGTAATTGTAGTTCGCTACAAAAAAAATGTAGTTTTTCTAACGACTGGTCATAGGAATATAATATCTGTAACCTCAAAGCCAGACTAACGTAAGTCACATCATTACTACTTTGCAGGAGAGTGAAAAAACTTTCGTCTGGTGCATACAAAGGATGGGGCTCGCATTTTTTTATGCTGTTAAATAATTATAAAGGAATATTTTTTTATAAAATTTCATTGTGATGACTCAATGCAGAATACGATTATACATATAAGGTAGTAATAATGTGAAAATTGTCATTTTTGGACTTGCGTTAGTCTGGCTTAGAGATAACACATATGTCCTTTGCTACTAGTTGACTACGGTTTTTTGGCAAAAGCTCCAGATTATAACCTGGTTGGTCCAAGGATCAATATTTAGTTTTTCACCCTTGCAGAAATATCACAGGTATGTTTCTTATACATATAAACAAGAAACAAAATTTGCATTCGGCTTTCCATTCATACTAATGGTTAAAATTATATTGTAAATATGTATTTTAATATTAGTTCTTATAAAAAATGTGGTATATTATCAAATATTTAGCTTTTCATAACTTTTTCTTCCCCCATATAGATGAAGACAATGCAGAAAGACAATGTAGTGATCCTGTTATTTTAGAAAATGTTCCAAAATTCTTTTTAAAATCTTTGAAAAGACTTGCTAAAGCTTTGATGACTCTTACAGATATTGAAGGTTAATTTTTTTTTTAATTCTGCTCCTCTTCCTCTGTAATTTAATGACCAAAATTTTGAATGAAATTATACAGTTTGACTAAAAAAGTACTATTTGATAGTATTATACTTTCACCTTTAACCCATTTGGGATGGCAGCTCGCTGAAGACAGCACTTCCTCAGGACCACAGCTGTTACACAATGACTGCATACAGGCTGGGGCAATTTCTCCCATTAAGCCTAATGCACAATTTCAGAAAGTACGCATTACATAATAATGGACAAAATGTACACTTTGGGTAGAAATGAAACCATTTTTTAATATATGTTAAAATATATCATAATTTCCAGTCTTGCACAATATAGACAAACGCGCAAACGGCGTTCGCAGAAAATTTTTGGCTCTGCAGAAATTTTTTTCAAACTGCTAACGTTAATAATAATAAAAAAAAAAAGTTTAGGGAATTTAAAAAAAAAATCCCAGTTTATTTCTGTTAAAGCCTTTTCCCAAAAGCCTTTTAAAGCACATGTGTGAAAAAAATAATGGTTTTGGCAGTTTTCTTCAGTTGGGGAAAAATAAGCAAACTATGTTATTGTAAAAAAAAAAAAGATTTAAAGCTTTTTTTTTTGGTTTCTTTCATAATTGAATATAAATTTAATTCTTTATTCAAGGGTGAGTTAGGCAAAATAATTATTTGCAGGAAATTTTCCAGTTAAGATTCGTGTTTTTCAGAAAGCTTTCCATTTTATCTAAGTCTGATAATTTCAATCATAACAAAAATATTTGATGAAAATTATTGATATTTACCAATAAAAATACAAAACATATTTTTTTTACTATAACTAAAATTGCCAACAAACAAACCAACATTTTTGTACAAAACAGGAAAAATATTTGCGCTTAATATTAGGAAATACTTGAAGAATATTGTGACAATATTTTAAAGCAGGATGAAAAATTTCAAAGCACGGAGCAATACGCATTGTGCATTTTACACTCATAGGTACTGTTACATCTTTTATTGTGCTTTGAGCAAACTTATCTCCGTCTAAGTTCTTTGCCTTCTTTTTCAGCATATGATATTAGAAAGTAACTACTGTATGAAGAATTCCAATAAAAATAGTGTATAGTTGTTTCAATGCTGCCCGAAAAATCTATAGATGGATAAGTCATAAATTTAGGTATTTAATCCTCATAAAAATGATGATAATGATATACGAATGAATCTAAAAGAGAAACCCCTTGCTAGAATATCTCCCACGAATAACCATTATAAATGGAATCGAACCTAGAAACAGCAATTTCAAAATGAGTATGCGTTTCCTTTTTCACTTGCTAGCACATGTTTATATTTTCTTTAACAAAATCCAATAAATCACCAACACTTGATGGGATTCTGACATCAAAGAGAGAAATAATAATGTTCGAAGCCAATCATTTGAATGGAACATGGATAAGTAATGCCGTATAATAGTTAACATTTCATTCCGAAACCAAGACCCATACGAGCGTCGCTCGGACTCTTGAGTAGCATATGCCAGAACGCACATAAGCGTAATTGGGACGGGACAAGCAGCCGCCACTGACACAAATGTGCGTCGTTTGTCCCGAACGGGTTAAGCATTAACTAGATGACCAAATTGTTATAACGTTGATCTATGCAACGGAAGATAATGGATTCAGATCTCAGGTTTGAATTTTCATTAGTTCATCTTTTAATTTCAGGTTACTTTCTAGAAATATAGAAAAAGCAGCCTGAATCAGAGAAAGGAGTACAGGATATTCAGTTTCATTTACAGCTATTTGATCATCTAATAACTTGCTTAAAGATAGAAATATGACAATTTAACAAAATGTGTTGATTGGTATTAAATGACTTGATAGGTAACGACCTTTTTATTACAGTAGACCTTCGTTTTACCCAGGGGTTACATTCCACAGAAATGCCGCGTAAATCAAAACCGCATAAATTGAGACCTAATACTAGTGTAATATAGAGATTTGGTTCCATAGATAACAAAATACTTCATCCTAATGATGACTAATTGTATAATAAGTTTAAGTACTTATAAGTTTATACTTTAATAAGTTTAATGTGTTACTCAACTTTTATGCATAATATGTATGAAGAAACATAAATTAATTTCGTGTTCTGTTTATAAAGAGCTGGCTATGATAGTCTTTTGGCCGTCATTAAGAATTTTTCTCTGTAATTCTTTGCAGAGCATTAACGCATCCATGATCACTTGCGTCATTTCCACGATAGAATCTTCCTTCACTAACAAATCAGAAAGATCATTTCTATTCTATAGGAATGACTCAAAATTTTCAATGTGAACGTTTCTGGTTGTGCGTCACCGACGTTGGTATACTTGTTGGTTTTGGCTTCCTTTGTCACTCCTGAAAGCTCTTCTTCCAGTGAGTTCTGAACTGCGTGAGTTTAATAACTTTACTTCTGGAAAGAGCTCTGGAACCAATTGCATAAAATGTCTCCAGTGGCCCAAGCTCAATCATTAGCACACCAAAATGCTGTTGATTACGCATAATATGCAATCTTTAGGAGTATGGATTTTGAAAGAGGGGAAAATTTTATCTGTTTGCATTGCCGCATCCGCGTAAAATTGAAACTCATCCAAGTAAAATAAAATAAAGGTGACAAATATTAAACCGCATATAATCGAAATTGCATAAAATAAACCCACGTAAAAGAAGGGTCTGCTGTACTATTATTTGTCTACATGGTTGCCTTTATACTTATTTATTAGGGTTTTAGAAACACTCAAGAACAGCAAATTTTATCACTCATAAATTTCATCTTTAGCATTTAATGTTGGTTACTGACACTTTTCCAAAAAAAAAAAAAAAAAAATCCTTGAAGTAAAATAAACTGTGTATAAATTTAAATTTATCTTAAGATATATTTGTGAAATTTTCCTTAAATTAAATCTTATGAATTTAATATTGATTAATGACATTTTTCCAAAAAAGAAAAGAAGAAAAAAAAGCACACATGAACAAAAATAAACTGTGTATAAATTTATTTTAAAATACAGCAGTAAAATTTCTAAATTTTATTTATTTGCAGTTTTTTGTATTTTCATGTTTAAGAAAGGTTTTTCCCAACAGTATTTTTAAAATAATTCTTTTGTTACTTTCTGTTTAGGTTTTACATTTTCACTATCACTCACTCAGTCAGCTTTCTCTGGTATATTCATGCAATAAAAGAAAAGCTTGGCTTGAGACATCAATGTTTTGTTTCTTTAAATTTTTTATTTAATTAATCACATTTTACTCAACTTCATATTTTTTCAATCTGAATGTTATTTTTCATGTAGCAATTGAATTATAAAAAAAATAAAATATCTTATAATGTAGTCTAACTCATTTGTAATGACCAAGCCAGCTAGAAGGAGTCAGAATATTTGCTTCTTATAGCTGAGTGCTTGTTAAAAATATGTTTGTGGAACAAAAGCTGTTAAAATTCATATGTTATTGCTTTTTTTTTAAAAAAATTTCTGTACAGTAGCAAAGAAGTTGATTAATTTGCTTTGAAGTGTCTTATTGTTTCATTTTTGGGTTCTTGATTTTCGAGAATTTCTCATGGCCCGATCACCATGGTCATTTACAGACTTGGCTTTTAAAAAGTTTTGAAGTTTTTCTGCTTAGCAAAAGCCATTAACTATGTTGAGAATTATTCCACATGAAATTCTTCAGTTTGTTATCATTGTCACTTTCATGATTTTTTTTCATCTGCTTTAGCTTGAATTTGAGCTACAATATCCTAGGAGGTATTAGAAGTCATAAAGTATGCAAATTATGTGTATTTCAAATGCCTCTCTTAAAATTAAAAAAGAGCTTCCATCTCTTGTTCTCTGGATTTTTGATTCATGATTAACTTTTGATTGACTTCAGAATGTTCATAAAAAAATTTCACGAAAAAATAAGCTGAACTGAAAGTTAATAGAAATTTTATGAATCACAAAGTATTGCTTGTTTTGAGTCGCATTTGCTCATTAAAAGCAAATTATGCTCTTTTCTGCTGTAAACTAAAAGCAAAAGAAATAAGCCAAAAAATAAACTCACCCATAATATGACCACAATCAGACTTTCATAAGTATGAGACTGTAAGGAAAGTTAAGTGCTATCTAGCATGTAATTGCAAATATTTTTAACTCATGTAAAAAAAACACATATATATGTATATATGTGTATTGAAAATTCAGTGATTTTTTTATTATTATTATTATTATTATTTTAATGAGGATAAAATAACATTTAAAATTTTCTGAAACATAACTAGAATTTTGTCCGCAGAATAAATATATATATATATATATATATATATATATATATATATATATATATATATATATATATATATATATATATATATATATATATTCATTTTACTTTTCTGTGAAAAAAACTGATTGTACTATCTAATAGGGCATTGATTATTTTTATATAAGCATCAGAAATTCTGCTACAAGAAAAGGCAGGCAAAAAATCATCTGAAAAGAGACAAAATACAAATTTAAAGTTTTCTAGAATACATTTTGAGCACTCAAGAGCAATTTAAGTTTTTTTTTTTTTTTTTTTTTTGATGATATGTATTCAACATTTTGTGGTTAATTTTAGTCTGGACATTGCATTCAGAGTGACACACATACAGAGGCTGATACTTCATTTTATAGTCTACAGATTTTTTTGTTTAATGCATAATATTAATAAGAGTGAAGAACAGTTTTAGTAGAAAATGTTCTAGGTTTTTTTTTTCCCAGTGTTTTAATTGCAGTATTCTCCTACATTTGTCACATAGATACAAATAATTTTTAAGAGTAATAAATTTTATTTTGAATTTAGTTTTATTATATCGCATAAAATATTTTGGGATGACCATTTATTGTGGTAAAATCATCTGGTATAAACAAGTGCTTTAGAAAAGCCAAACCAAAAGTAACCTTCCTTTTTTGGGGGAGGGGAGAGCACTACTTCTCCTTTCTATTTAGAATTTTTCTAAAATTTTAAAAGGAGCAATATTTTTTTCTTTTAGATTATGTTACTGAAAGTGCTGTTGCTACTGTGATAGAAGCTTTACTTGTTGCTGTAAAGAAAAGACTTCCAAAACGCAGTAAAAAGTTAATTCTGTGCTTAGCTGAAAAAATTTTCCAGCAAAAAAATCAAGATGGGTAAATAAATATATATTACTCGCTGAATTGTCTTCTTCCCTTTTTTCTTTCTTTCTTTCTTTTTTTTTTTGCATTTATATGTAATTATAGTTTTTGGGTACAAATGCATTTCATTCATATCTTACTTTTTAAAAAATGAACACAATCTTTCATTTTAGTCTAACTTTTTGGATTTTTCCTAAAATTTAAAAGGTGCTAGTGGTTAGAAAATTAGGCATAAAAATCAATGTAAGTAACAAGCCTCCCCTCTCATGAACTTTTTATCAATCATAGTTCAGTAACTTCATTCTGCTGAATATATAATTTTCCTTAAAACTCAATTTAAAATTTCTGCAGGAAATTTTGTATATAAATGCAAATAAAATGCTTATTTTATTTTTAAAATATTGTCGGTTATTAAAATTAAAAAAAAAAATGTTATCTATATAAATGCAAAATAGAACTAAATTTTAAGAATTGAAAACAATACATTATTTTTGTTGTAAAATACTTTTAATTTATGCTAGCTCTCAATGTTTTGTGCTTATTTTCAGCGTAAATTAGGTAAGACAGTATTAGCGCAATTTTGACCTTTTGTTCTTTGTTTTCCTGTGTTCCATCAAAAGAGCTCTGAAACATAATAAAAAACTGATAATTACAACATGTTTTACTTCTCATTTAAAAACTTGAATGTACAATTATTAAGTAAGCATCAGGAACTTGAAACCATCATTGACCTTAATATTTAGAATAGGAGAAAAATTTGCATGAAAAAAAACATATTTTTGCATGCTTAATCTACTGCTGAAATGTATATATTTGAGGAGCATAATTAAGCTTTATCTTCAATCCTAGGTTTTCTACATTTGTTTGTTGTATGGCAGATTGACATAGTGGTCAGGTGTTGGCCTCTTATAACCAAGGTTGTGGGTTCAAACCAGGCTCCTTGGATTTTAAAGATATAGAAAATGATTAGTGCCCATGTCATATGATATTGTGGCATGTTAAGCATCCCTTGAGTTTTCATTCAGTTTCAATACTGTTGGCAAAATTAAATTCCTAGTGTAGTTTCATGTCTTGTGAGCCCAGGTCTCTATCTAGTGGGAAACTGGGTGTCAAAATTCTGAAGTGGTAATGGCTTTCTGCTGGTAGTGGTGTCACATGAAAGAATGATTGCCAGTCTTTAGAGGATGCAATAAATCTAAAAACGATGAAGCGCCGATACCCAATCAAGTATTTGTTGTATTAAAAAAAAGAGGCTTATCCTTATATATGGGTCATTCTTCAAAAAGTAATTTTTCTGTCACATGCCTTTTACAGTAAAAATGTTAAGGAACAATTCATTTTACAATGATTTTTAATGTCATCAAAAATATATCCGTTTAAAACTGCCAACAATTTTTTAATAATAATTTTTATTTTAGTATATTTTTGGTTCGCAACATGTGAATTCCACCTCCATGGCATGTCACACACATTGTGTGACTGATATGTTGCTTAACAACTTGTTTAATTAAAAGTATATACTTAAATTCCTTTCACAAGTTCTCACTCCTTTCACTTATTTATTATTCCTTTCACAAGTGTCTCAAATACTAATTGTTTAAGTATATTATATTTTTAAACCAGCCGCCTTCGGCAACCAGCTGGTCCGCCTTTTTACGCCAGGGTTGCTGCCTTCGGCGGCTGCTTCGACAATTTAGCGACGGTATTAATCAATGTTTTTCTCTATATATCAATATTATCATCTGCCTTTTTACGCCAATGTTGCCACCTTCGGGGGCTGCTTAAATAAGTTTCGTGGCAGTATCAATCAATCCATATCTATACTAAAAATACACCACCAGCTCAGCTATTCCATCCGAGAACTGCAGTTTCGTGCTTTTTAGCACTCATCAGCCCGGAATAGGAATCACATGAGCTGGTGGCAAAAATCCTCTTAAGGGAGCCAAACAAACTGGTAGCTAATGTAGAAGTAGCTGGTGGTGTATTTTAAGTATTTCTGCCTTAGCCCTGGCTTAGGGCGGTAACTTACTACAAAATACCATGCCTTGCCATCAATCTTTGAGTTGAACTGCACCATTGCTGCGGGCACTCATCTGGTGTGCTAATTCTGCATTAGCTACCAGTTTGTTTGGCTCTCTTGACTCCCTTAAGAGGATTTTCGCCACCAGCTCATGTGATTCCTATTCCGGGCTGATGAGTGCTAAAAAGCACGAAACTGCAGTTCTCGGATGGAATAACTGAGCTGGTGGTGTATTTTAAGTATTTCTGCCTTAGCCCTGGCTTAGGGCGGTAACTTACTACAATCCATATCTATATCATTATTAATTTAAATAAAATATTTTCTAGATCTATCTCCAGTTCCGTCGTTTGGAATATTTTTAAAGGAGGGGGAGGGGAGACACAAACGGCTTGCTTTCAAAGTCATGATGTGTGTGGGGGGGGGGGGGCATTGACACCCCGTTGAAGTTCCTTAAATGTCTCTTTCGGGCATGACTCTTTCTTGCTGTCCATCTACTATATCGACCTCTGCATTTGTCTACCTATCTATCTATCTATACGATCTATGCGTATCTACCTCTGACAGTAATTAACAATTTTTTGTTTATATACAAGCAGCTGCCTACGGCGGCCGTTTGGCTTACTTGTCATTCACCATTTTACGCCAAGAAGTCGTAATATAACAAAAATCGCTTCCATTTTTATGTAAAAGAATTATGTTTTCAAATCGTATCGGTGCCCCCCCCCCCCCCCCCCGCTGTTGTCCTTTAAATAACGGGTCTGTCTATCTCTCACTGTACATCGACCTGTAGATTTATCTTTCTCTAGATCCATGCTAATTTACCTCTGATAGTAATTAACAATCTCTTTTTCAAAGAAAAAAAATATTAATTTGAAAAAAAAAATATTTTTTGTACACTCAATGTATATCTATCTACCTATTCGATCTATCTCTAAATTTTCTCATCTATCTCTATTTATTTTTATCTAACTTCCAATCTTATTCCCTAACAAAAAGAAAATCATGCAAAAAAAGCGCGCTTACCTATTTATTACAATAGCACAAAAAATTGGTGTCTCTGTGGTACCTGGAGTTGACCAAAGTATAAAAAAAATTGTTTTTATTGAAATTCAAAAAAAAAAAAAGTGACTGGTACCAAAACGATCCGATGTGGTCCGTCTGATTAACCGAAATCGAATGTTTAGCGAAACATCAGGGTGGGGGGGGGGTGGGGGGCAGAAACAAATGAAATACCTGGAAAGAGAAAAAAGCTAATGAATCCTTCGAAAGGAAGAAAAGAAAAAAGCAAGTTACGCACTTCAGTTAGATCACGTGGGTGCGTTACGTCATATTCGAAGCGGTCAGCGGACAGTAGATTCGATGAAGCGACAGCTCATATCTTCGTTCTCCCTTTAAAAAATTGTAAAAAAAAAAAACTTTTGAATATTTTTGAAAACTTTTTTCTGTAGAGGACGAAATGTTCTGGCTACTACATAGTAAAATTGTAGAAAAGAGGTTATTATATTTTTCACAGGATGCGTTTAGAAAAAAATTAAACCCAGAAAAAAATGCAAAATAAAAGTTTTTTCAAAAATTCATAAAAAATACAAAAATTGCTCTATCTTCAAAATTTTTTTGTTCATCATATTTAAAATTAAATTTCCGACACTATAGTACAAAAAATATTTGTCTGGCGCGATTGGTTCGGGGTATGTGAGGTTAAAAGTACTAAAAAGTGCAAAAAATCACATAAAACATTAAATAACTTTTTTTCTAATTAAAATATCAAAAATCGAAGCCCGAGGTGCACAACTTCAGCAAAAACTACACCTGTATACCAAATTTCATCTTTCTAGACCTTACCGTTTTCCCGGGATGCACGCCACACACACACACAAACATCTTATTTTATTACTAGCCACCTGCGGCGACCAGCTGGTCCGCCTTTTTACGCCATTCACTTTTTTGCACCAGAGTTGCCGCCTTCGGCGGCTGCTTAGACAATTTAGCGACGGTATTAATCAATGTTTTTCTTTTTTTTCTCTATATTATCATTCGCCTTTTTACACCGATGTTGCCGCCTTTGGCGGCTGCTTAAACAAATTTCGTGGCGGTATCAATCAATCTATATCTATGTATATCATTAGTAGTTTGAATAAAATATTTTCTAGATCTATCTCCAGTTCTGTCATTTGGAATATTTTTTAAAGGAGGGGGTACGGCGTACTCTTCATGCAAATTTTGTCAAAAAATAACAAAAAGCACTTCTACTTTTATGTGAAAGCATTGTTTTTTCAAAGTCGTGGTGTGTGTGGGGAGGGGGGCACTGACACCCCGTTGAAATTCCTTAAATGACGGGCATGCCTCTTTCTTGCTGTCCATCTGCTATATCGAACTCTATATTTGTCTATCTCTCAATCTATACGATCTGCGCATATCTACCTCCTGACAGTACAATCTTTTTTTATTTATATAAGTATTAATTCAAAAACAAAAACATTTTTTGTCCACTCAACCTCTATCTATCTATCTCTGTATCTACCTAACCTAACCGCCAATTCTGATGGGCTATAATTCTCCAGCATAAAGCAAGAAAGAGAATAGCCCAAGTTTTGCAAAGAATAATGATAATTCAAAGCTATTAAATTAGCAAAGTGTAATACGCGATTGGAGTAGTCAAACTATTAAATAGAAATTTATCTTCTGCTGCATGAAGACTCTTATATCAAGTGACGAAAAGTCATTCTTTAAAAATATCAACGATTTATTAAACAATTAACAATTGTAAAAGATAAAATGAGAAAATAATAAAGTAACTTGAAGAATCAATAACTCAAAGCCATACGCAAAATTAAAGTATAATCATGAACTTTGTAGACCTATTATATCTATTTACTAATTCTATTAAGTATTACCAAATATTCCATTGAAGAGGTTTTCATGATCTCTATTCATAGATCTCTAATACTAACATTTCAATAATGCATCACGAACACTAAGTTCGGCGAGTTCTAGTAGAATCTATTAGATCACATCTAACTACCGATCAGAAAACTAACTTCTTATTAATCCATTCTAAAAACTGTGAATGGCTATCTCGATGGCTGAAAAGCCAAGAGCCGAAAACCCCCAACTGCAACCTGCAAGTTGGCAAACTAAAACATCTATCGTAGATGCGAGGAGTGAAAAAGAGAAAGAGTCATATCACACGAGCGTATAAATACTGCTTTCCCAATTAGCATAACGCGTCCTCACAAGTTCAACACGTGCGGAAAAGACGTGTGCAAAAAGCTTCTAGAATGTCTGAGAACGAGTGACGTCATCTGACCTTCAATTTGCCGGGAAGCAAAAACAGATTCACTCATTGTTTACGTTTTCATCTGAAGTTGAAGTACGCGGGAAGAATCGCTTGTCAAAGCGAAAAGAATATTACAACGCGAACATGCTAACATGCATAGTAATTTTACAATTAAATAGCTCTAGTTTGTAAATGATGAGATACATATAATTAAATAATAACATTGTACTTAGGATAAACTTAGTGTTTATCAAATTCGTAACAGAAACGAAGATCATGCAAAAAATCGCGGACTTTATCTATTTAATCAAAATAGCCCTCAAAAATAAAAGCTCTTTGTTCCCCGTAGTGTTCAAAAAGTAGCGCTTGCAAAAAAAAAAAAAAAGTGAAGAGAAGGCAAACGATTTCAGTTGGATCACGTGATGAGGTAAACTCGGAACTCAGCCGGCAAGCGAACAGCGCGCGTTGTGTTCTGCCATTAAAAAAATTGTAAAAAAAAAACTATTGCGTATTTTTCAAAACTTTTTTCTTCTGAAGGGGGCGGAATGTTTTTACTATTACCAACTAAAATTTTAGAATTGAGAGTACAATACTTGTCGCAGGATGGGTTTCGAAAAAAACTAAACCCAGAAAAAAATGTAAAATAAAGGTTTTTTCAAAAATCTATAAAAAATACAAAAATTGCTCTATCTTCAAAATTTTTTCATTCATCATATTCAAAATTAAATTTCCTACACAATAGTACAAAAAATATCCGTCTGGCGCAATTGGTTCGGGATCTGTGAGGTCAAAAGTACTAAAAAGTGCTAAAAATAACATAAAACATTAAATAACTTTTTTTCTAATTAAAATATCAAAAATCAAAGCCCGAGGTGCACATTTTCAGCAAAAACTGCACCTGTGTACCAAATTTCATCTTTCTAGGCCTTATCGTTTTCCCAGGATGATCGCCACAAACACACACACACACACACACACACATCTTGTTTTATTATATGTATAGATATGTATAGATATTAGGGTGGAACGAAAAAAGCAAAGTTTTTACTTTCGAATCGTAATAGTGCGGAAAAGTTGCGATTGGTGAAGACTTACAAAACAAAACAAAAATTTTTAAAATCGGATAATATCTTCCGATCCCGCAACGAGCCTGAATATTTGAAAAGATGGAAAATTTCGTGTTTTTTAGTGATTTTTCAAAATTTTTGTTTTAATGTTTCTTTTTAAGGCTCTGAGACGTAAAAGTTACGATTGGTAAAGCCTTCAGAAATAAAAAAACAAATTGAAATCGAATAATACCTTCTGATCCAGAAACAAGCCTAAAAAATCGAAGAAGTTGAGAATTTCAGGTTTTTTTCCGAATTTTTAACATTTTTGGTTCAATGTACTTTTTCAGGCTACAGAACGGAGAAGTTACGTTTAGTGAAGACTTCAAAGCAAAAAAAAAAAAATCTTTTTGAAATAAAACAATATCTTCCAATCGCGCAACGAACCTACATATTTAAAAAAATGTAAACTTTAAGCTCTTTTTCAGCTTTTTTTTTTCTTTTAGTTTAACGATCCTCATAAGTTCGGTATGAAATACTAATGAAAGAACGTTTGTTTATAAAATAAATGTGATATTTTAGTACTAGCTTGCCTGTGAAATTGTCCACATGGCCCTTTAATCCCGCGAGACTCATATTTGTTTATGCCACTCAGTACAGTGTATGCATCTAATACGCCCCATTAGCGCCTCACGAACTTGAATTTATGAGCTTTTTAGTTGGTTTGTGTCTATAGATATCTTACTTAAATGAATAAAGCAGTCGTGCTGGCATCAGTATTTCTCAATATTTTTAATGTGCGTGTGATGTCTATTTGCTCTGTTTAACGTGTTTCAAACATGAATCCATCTTTGCAGAAAAGAATTACGAGAAAGTCCTTTGAGTGCCCTATATTTGGCCACCCGAGAGATTTGCCAACAAATAAGCTCCTTACTTATGAAAACATACTTCAAAGTTGCTTTCAAGAGAGATTTGAGTTACCTAGAAAAGTCAATAACACGAAAATGAGTTTTTCCATTGTTAAGGACAAAAACTTAAATGTATCTTTGATATATAAGGCCTCGATTCCTACAGTTTCCCTGAAAAGAATTGCTCAGCTCATTGATATCTTCTACAAAAAAATATCTCAATTTCATGAGATCTTAGGACCGAAACAAGGATAAACCAAAGTTTAAAGAAAGGATTGATAAGTTTAAAATGAAGAAGGAAACTTTTTGACGTCTCTGCCTGTAAGTGCGTAAAGAATGTTATTTGCACTAGTAAAAAGACCCCAGACATTTGTAAATGTCCAATTTACGTCAAATGTACGTGTGAAAAATCTGAAAAGATACTGATCTCTGAACAAAGATTTCTCTATCTTCAGAGGAAACATGGCATAGGAAATATTGGAACTTTGGACCAAAAAGAAACAAAAAGGTTGAAAAAAAGATTTCAAAGAGAAACCTATGCCTTAAAACGGAAAGTTTCTGAGTGCGTTTCAGTCATGAAAGATCAATCTGATCTTTCGAATGAAGAACAACCAAGTTGTCCAGTCAAGAGAGAAACTGATAATGATTACAAGTCAACCGACCCTGAGAGGAAAACCCGGTGGCAGATGAGGATTAAGCTGAAAACTACGGCACTACAGCGTATCTGATTGTGCAACTGCTGCCATAGCATCCAGTGTGCTTCAAGACGTTGACCTTAGTGACAGACTTAGTCCTTACCTTAGTGACTTAGAAACAGATACTTCCAAAGTTGTTGATGGACAAAAAATAGGAGAGAAAAAAGCCAAAATAGAAAACATCTGCCAAGTGGCATTAAACAAGACTCCGTTCGGGGTATTTAATTTGACGGAAGAAAAGATGACACTTTATTTTTAAATAAAAATGAATCCAAGAAATTTTGTCAAACAGTGAAAGAAGAGCATTATTCTATTATCAAAGAACTTGATTCCGTTTATATTGGCCACGTGTCTCCAAACTCTGGATCAGCCAAAGACATAGTGAATAGCATTGTATTATATCTAAATGAACAAAGAATTTTACTGGATGGTTTAGCCATCGTAGGTTGCGATGGTACTAAAATCAATACTGGGTGGAAAAGTGGCGCGATTCGTCAATTTGAAATTTATATTGGACGACCATTGCAATGGGCTATTTGTTTATTACATTTCATTGAGTTTCCTTTTCGCCATCTTTTTCGCATTTGTATGGTGTAACAACTGGCCCAAGTTCGTTTTCTGGATCAATAGGAGAACAAGTCAGAGGTTGCGAAAAATTGCCGGTAATAGGTTTTCAAGCAATTGACTGTACAATTCCAGATGTAAACAGAAAGTGCTTGAGCAAGGATCAAAGATATCTTTTAGATATATCTCAAGCGATAAAGGGTGGCAATTGTCCAAATGATTTGTCAAATCGTGACCCTGGCCCACTCTCACATTCCAGATAGCTCACTTGTGCAAATAGTTCTTAGACTGTACGTAAGTGTATCGATCCCATCAGGTGAGTTAAAACACATAGTGACTTTTATTTTTCGATGTTCCATGCCGGTCTGGTTTGAAATAAAGAACCGCAAAAATTTCACAGACGGTGCCATTCATGTTTACAGAACAATTCAAACCTGTTGATACTTACCTGACAATCTAAAACAAGTTGTTTACCCTGTCATTGAAAAAAAACTCTTTATTTGCGCATCTTGAAAACTTATTAATGGCAAGGGTGTCTGATGAAAGCAGGCACACAATAGAACTAGCGTTTAAAAGTGTGTTAAAGGCCAGAGAGTTTCTTTCTAAAGGCAAAAGCATTAGAAACTTTGTTATTCCATCTCTAAATTTCGAAGCAGAAGATTACACAGATATTATTAATTGGAACACGACAAAGCTATCTTCTCCACCTTTTCTTCGAAACGGACACAACAAAGACATTGAAAATTTTATTGTAACAGGCACTATACCCGACTGGGATATAAAACTATTCCCCTGCCATACGCAAGCTGTCAAAAGATGTGTGAAGTTAGTGACGGAGGCTTCACTCAAAAGTTTCGATTTAAATCAAGAGATGGCTACATAAAAGCAACATTGAAATCCAGATCAATTATGCCCGAATTTTCCAAAAAAATCTGATTATAAATTAGCTTCAACAAGAAACACTTAAAACAATAAGTCTTGTATACTGGATTGTAAATTTGGTAAATATTTTATAACTTTTTATTATTTGAAAATATTTCATTATTGAAAAGAATGGTAGTTTTGCATGTTTAGAAGATACCTTAAAAGTCAAGAAATAAATTAATGTTTATGCGTAATATAGGGTTTTTTTAAAGGCTTTTCCCTGTAACACCGGGGGGGAAAACAGCAAGAACAATTTTATTTTTAATTACTAAGAAAAGATGAAATTCTCCCTTTTTTTACTTTTCATTCTTGTTCCTGGATCAGAAGGTATTAATCGATTTCAATATGTTTTTTTAAATTTCTGAAGGCTTCACCAATCGTAACATTTTCGTCTTAGAGTATTAAAAAGAAACGTTGGAGCAAAATTTTTAAAAAATCGCTAAAAACATGAAATTTTCCATTTTTTTCAAATTTTTAGGCTCGTTGCGGGATCGGAAGATATTATCCGATTTTAAAAATTTTTGTTTTGTTTTGTAAGTCTTCACCAATCGCAACTTTTCTGCACTATTACAATTCGAAAACAAAAACTTTGTTTTTTTCGTTCCACCCTAATAGATATTGTGTTTTAGTTCATTTGAGTAGGACAAGGAGTTGTCACACAATAAATTCTCACTTCCGTTACCTAAACACAAAATGCCATTCCTCATTAACACGTGGCGGTAATGACATCAAATTTAATTTTTATGATACAAGGGAGCCCCCTTGTTTATTTTCAGCCATAGTTGAAATTGTGAGATTTTTGTTGAAAAACAAGAAGATAGATTTTGCTTTAAAATCTTAATGTGATTATTCTGACTTTTCACCTCCTTGAACTTGAATTTCAGTGATGTTAATTAATGTAACAAAAAGTGAACAGGTTTTCATATGCTTAACATGTGCAGATTGTAGCAATGAAGAAAAAGAAAATTTTTCCTGAAAAATGTATCTATTAGGCCTATATTAATTTAAAATTCCTCACCTCCGTGACAGACCTTACCAATGTCATTATTTCTGAGGTGAAAATAAATGGTGGAGGAGAAATACATCAATAATTGGCATTCTACCAAAATTATAAATTGCCAGTTTACCCTCAAATTTACTAAATACTGTTTTTTAACATACATTTGAAACTACTAATTAAGCCATACTTTAATTAACGGAGCTTAATGTTATATTCCCATTAATCATTAAAATAGCTGATTGTTTGCGCAATTAATAAAAACACTACTTTAATATTAAATTGGCCTTAATTTTTGAATATTAAAAGTTTTTTTTTCTTTTTTTATTTCTGTGAACAAGGCATTATTTTATTTTATTTTTATTCATGAGTAAAATGATTGGAACTTACCTGGGACATTGTTTATGGTTACTTCTAGTAGGTAACACTTTCATGTAAGAATGGAAAAAAGAAAACAAAAGGTTTTAAAATTAAAAAATATTTGCGCTCAAAAGTTACGTTTTTTGGAGAATGACCCATATATAATTGGGAATTCACTGATAGTAATACTGACGTTACCAACAATGAAACTTGCACCACAGCATGATAATTTGATAATATTTTTTGGTAATGTTTGACATGCAGGGAAATGCTTTATTTTGACAAGGCTAAACTAGATTGGTTACCTTAATTCTTTTCCTGGTAAGACTCATTTAAGGAGAATGAAGAAACGAAAAAGTGGTCAGCAATTACTGCTATCTACTGGAGTTGAGGGTTAATCCACAGGAATTAGGGTTAAAATTTCAAATATCAAAATATCACCAAACAAGCAGTTGCTTCATTCAAATGTGGAAGCAATTTTCACCCCTCATACCTCGACGGTCGATTTTCTAGTTTTACTATAAAAGTAAACTTTTTCTGCCAGTTTATTAATTCTGCCCTGTAGGATTCACTTTTTTGTAACAGAGTGAATTTTGTAACACAGTGCATTGAACAAGGATTAAATCTCAAATTACAGGATTTGGCTTTAAATCTGTAATTTGAGTTCCTGATAGGAAATCTCATTTTGTAGTCAGTGGTCAGGTTCTTGAAAGACTCGTGGTCAAAGTCCTACAAGTGGAACGATAATTCTGGGAGTGCCGAACCAGGGACTGCTCAGTTTCTGCTCGGGATCCAAAAATCAGAGCTGTCTTCAACATCCATCCAACTGGTTAAACCACTAATAGTGGTAGGTACAGGGGGCCCTGGAGTTGAAAAAAAGTGGTCAGGTTCTACTCCTGGCATCGCTGTCGCTACTTTGAGAGACAAGAATTGAGGTGATAAGCTACAAGCTGCCATCCATAGCCAGAGCTAAGGCAGAAGTGCAATCAAATATCAAATAGGCAGGTTGCAGCATTCAGATGCTGTTGTTGCATCCTTGCTTGGGATCATCAATCTGAAACAGCCGTAACAGATCTAAAGGCAAGAAAACTGCTTATTAATGCTAAAAATATCTTCATGTTGGTATCTGAATTTATTTCAGTGCACTATTGAGTTGCTGTAAACAAGGTCGATGTGGCTTTAATTTCAAATTTATTTATTTCTAAATAAACTATTTAAAGAATTAGTTTCATAAATTTCTTAGTAAGCAAAAATTAAGTTTTAAGTGGATATTTTTTAAAAATTTCATGTAAATTTTGCATGTTTTACTTATTTTGAAGTTCTAAGAATAATGCATAATTTGTTTTCACTTGCTTTTCTGTGATATATATATTTTTTGTAAGTGTTAAAAATTACACCACATGAACAAAAAAAAAAAAAAAAAAAAAAATCCCCTCTCCCCTCTGCTCTTATTTTAAATTTCCATGCTTCAACTAATGTTCAACACTTAAATTTAAATGTTTTATTTTCTAGCATACCATTTGCCCTTCTCCACAAAAACAGCTCTTACATTATAGAAGAAATGTTCAAAGCAGCTGATGAAGAAGTACAACATCAGCTTTGGGAAGAGTACATGGGATGTTTTCTGAGCAAACTAGTAGTCCACCCAATTGGGAATTACATTGTGCAAAGGCTTTTTGATACAGCTACAAATGCACAGCATGTAAGTTGTTATAATTTTGTCTTTGGACTTATATATATTAAAAGTCCAAATAAATAGGCATTATTTAAATTGTCTTAACGAGTTTCAGCTTGAATAATAATGCTCAAAAGAAAGAATTTTCTTACATGATATAGTTTGTTTGCATTCATCTAAACTGCACTTTTAGGTTTTTTTTTTTTTTTTTTTTTTAAATAAATCTCTTTTGAAAAAATTTATCTTTTCCAGTGTATGCCTTCACATTTTAGAAGTTCAGAGCTGCAATATTTAAAATACTGAATACTTTTAAGATTTTTTAACAAAAGCTCAATTGATTTACAAAGACCTTCCTGTCCCTCAAATCTTGGCTTGTTTGAGTGTGTAGAGTACCTCGGTAGCTGAAATAGCGCAAGGCTGCTACATAGGTCACATATTCTTAAAAGTCTACAAGCTATTTCTTAGCTGGATACAAAAAAAAAGGGAAAAAAAATCTTAAGCATCATTGAATGAAAATTTTTATTACAGTAGACCCTCGTTTTACGCGGTCTCGATTATATGTGGTTTAAGATTTGACACCTTTATTTTATTTTGCGTGGTTGCGGCAATGCAAACAGAACATTTTTTCCCCTCTTTCAAAATCCAAACTCTTAAGGGTTTCAAATTACGCATAATCTGCTTTTTGCGTGCTAATAATTGAGCTTGGGCCACTGGAGACATTTTATGCGATTGGTTCCAGAGCTCTTTCCAGAGTAAAGTTATTAAACTCACACAGTTCAGAACTCACTGGAAGAAGAGCTTTTAGGAGTGACAAAGGAGGCCAAAACCAAGGAGGATACCAACGTCGGTGAACCAGAAACATTCACATTGAAAATTTTGATCCATTCCTAGACAATAGAAATGATCTTTCCGGTTCGTTAGTAAAGGAAGATTCTATCATGGAAATGACACAAGTGATCATGGATGCGTTAATGCGCTGCAAAGAATTAACAGAGAAAAAATTTTAATGACTGCCAAAAGACTATCATAGCCAGCCTCTCTTTATGAACAGAACATGAAATTAATTTATGTTTTCTTTATGCATGTTGTGCATAAAAGTCGATATAAGTACACATTAAATTTATCATACAATTAGTCATCACTAGAATGAAGTATTTTGCTATCTATGGAACCAAACCCCTATTTTAACACTAGTATTAGGTCTCAATTTACGCAGTTTCGATTTACGCTGCATTTCCATTGAGCTAAACTCCTGCGTAAAACAAGGGTCAACTGTATATTTTCTGAGATATAATCTACATTTCTAAGAGCCAGTTTAGATTTTACAAGTAATGTCAGTTAATCTTGCAGACTATTTTAGGGTTTTTTAATTTACCTCACAGACTGCTGATAAAAATTCTGCTGCCTGTCGTAGCAGGTTACCAGTTTTTCTTCACCTTCTTTTTTGAAACTTCCCACCAATGACGACAACCTTGAGTCCACAGTATTTTGTAGAAAGTCGTCATTGTGAAACGTATATTCTTGTGGATTTTTCTTCAACTTTCCTAACCAGATAGTTGTTGACAACAGAAGACAGATTACTCTAAGCCTCACTCTGGACATTTCTTCGACCTTCATGAAACATTCTAATCTACTTTCTCAGGTTCTATCCCTCATTGTGTCTTCACAGAACACATCTTTAAGATGACGATAAATTTCAGGCAGTTTCACATTTCTTGGGTTCAAAATTAAATTACAGCTTGAACCTCAGTTAACAGGCTCAGTAATTATCTTAGCCATTTTAAATGTGTTCAGCAAACTAAAAACCAAAATGGTGTTGGTTGAGAGTCAGTGAACAAGGAAGACTAGTGCGCTTGCGCAGAACACTGACAACAGAATTGTGGCAGCAATAAAATGAAGGGAACTTACTTCTCAAATTTAGTAACAGGCAATATCCTGTTTGTTATGTTTTCATTCACTTAAACTGCCCTCTTATAGTCAGTATGCTTTCTTCTTTTAGTAAAAGTTTGTTCCTTATATACATGTGTATTTTTTCATATTTTTAAAAGTGTCTGGAGTTGCAATATTTAAAATACTGAATATTTTCAACATTGCCAAAAAAATAAATAAATAAATAAAGTTTTAGATAGAATGAAAAAAAAGCAACAGTAACTTTTTTTTCACTATAAAATCATTTTCACTTTGATTTCACATTATTTTGTGAACCCATGAATTTCTCCATATAATGTTATCATTTTCATAAATTTAACATTACCATGAACAAATTTAAACTGATGAAATTCTTATATAGTTCTGAAATCTTTATATTCGTTAAAAATTTGACACTTGACATTTTTTATTTATTTTTTTCTTCTAGTTTGAAACTATGTGCCAATCTGTATGGAATCTGTTTGATGAAATTTTAAATTGTCGTCATTATGGAATTTTTGTTTCAATTGCAAATGCCTGCGTGAGACTCAAGGTGCAACAGGCACAATTTATGAAAGTAAGTTTTTTCTTATGATCCATAACTATGAGGCACACTCGATTTATAAGATCTCCAAATATTTTTTTGTCAGGGAGAGTAAGTAGCAAGGTGTGACTTCTTTTAAAATTTGCAGAATACATTTATAAATTATTTATTAATTTACGCCGGTCTTGCAAGACAATATGAATGATACACACATGTCCATTTGTAGCTATTGCCCATGCGTGATTCTGAATCTTACTAAATTTCCTGAACTTCATAACAGATTTTCTGGTAGAACTTGTTAGCAGGGCCCTACTAACTAAAATAAAGGCCCAAGGCCAATAATATGAGGGCTCCCTCTCTATTCTATGTAAAATAATGTTTTAACTTTTCCGCAGTGTAGCTCTTGCGGAGTCCTTGTATAATGCGCCGCAGAGCCCTCTGCAGTTGCATATTTTTCCCATGCCTAGCACCACCACTGCTTTTTTTTTCATATTAATTTTATAAATTGATACTTTTATAGCTCAATTAAATAGTGAATAGGAATAATTAAATAGTGAATATTGCCCTCTCCTCCCACAAATATTCGAAAGAAAAAAATTGGTTATTTACCAAACATTTTTTTTTTTTTCAGTCTTCTTAGCTTCATTAGTCAGTTCATTTATGAAAAAAAAAAAAAAAAAAAAAAACCCTAGTAACTATACTTTTTATTGAATGAAATTCAAGAAATGAAGTGTTTTTACTTATTTAGAACCATCTAAAAAGAGAAATAGTAATTAAGTATCGAGAGATTTTTTTTCATTAATAAGTTATTAATTGTGTATTATTTTCTTTAAAATATATGATTCTTGGTTGTTATGCATAAGTTTTTCAAATATTTAGGGCCCCTTAAGAAGGTGTGGCCCTGAGCTAAAGGTCAAGATTTAGGAAATTTCTAAGTGGCCAATGGCCACTAGAACCAAAAAACTTAGTGGCCACTACTGTCACTGAGTTTTGAAGAACAAAAGGGGGGGGGGGATTTTTAGTACTTTTGTAAAAAAACAGACATGTAGAACTTTACAGAGTACGTTATAAAAGCTATAAATATGCATTTTGGAAAATTTAAGTTAAGATAGGTTTTTATTTATTTTTTTTAATAACTTAATAGATGAACAAATCAATGAGAAAACGGCAGGAAACTGCATTTTAGACGAAATAGTTTTAGTTTGGCGCAAAGCCTCTGAAACAGCGAGGATCAAATACAATTTTGCTGATAAAATTTCTCTTTTCTAGAAAAAACCTAATTTTTAAAAAATCATGATTTCTGGCACTTTTTATATTATTTTCAATAGTTTGCATTGAGATAAGCATCCAATTCTGTTTTTGGCAACTTAGACAATTAATAGTCTTGTCTACTTCCGTCTTGCGAATGACCAAACATGGCTACTACACAAAAAATTAAAGCTAATAGATTTTTGAATTTGTTGCAAAAAAAAAAGTAATTATAAATAATTAAAAAAACCCAATAAACTATAATTTGAATGAAAGAGTCAGTTTTCAGCACATTAGCATTGAAGCAATACAGATAAAATAATATTCTAAAGATAAAATTTGAAGGAAAAATTTTTGCATTTTTTCAAGAAAATAATTAATTATCCGGAGGGAGGGGGATACAGCACATTTTGCCGATTTTCCAACAGTTTGCATTGTATTGCAATAGACATCCATTCTGTTTTTGGAAACTTAGGCATTTAAAAGAATCTGCCCACTTCCATCTTGGAAGTGACCAAATATGGCGACTGTACTAGAAATTAAGATTTTGGTTTTTGAATTTGTAGCATAAAAACAAAAATAAAAAATCCTCATTAAACATCAATTTAATTGGATTGTTGTAGCTTTTAACACATTATCTTCCAATGCAATGAGGATAAGATGAAATTTTAAATAAAAAAATAATAATTTCTCAAGAAACCTATTTTAAATAATCAATCAATAAATAATAAAATGCTTTACAGCACATTTTGCATTATTTTCATTAGTTTGCGTTTAAGCAAACATCAAACTCTGCTTCGGTTTTTGGAAACTTAAGCACTTAAGTATCTTAACTACTTCCATCTTGTGAGTGACCAAATATGGCGTCTATTTTTCACACATAATTGAAAAGTATTGCCGTTCTGGTCAAAAAACGATCTTCATTAACCCTCCCCCCTTCAGTGTTTATTCTCAAGCGTATGCTTCCAAAGCGATTTATTTTCTTCCACCATCTTGAGTTTGTGCATAATTCCTGTTCATACCAAGATTTTTTTTCTTTGATACTACTGGAAGGAAAATGACGACTAAGGACGTTCTTTTAGGTTGCCACTTTTTCAAACTAGGTCACCTCGTGGCGAGTGGCAACCATGAATCTTGAGCTTTACCCCGAGCCCAGGTCTACTTTGCATGTGCGGTAATCAGACCCTGCTTGTTATATAAATTGGAAAAAAAAAAAGTAATAATAAAATTTTCTAGCCTAAAATTCAATACTAACTAATAGTTACCTACACTTCTACATTCAAAAATCATTTTATGAACCACTTTTGTTATGTTTTTCCTTCATTTATTGTTTTGTTTGTTCAATTTGAAATTTTATACTGTTTGACATTTTGATTATGATTCTGTTTTATATTTGCTTTTCATACATTTATATGCTCATGCATTGAAATAGTATATGAGTATTACTTTTATTAAATTTTCACACATACGACCTTGATAGAGTTTACTAAATAGTTAGCACCAACAATTTGAGAGGTTAATAAATTTGACATTAATTTATTGTAAATTTTAGTTATATTTTTACATGAAAGAGATATGTGTTGTTTATATATATATATATATATATATATATATATATATATATATTTTTTTTTTTTTTTTGCTCAATGAAAAGATTAATTGAAATAATTTGAATCAGCAGTCATGTGTACAGAAAAGTAGACTTGTTTGGTTCTAGAGGATTTTTTTAGTTTGCTTGTAATAGTTGGAAGAGGTTAACCTTTGATGGGAAAAGTGTGTAAAAGTTTTTTTTTTTTTTTTTTTTTCAAAATAAAGTTAATTTCTTCATGATCAGCATCAATGATTCCTTATAAAATCCAGCATTTTTAGGTTATTAACTTTTACAGTGTTTAATTTCAAATTCTTTTGTAAAATCTAGAATATTAGAAAAAGCTTTTAGTCAAGTGATATTTTCTGCACATTTTTAAAATTTCCTACACACTGCTTGAAAAAGATTCATCGTTTTCACCCAATTTAATCTTCCTTTCAAATGTTGAAACTTTAAAAATATTCAATGTTTCAAAATATAATATATAGATTTTCTCAATGGCATGGTAGGGGAACGTGGGGCAAAGTGAAATGGTTAAGATGACTGAGTATTTTCAAAATGAACAAATAGGAAATTTATTTTGAAAATTACAGTAAACAAAGAAAGAGCATTGTATTTTATAATAAAACTTGTGTTGAAACAGTATTTTTTGTTGTAAACAAATTATTAAATGGATAAATCAATTAATTTATGAAGAAAAATAAGTGAACAAGTAAAAGAATAAATAAATTAGAAAATAAGTGAATGAATGAATGAATAAGTAAACTACTAAATGATGGAATGCAAATGAATTAATTAATAAATGAAAATGTAAGTGATTTATGTTAAATGATTGATTCAGTAAATGAAACAAACAATTTCACTTTGCCCCACATGTACTTGACTAATAGTACAATTTATTTAAAATACAAATAAGCTTAATATTAACTAAATTAAAACGGTATTGAATATTAGGCGGTCTCAATTAATATTTAAAATCTTAATATCAATAACTTTATCATTTTATAGTAACAAAAATAATTTTTAACTTACAACAAAATATTATAATATACGTACCAATTTTTTAAAATTGCCTATGTTACCAGATGCTTTAATTTTCGGTGGCATTTTTTTCCCCTAACTGCAAGAGACTACGTATGGTACAACATAGTTAAAATAATACCAGATAGGTGGAGCTAAAAGCAGAGCAAATATTTCACTATTTCACTTTGCCCCATGCCATGCCCCATGCCCCATTGCCAAATGCCCCATTCCATTTGCCATGCCAGGGAATTTTACCATTTTAATATTTAGCTAATTGTATAAGAAATTCACTTATGTAACGAACTATAAGAGCAGAAGAAATGTATCTAACAGCTCTTTTAATTGTAAAGTGAAAGATTATAAAAAATTATATTCATTCATTTTAGAATGTGTGTTTTTATGTTTGATTTAATTTTGAATTTTCTTTTCTTTTAAGAACATAATGCAGTGTCTTCATTGTTTAGAATCTGAAGAAAGGCAGCTTCAAGTAGTACCTCTCCTTCTTGGATTTAAGAAGTATGAACAATACATTGAATCAAAAACTTCTCAGGATAAGTTTATTTGTTTGCAAGGATCTCTCGTTTCACAAGCAGTTCTGAAATTTCATAAGCCCATAAAAGTTAGTACTTATCACTGTCATTACTATAGAGTTATTGCTATTATTATTTTGATATTTTAGTCAAGGTTATTCTTTATAATCTTGTTCGGAGAAGCTCAGTAATTTTGCCTGCATATAAGGATAGAGTATCTCTATTTCCTCTGCAATAAAAAATAAATAAATAAATAATAATTTCCAAAAAAAAACATCCAGATTAATTTTGTTTTTTCTGGAAAAAAATTCAATTTAAAATTTTTGCAATTATTTTTCAGCTTTTTCAGTTAAAATAAATAGAAATTTTCTATTTTTGTTTTAACTACAAGGTTGGTACTGGTTATTGAAATCCTGGAAAGTCATGGGGGAAAAATAAGCAAATTTTTCAGACCTGGGAAAGTCTTGGAAATTTATTTAAAGTCATGGGAAAATGTCCTGGGCAAAGAGAAATTAACAGTTGCTTTAAGAGCATTAGAAATTTTGAGTGATTTAACAGTATTGCACATAACAGATTAAAACTGGAAAAATGAAAGATCCCAAAACGAAATCTGAATTTTGAAATCTCATTGCATCTACCTCTGTAGCAGCCACTCTTCTTTTTTTGCAATGCGATTTTACTGCTTGGACATCACTCATTTTGAATTTACTATTACCGTACGTTACTATTACCGCACTTCTTATATTTTATATTCTGTAGTAGCCAGGGGCGGACCGACTAACTTTGGCCCAGTCGGCAAAAACATATTCTGACCCACCATTGCAAAGTAAGAAATTTAAATTTTGTCAAATCCTCGATTTCTTATACACAGAAGAAAGACATGGAGCTACCACCCATGCCTCTTTTTTCAACTTTCTATATCAAGTTTTAATATAAAATAAAAAAGGGTTGAATTTATAAAGTAAGAAATAAGAAAAATACTGAGAATTTTTTAAATGCTATTTATAGCTTTGAAGAAAAGATGGACTTCTATGGTTACAATACAGGAAAGAAGGGGGGGAGGGGACAAAATTGTAAGCTATCTGTGGGGAATGAATTTAAGGAAATGGTGATGTCTCTCTCTGCAAAATTTTCATAGTTTAATTCTTAAAAAATTGCAATTTCAGTCAACCTTTGGGGTAATATTAATGAATTAGGGAGAATTCTTAGGCTCTTTCTCTAAATTTTTCAACATTAAAGCTTGAAAAACAGAATTGCAGACTTGGAGGAAGTCTTGTCGCCCCAAAAGTAAACACAAGCCTCAAGATTCTCTCTTCAGAAAATGTTTCAAATTTGGGATAAGGCTTTCAAAAATGCTCAAAAATGAGGCATTCGAAGCCCTCTCCAATGAACTTTTTAAAATTGGAAATGTAACTTTTGGGCTAGCTTGGAGACGCTAACTGAGAGGAAAAGGGAAGATTTGAGGATGTTCCTCGATGTTTTTTGAAAGTAGAATCTTAAAGGTGCACTTTCAGTCTTCTTGAGTCGTAACTTTGATGGGCAGGGTTTTGGGGACACAGACACATTCCTTAAAATATTCGGAATTGAAAGTCAAAAAATGCATTTCAGGCTATCCTGAATGACATTAGGAGAAAGGTCAGGATTCGGAGGCTAGAAACTTTTTGACATTGCAGTTTTGAAAACGCAAATTTAGGCAACGTACGAAAATCCATCGTTTAACTATCGAAAATCTATCGTTTGAAAAAATGGAAAAGGAAAAAATATCCCTGGAATAAAAAAAATCCCACCCTTGGTGTGTAATAATCTTTTTCTTCATCTGAAATGTTTAAACAACCTTTAAAAAAACCTATAAACAATTCGTTGCAATTAAAAAATTTTCGCCAAATAAACAAAAAAGACATTGCAGTATGTTAACAATAGCTTTAAATATAATAATCCCGCTACTCTTGTTTATCGCCAAACGACTACCCATCCGTAACCCAGTTGAATAGCAAACTCCGATCGATTAGCGGTTTCGATCTTTTGAACGAAAACGTTTAAACGATAATTCCGCTCTCTAGCTGAGCATTGGTTTCATTAACTATTTTTCCACGCTTACTTAAATGACCTTCATATACTGCATGATTTGTTCTTTCAGCCAAGGATAAAAATCATCCACTGATCTTTGGTGTACATCCTGATGTGATTTATCTGGACGGAGATAAAATATGTCTCTTTTACAAATTCGACCATCTTTTCCTTTAATAATTTACCGATTACTTTGATAATCCTCAACGTCTTCTTGCCAGTGGTGTCAAGACTCAGATGATTCGAGCCGGGATCAAATGTTGTTATGTACCGTACTTTCAGATTCAACTTCGACGAAAGGAAGACACGTTTGACGTGAATTTAGCAAGAAACCAGATTTATTTCAACACTTTACTTTCAAATATTTCAAGCCAATTGAGATCTTTGCTTCAAGAAATGAAAGCTTTATTCTCTTGCCTTTTATTCCTTCGCTATTAATAATTCGCATTGGGTTAAATATTTATTTCAGTTCTTGCTTAACAGTGGGATAAAATTTACATAATAAAGTTCTAAAAACTGCTAAAAATCACATAAACGCTAAATAACTCTTTTGGACTAAGTTTTTTAGAAATAAATTATAGCCTATGTTATTTCTTGATAATGTAGCTTTCTATAGTGAAAAAATGGTTAAAATAGGTCCAGTAGTTTTGGAACCTATTCTACCGTAAAAACCGGCGTATCGGCCGCACCCGCGTAAGAGCCGCATCTGAAATAATGTTCGTGTTTAGAAAAAAATATCGCAGAAGGGCCGCACCTCGCGTATGGGCTGCATCGAGATTCTTCAATAAAGGAACTTGCAATGTAAATTACATTTATTCCAGTGAAAATAACGAACAAAAATACATGTTTACAACAAAATTAAGCATTTAAAAATAATAATAAAGCATTAAAAGGAATAAATAATTTTAAAAAAAGAGTATCAAAAAGTAACATTTGAAATTTCAATCGAAACCATCAAAGTCAGAATCATCACTAGAAGAATGAAACAAATTTAAAATCGTTTCATCTAATTGTTCATTGTTGTCGTCAATGTCAGAATCACTGTCCGCAGATTCGTCGAATCGGCCATTATCCGAGATTTCGGCGGCTTTGAACGCGTTCACAATAACGCTTTGTTTAACGCTCTTCCATGAGTCGCTTACCCATTCAGCGACTTCGGCGTAGCTTGCTTTTCTCATTTTCCCAGTTTTCGTGTAGGAATGCAAACCATCCGTCATCCACTCTTCCCAACGTTTTCGAACTTCACTTTTCAAGCATTTATTGACTGTCAAATCCAGGGGTTGCAGCTTTTTTGTTAGTCCACCTGGAATGACAGCCATAGTTGCAGACACTTTTTTACAGGCACTCTTGACTACATCTAACAGATGTGCGCGCATGGAGAGATGTGGAACAAGAAGTCCGTCTGGCTTAAAAAAGGAACCCTTCCTCTTCCTCCAGACTTCATTCAACCAATCCAGCATAATTTCCTGGCACATCCAGCCTTTTTCATTGGCGCGGATGACGACGTCTTTAGGGAAGTCCTCTTTAGGCAAGGTTTTCCGCTTAAAAACGATAAGCGGTTTTAATTTTTCTCCATCGGCCGCACATGACAACACACACGTGAATGAACATTTTTCATTTCCAGTTGTTACTATATTTACAGTTTTTTCTCCCGTAACATTAACTATTTTGTTGGGAGGACAGTCAAAAGTAAGAGGCATTTCGTCCATGTTGACGATTTGCGACAAATCAAATTTTTTTTCGGAAATAGTTTTTTTCACAAATTTGAGAAACTCTGCCTTCTTTATCTGCCAGTCGGAGGGCAACGCTTGCCCCATTGTCGTTTTCGTCCGGACGGAAAGTCCATTGCGCCGCATAAATCTGCAACACCAGGACTGGCTGCCAGCAAAATCATTAAGATTCATTTGCGATGCCATTTTTTTGGCTTGGAGCCTGATTTTTACAGTGGATAACGAAACACCCGCGTTTCGTCTTTCTTTAATCCAAACAGTTAGATTTTCCTCCAACTTAGGATAACGGACAACTCCAGTCCTGTTCGCGCGTTTCTTACGCGGCATTGCAGACAAAGTTGCTTTATCTTTTTTCCATCGTTGTATACATTTCTTGTCTACGTTGAATTCACGAGCAGCCGCTCTATTCCCGATCTGCTCAGCTTTTTCCACGGCACGGAGTTTAAATTCAGCAGTATAACTTTTCAGCCGTTTAATAGGAGCCATACTTCAAATGGACGAATTTGGAGCAACAAAATTACAAGAGCGCTAGATACGATGTTGAAGTTAGCTCTGCGAGAAAGCGAAGTGAACAGGTCAGCTGCTAAATTGACGGGGAGGGAGAGAGGGGAGTGACGGAGCGAGCGCGTCTCTCTCTTCAATTATTCGTGCCCCAAGGCTGAAAGTTTGTTTCCCTTCCCAGAACCTCAGTAACAGGACACAGCTTCAGATTCTATACCCCACCCTCCCGACCCCTTTTCTCTCCAGTAAAGCACGAAGGCGTTCTTTTCCTCGTCGTCAATCCATTCAGCTGATTTTTTGAATTCCATTGCTTTTTACCACTCCTGTAAGAAACTCTCCCTCCCCATCCCCCCCCCCCTTCACTCTCCCAGCATTTTGTTTTTGAAGTCCGAAGTAGCCTTCAGCTGTATTGGCTTATTCAAGGAACTCTCCCTTTGTTTGCCATAGATAGATGTCCGAGCAGGTGTTTCCCCTCCTTCTTCCACTGTTTCAGCAGATAGCTGACAGCTACAGGTCGTCCCTGGGCAGGGATATCAGCAAAGATAAGAAATTACTTTTGTTACTTAGAAGTATCGCATCTGCTTTTGCCCACCCCCCATAGATGATTTTTGTCCTAAAAGATAGATTATTTTCACCGTTACCCTCTATTTCCCAGCCTTTTATTTATTCTCAGAATTTGATATTTACGTCTGGAAGTGTAGGAAAAAGAATTAGCGTAAGGGCCGCCCCTTTGTATGGGCCGCAGTAAAGATAAAATAACCTTTTTTCACGCATGAGCCGCGGCTGATACGCCGGTTTTTACGGTATACAAAAAAAAAGAAAAAAATCTTTCATCTTGATAACAGTAGTATAGATAACTTGAGAAAAATATAAAACCCACTCTTATTAAGTCCATTTTTTGTTCAATAAACACGTGAATCAATCAATTTTATGATTTTTTGATCTGTCGTTAATTTTGAACTTAAAGTGGAGGGGCAAAGCCCAGTTCATGTAGCATTTCAACACATCTTTAACTGGGGTCTCTAATTATGGATTTCAGTTTATTTTCCTCTTTTGTTCTATATGAAGTTGGCTGTTTGACGAAAATTGCTTGAGAAGAGGAAGAGAAGCTTTACTTATTTCAGGCAGATTTTTGATATTCAAAGGATTCTCATGTACATGGGCGTGCATAGAAATTTTGAGGCCCGTCACAAATGACTTTTACGGGGTCCCCTCCATATTGTTTACCCCTACGTCCCTACATATATTTCACCCCTCATTTAAAAAATTTCAGGCCCCCTTCAGGCTCGGAACCAGGCAAACAGGTGCCCCCCCCCCTTTGTGCACGTCCTTGCTCTTGTATAAACACCCCAAAGCATGGTCCGTGCATTTATAGTAGGGGTGCGACATCGATGTCGATGTTTTGGAAACATCGATGTTTTTGCTAAAACATTGATGTTTTACTTTCGATGTTTTTGGAACATCGATGTTTTGGTTTCGATGTTTTTTCGATGTTGATGATTTTGTATTATAATTAAAAATTATAGTAAAATTTGCTCCAATTTTCTTGCTAGGTAATTAAATTTACGTATGGAATTGCACCAAAATTGTCATTTATTTGCACACATTTCAAAATATCGATTTTTCTGTGTAAAGGATGATTTTTGGAAAGATCACTGCAAGACGGTAAAAGATGACTGGAGGGTGAGGAAGAGGTCAAAGCTATTGGAAGAACTCGACAATGGTAGTCTGTTGCCAGTTCTTGCAGTCGATTCTAAGACTTCAATTCTTAAACTAAAGGAGAATCCTATATATTACTACGGTGAATATTATAACTGTACTAATTCAGAACTGTTAACAGTTGTGTCAAAGTATTTGATAGTGATGGCGACTTATGTTTCATCGGAAGGAGATTTTTCTCTGCCTGGTGGAATAGTCAGCGAAAAGAGAAATGCGCTTAAACACCAAATATTGGGGGTTACTTATCGTCTACCCAGGGGCGGATACAGACTAACATTTTAGGGGGCTCATGCTAAAGAGTGACCCTCACCCCTCCTCCATGAATAAACTTATGGTTTTTGGTAAGAAAAATTTCTGAAACTACTTAGGTGTTTAAAAAATACCACATCGGTCAGGGATCACCTAATAGGACAAAAACCTCAAGAATAAATTTTATAGACAATTAAAAGAAGAAGTATTTCAAGTATTTACTTGTAAAAATAATTCAAAAACTGAAACAAAAACGGAAATTATTTATATTTTATCCATAAAGTGTTTGAATACAATGCGAACGGATAATATTGTCGACGTTTTAGGGAGGGGGTCATGACCCCTATGACCCTCTCCTTGTATCCGCCACTGACTAGGTGGCACCACTGCGAGAACCTATGTATAATGAGGTTTTGCTCTAACACGACACTCAAAGTTTACATTTCTTGCACGATAATAAATCCTAAACACTGATTTAAACTAATAAACTATTTACAGCACATTTAAACATAAACTCAGCACGACTAAAAACTGAACTATCTAAAAATTATAACAGAAAGAAATTCTAATCTATAGAGACTTTACAGAAAAAAAAACATTTATGGACTCAAATGTTTTATCGATTGAAGCGATGCCTGAAGCTTTGGATATGGTTTTACAAAAACTATCGTTTATTAAATTTGTTGCTTATAAAAGCAAACGGGCGTCAGACCTTCTTTATTACTTTTCATTATACTGGCTCCTGAACTCAGCGCCGCTTACTAACTGTCTCGAGAAAAGCTATTTTTACTGTCTACATATTTTAAATACATATGCTATAAATAGAAAAGTGACAGTTAATACCCCCCCCCCCCCCACCGAAAAAAAATCGAGAACTATTTACTGTTTCTTATTATGATTTCGGTCCGGCTTTTTTTTCTTTTTTTTTTAAGCAGTCATTTTCACTACTCAAATGCAATGAACCTTGAAACAGATTACAAAGTATTGTCGCAGATTTTTATGGGAGGAGGGGGTCATGATCCCCCCTCCTCCTCCTTGTGTACACTTACGGTTACGATCAAGTTTTTTATTTTTTCGAGCAAACATTCAAATACTGTTGCGGGTTGGGGGGGGGGGGTGTTATGACCCCCTCACTCGTATCTGCCACTGCGTCTACCCTCAATAAGCCGTCCACCAATTACTCACAATTTGTGTTTAACTTTTTTGCACTAACAGTTCAAAACATATTTCTTGCTCTTAATAATGATTGTTAGAATTAATTTTGTACTTTTAATATAATTTGTACAACTCTTTCTCATCATACAACTGAATGTAAGTGATATCATATATTTTTTCGCAGATTTAACTAGTTTGTATTAATTGTTGCATGTCTTATCATTTTTTGTCTTATTATAGTACCAAGATGTTGCGAAATTATTCCTATTAAATTGTATTTATGATTTGCAGTTCAGTTGTTTCAATATATTCGTGGGGTTCGTATTCTTTTGTATTGCTTAAATTAGACACAATGCCCTGATCCATTAAGAAACATTTGTTAGAGATTATCATCTATATAAGTTTGTAGTGTAGTATACTAAAAAATGTATGTTAAATATTGACAAAACGATCGATGTTTTAAAACATCGATGGATGTTTTAAAACATCGATGTTCAGAAACATCGATGTTTTTTGGTCGATATATCAATACCATCGATGTTTTAATTTCCAACATTGATGTTCTGAAACATCGATGTTTTGCCATCGATGTCGCACCACTAATTTATAGCAAGACCGGAGCCGCTTTGTCTGATGGTGCAGGCCCATTACATTTTTGTTAATAGACGTACAAATATAATTTTTTTACGCCCTTTTCTCGTTACGGACCCTTTTTCAGGCCCCTTCCCGTTTCCTCAAAGTGAGAGCCATGGCCCCCAGGGCTCTAAAAACTAGGTAGAAAGTTGTTAAGAGAGGAAAGCATTCACAAGTGCGGACTTCGGCTATTTACTTTTTCCCTGCTTAGGATGGAAAAAAATAAACATGTTTCCAAACGCTTTTTCACATCACGTAAGCAAATTACATGCTTTTTTAAAACTATTTTAACACTTTGAAAAATGTTAGGCTTGAATTAAAATGTATTAAGGTAAATAAAAAAAAATGTTTGAAGTGGCCCACTCAACGGTTGACCCAGTCGGGGATCCCCGACTAGCCGACCTGGCCAGTCCGCCCTGGTAGTAGCGAATTTGCACATTCTTGATTTTGCCACACCCACTCAAAAAATGCAATTCAGTTACATCCGAGTTCATTTCCACTTGTATAAATTTTTTTTTTTAATTTATCTTAATTTATTGAAGGTTAAAAAAAAATAAAGGTATGAGTCACAGGGAATAGAGTACAGACATAGGGGAATTCTAATTTCCTAAAACAGTAGTGCCCAACATACGGCTTGCAAAACTGATCCAGGTGACCCACTGCTATGTTTAATGTCAAGAATCAAACACTGTTCCGAAATTTCTGAACCTATTAATTTTTATGCATTTGAAAATGTGCAAATAAGTCCACAAGGAGATTTGAATCAGAAGATTTATTCACTACTGAATGTTTTTTAAATAAATATCTGGCTTAAAGATATGAATTTAGTATAGAATGTTTTTTTCACTTTGAAGAGCCAAAGTACTGTCAAGTTATTCGGATGATTAATTGCACTGTTGACACTAAAAGCCTTTTGCAGCAAATTTATTGAAATTTAGTAATAACTCATTCAACCTTTGTCCCATTCATTATCATTCTGCCTGTTTATAAAAATAATAATTTTAAAAAAATAAGTATAAAAAACTAGACATTTAAGAATCATTATATTCCATTTACTGTATTTTTACTTTACTTAAATTTATATGATGAAGACAAATGCGAAGTTTAGGTTTTTAGATGTAGACGGATTGTTTTTCAATAAGTAAATGCTTCAATGAGATAGTGGCATTTACCTGGAAGTTTTGCTAATGCTCATTTTCAAAAGCTGGCAAGTTTGATATTAAATATTCTCTTTGTGTAACAAGGTCATGAAAATTTTTATGAAGTCTTGGAAAAGTCATGGAATGTTTTCATCCAAATAGAGTATGAACCCTGTAACTAAGACATTAACTAAATATTTATTTAAGAGAAAAGTAAATTTTTGCTTTTTGCTAGTTGAAAAAGACATAAAGTAGCAATATGAAACTGTAATTGATATTCAGTAATTTTATTTACTTCTTTCTTTCACTTATATTTTGGCAGCTGCACTCAACTTTTTCAAAAAATAAATAAACTTGCAAGATATTAATTTTTTTAATGCATAAGTCAATTATATTAGCTGTTATCGTAAAAAGTGCTATGACTTTTATTTATTTTTTACCTTTTGCAGATCAAAATCGTACGTTGCAAGAAATATTTTTGCTGCAAGTTTTGCTGTCTAAAAAGTGTTAATTAGGAAATAAATAATAAGAAAAAATAAAAATACAAAATTTAAAGTATAGAGTAAAAGTACAATAAATAGTATGTGAAAACTTATCTGCTGTGTTTTATATCAGGAAATATGGTTGTATTCATCAGGGTTCATACTTATTTTTAAAAGTGAAAATCAAGAACTTTTTTAAGGATTCTCAAAAAATTTTAAGGTCTCATCTAACTTTAGGTACACCATTTCTAAGTTTTCCAGGGGGCAAAGTACTTGATACATTTTATATATACCAGGGGTTCTCAAACTGGTTGCCATGGCACCCTGAAGGACCGTAGGGAGAAGTGAGGGGTACCGAGAAGTGTCCGTCAATATATATGTAAAGCGAATGCTCCAAATAATGCACGGTTGACCAGTTAGGGAAGCCTTCATTTCTTGATACAGTATGACAATAATTCACTAAATCTTCTTTCATCGTCATCACAAAACCCGACTGATGATAAAGGGTTGTCATCAGTCTGATCGCGTGATGATGATAAAGTATTATCAGCAAGCCATTTTTAACTACCAGGCAACAGTGCAAACGTATAGCAAAACTTGTTGCGGAAGAATGATGTCAAAACCAACTGATCTTCTTTTACGGTAAATTTTGTTTCTACAGGATTCCATGAAATTTAACTAGAATGAAAAAAAAAATGTTGCATACAATTCTTGAAACCTAAATTATGACGAATTCAAAAAGAAAAATGTTGTGTGCCGTCATTTTTTCCCAAGGTTTGATAACATAGAAAAGTAGATTGTAGTACAATAGGACCATAGTTTCCCTTATTACCACTTGTCCTTTTATGTAACACCGGAGTTTTTGCGAGGAGGATATGATCCTGTGCTGCATATGCTGCACGAACTGTGCTCCAGGTGTAGGACCCCCCCCCCCCCCCCCGAAAATAACAGCTTATTAGTTTTAGAGATGGACTAGTGTGCCATGAGAAAATTCTAAATCTTCAAAGTTGAAAAAATTTGAGAACTCCTGATTTATATTTTACAAATGCCAACACAAATGCATAACATTTTTCCCAAAATGCAGGAAGAGTGCAATTGTTGCTTTTTATTTGTTATTGGTACTAACATCCCATTTTGTACAAATTTGCTGCATTGCACCATTTCTTGCAAGTGTTTTTCTATATAAATTCAAATTTTGAAAGAGAGGCAGCAATTTCTAGTTCCCAAGTCCTCTACTACAGGATTGAGGGAGCCAGAGTTCAAAACTGGCTGTATCACTCAACAATATCAATTTTTTATATTTTTTAGAGAAAAATATAATTTTTTAAATAAAAACATTTGAATTTAAGATATTGAAAATTTTAAAGTAAGCTTTGTTTGTAAAGTAAAACTTTACAACAGAGTGAAAAGTAAATAATTGATCATCCTTTTTCCTTGTATTGGAACTCAAAACTTGGTTTAAAAAGCTGCATAATACTATTCCAGAATCATAAGAATAACTTGAAGTTGGCTCATTTAATAATGAAATTCCAAAACATTTTACAGGCTATATAGCCTAAACCATTAGAGATTCACCATAAATATTTTGAATGCTTTAATACATTAAAAAAAGGTAACCATGCCAAGTTTCAATACAATTCGAGACTGGGAGTTAGACCACATTTTTTTGACTGACTTCTGCATTTTTTCTAAACTAAATTTAAAAAATAAAAATATTATTGAAATAATGAATAAAAAAGACAGATATAAAGTAGTATATTGTGAAAAAACCTCCCAACATCAAAAATGATTAAAATATTTGCAGGATGCAAAAAGATTGAAATCTCAAACAAGGCATACAATTTTCGGCAAAACATGTGTTTGACATCGTTGGTATGTTTCCCAAACATACGTTTTCGGCAGATATCGCGGAGGATGAAGGCTTGAGGGGGCAAAATAGAAAAAAAAAAAAAAAAAAAACTGGGACCAAACTTAATATAGTGTTTAAAAAATTAAGAACATTTTCAGAAAATTAAGGACTTTTTAAGGGACCTTAATTTTACTTGATAAAATTAAGGGTTTCTTAAGGAAGTACGAACCCTGTACATAAACCAACAATACATGCAGTGCTTTCATTCATTAAAAAAAAGCACCTACTACAAGCATTTAATGAAGATGGAAGATAAAATTTGAAAAGAAAAAAATATTTTACTCAAACACAAGCAATAACTGTGCGTTATTACTTTCACCCATCGCAAAAATATCCCCCCCCCCCTTTTCTTTAAAATACTAACTTTCACATACTCTGTTGAATTTCAACCACTTAAATCATTTGAAAACGTTTATTAAAGTTTAACTGCAATTTGGTTTTCTTTTATTAGGTTGTCAACAGTTTGCTAAATATGAAACCTCAAGATCTTGTGTTTTTGGCCTGTCACATTCAAGGTTGTCATGTTCTAAATTCATACTTTGCTATCTCCAATAATGTGGGTGAGAAAAACAAGGATAAGCTTCTGAATCATCTTAAGGTAAGTAAATATTTCTTCTGCAGAGAGGGGAGATACGCTTGCTTTTTGCTATTTATTGCTTTGTGTTTAGTAATTGAATCCACTGAAAAGTGTTGATACATTGCAATGATTAATTTGTATTTAATTTCTAAGATATGTTTCAGACAGAGCAGTACTAAGAAATAAATGAATACCTTTTTACTGATAAGTAAAAGATAATAATACAAGGTTTAAATACAACTTTGCAGGAAACTGCAGATATATGTACTTCAGGGTTATAAGGAACTCCAAAAAATGTGTCTCCAGTGTCCCGCAAATTTGTATTTTAACGTTGTACAGTCGTCCTTTGCTACTTCGCACTTCTACTTTCGCGGCTTCACTACACAGCGATTTTTTTTTCCAAATATACTAATTAGCCTTTTTTATGTGCTCGTGTAAACTTTTTCCTACAAAAGGATAACAAAGTATGTCTTTTAACTAAGGTAAGCTCTTCTGAGGGGCTGTAGTTGTACTAGTTGAGGGAGTGGAGGCATAAAATCGCCAAAAAAAAGTGTAGGGAATTTTTTACATTTTAATTTAATTAAATATTTTTAAATAAATAAATAAAGTTATTTATTGATTTATTTTTAATTTAAATTATTTATTTTATTTTTTTTTTCATTCTTTTTACATTTTATTTTATTTATTCATTTAGTTTGTGTGTGAATGTCATTCGCATAGCACAGAACTTTTCTTATAAAATAATAATAATTAAAAATAAATAAATAAATAAAAAATATTTAATAAAAGAGGGCAAAAAAAAATAGAAAAAGGAAAGAAGGTTTAGATTTTTTTTGGGGGGCGGGGGGGGGCACCCCTGTTTTAACTGTTAAGCACTAACTAGAAAGTAAAAAAACTATTTTTACTAGGGTATAAATACATCTGTAAATGGTGTTCAACAATGTACTAGCTTTTTAAGTTGTATGCGTAATACCTTTAATGAGGATAAATGTAGAGGAAGAACGGGGGTACATACGGTCACTAACTGGCAATAATTCATCATCGAACAAGTTGAGCTATTTTCATAGATTAGTAGAAGTAATAAAACTGCATGTGTGTGTGGAGTTTTTTCCCAATAATTAACAATGTAATATCTATTACGTCTATTCTCATATTTTGTGCAATATATTAAGCATTTCAAATGTAATGGTGGCTAAAAGTGCTGTTTCATGTCTAAGGGACTCCAACTGTGTTAAAAACCTATTTACATTTTAAGTAAAGTTTTAGGCACATCAGTTAGGAAAATATTCAGTTTATAAATCAGAATCCTACTGTGGGGGAAATTCAGTTATCGCGGTAAAGTCTGGAACGAATTAACCGCGATAAACGAGGGTTGAGAGAGAGAGAGAGACTGTATTTTTATCTTTCACCAGAGCAGTAGTTGTCAAAGTTTATTTCTAAATTTTCATGTATTTGGAGTTATCTGATTTGTGAGATTTAGTGGAAAGCATTTTTGAAAAATCTTCTATCATAAAAAGTAAAGAATTAAATCATGGTTGAGGTGATTTCTTATGCTGAAAAGCATGCATCATCAGAATATAAAAACTGTAAAAAAAAAAGAAAAAGCATTGATTTAATGCATTGTTACTACCGGAAGAATTCATTGTTACAATGAACTCTTCCGGTTGGCCAAAAGCTTATAGAGCAGTATTTTTATCTTATGCAATTCAATAATAGTTTGTCTTTTATTAAGCAACCATTAATATTTTACAGCACAATGCTAATAAGAAATGTGAAAAATTAGGTTTTTCAAATTCAATGTTTCCCGTATCATAAAGGGCTACCGGTTAGAACTACTTCAAACAGTAGTTTTTTTCTCTCTAAGTTATCTATAAAAATTATACTATTTTGTGTTTTGGCATGGTGCTAATGATATGTATTTTTTTTTTCTTTTTTTTTCTCGCATTCAAAGGTAATATATTATACTAGACGTACTCATTTGTGATATTTTTTCAATTCTCCTTCTTTGTAGACAACTGCTAACTAAGCTTTTCACGTTTCATTGTTTGTTTCTGTTTCAACTTTCCATAAGCATTATTTATGAGCGTTTTGTAGAAATTTTTACAATAAAAAAAACTATTTTATTTTTCTCAATAACAATTTATTTATTTTTTGATAATCACTTTTTTTTTTCTTTTTGGTTTATTTTAACGTGGCTTTTTTTTCATTCGACATTTGGTATGAATAATAAATATGAACAGATAGTTTGAAATTATAGAAAACTGTAGTTTTTAAAAATATGGAGCAATCAACTATAGAACATACAAATTCAAAGAGAAAAAAATATAAAATGTATAGTCTTTTCATCCATAAACTCATTTTTTATATTGAAAATGTTCTTGTAATCCCGAAACATGCATATGCGGTTTTCCTACTAATTTGTGCCCTTCTACATTGTTTCGTATTCATTTACTCTTTAAGCACAAAAGTAATAATTCAATTCTTAGAAAAAAGTATATTTCAATATTGCATTCATTGATTGGAAGAAATTTATAATTTGTAAGAAACAAATTGAATGTTTTTATCAATTATAAGTAGGTTTTTATGAACTATTAAATCCGCTTATGTTTTTAATTTTTGCACAAGAAGAGGTAAGAATGCCAATTCACCCAGATGACTGTAACGTTTAAATTTAGGCTAATAAAATGAAATTGTGAAAATAAGATGTTACATAATTAAATCAGTTCACCAAATGTTTATTTAAATATGTTGAACTTCTCAATTTTCATGATTCAAAATAAAATAGTTGTTGTAAGATTCATCTTAAAGAAAAAATATTTTTTAACAGCAAACTCTTGATTATGTGTGGAATTATGCAGAAAATTACCAGCAAAAAGGCTAAAAATGAGGGGCAAATAGGGTGAAAATTGCTCTTGTTAAAAAACCTTGAATTCATTGAAACATTGTACAAACAGTGGAATACATACTGTATAGCAGTTCTTTTAATTTCATGCGCAAAAGAACAAGTGTATTGGCAATAAAGGAAGTACAAAAACAACTAACTTTTAAATTTTTTGAAAAAATCAGTCATTGGCTATTGTTTTTCACTTCAAAAATTATTCTTTAATCTTGACTGACTTGTCCTTAATCCGCTTGAGGGAGTTTACTATAAATAATTTTGCTGTATCTACAAAAGAAGTTGTTTTATATAAACTGTACTGCCAATTAAAAATACTTTTTGTTTCTTTTTTACAGCCAGCTTTTGTTTCACTGATTTGTGATAGGAATGGAAGCTTTACATTATCCAGAATATGGACACTTCTCTCTATAAAACAGAAAGAAATAGTTATGAGAGATATAATTATGAATGAAAAGAAACTCCAGCAGGATCGCAATGGAAGTGTCATTCTCAAGAAATTCGGTGCATTTTACTTTAAAACACACTTTGATGAATGGAAACAAATGCAAAATAATTTAACTCGCAAAAATCAACAAAGAACTTTTTAATTTTGTTAATAAAAAATGTAAATATAAACAATTTGTTATTTCCTGTGTGCTATTTTTTCATTACTTATATTTAGTACACTAGCAAGTATATAAAATCTGTATTTGCAAAAAATTGTTGGAAATATTGAGCCTTCAAATAAATGTCGCTCTCTAATAATCATACAGGAGGGTAAAATTGAAGAGTGCATTTGTTAATATTTTTGTTATTTGCAAACTAAATTATTTCATTTTCTCTAGGAAAACAAAATTCAAACATAAATAAAAGGTAATTCTAATCATATTTGTGCTTGAAAATCATGTAATGTAGAAAGTTTTGTTCCCACAGAAGATTTAAACCCTTTTAGGTTAAGTCTGAATGGAATACACTTTGCATAGAGCTTACCTGTTGACATACAGATGGGAGACAAAATAATATGAACACCTATGAAAAAGTATGCCGTATTTCACACTTATAGTACAGCCACGCCACCTGCAACAGTAGTCTGCCACCTGGTGAGCGTGAAGAGGAACCTATCTGTGTCTCTACAGTAGTCACAAATGTTGCGTGCTTGGTTCTAAATTTCTGTAATAAGTTGAGATGTCAGACCTTACAGAGTTCCAAAGAGGAATGATTGTTGGGGCGCGTTTAAGTGGAGTATCAATTACGGAAACAGCAAAGCTTTTGGGGTGTGCAAGAGGTACGGTGTCAGAGGTTATGACAGCATACGCGAAAGAAGGTAAGACGACGTCTTCAAAGCACCACAGTGGACGAAAGTCAAAGCTTACTGATAGGGATAGAAGAGCTTTGAAGCGCATAGTAGCCCGAAAGCGCAAGCAATCCTTATCCTAAATAACATCTGAAATGAACAGCCATCTCCAGGACCCCATTTCAACAAAAGCTGTCAAAAGGGAACTTCATGCTGCGAATATTTATGGCAGAGTGGCAATTCGAAAACCCTTGGTGACAGCAACTAATGCTTTCAAGCGACGCCAATGGTGCAGAGACCACAAAGTTTGGTCCCCACAGATGTGGCAACAGGTAATATGGTCAGATGAATCATCATTTACCCTATTTCAGACTACCAGGCGCGTTTATGTCTGGCGAGCGCCCTCAGAAGCCTTTAATCCTGAATGCCTCTTGCCGACTGTGACAGGGTGGCGACAGGAACAGCGAAAAAAAGTTCCCTGACTTTTCCCTGATTTCCCTGATTAAGTTCACTGAATTTCGCTGATTTAAGTTACCATGGATAATGGTTTTCTTCCTTTACCGTACCTGAAAACCACTGCATATTAAATAAAATGTAGTGTTTAAAACATTATAAGCTGTTAATTAAAAAAATATATTTTGAAAATAAGCTTCTTTTTCTTAGTAAAAATAGTATATTAAATTATCTACCAAGAAATATTATAGGAAATCTAAAACAATGCTTTACTTCCAGTATCCTGTTAACATAGGAATTCTAAGAAATTATTATAACCACTCGTAAAGAAATATCTAATCATCATAAATCTAAAAATGTTTATTTGGAACTAATTTTGAACTGAATTTTCAAGCAGCATAATTGTTGCTGCGAGAATAACAAGTAATTGTGAAAGTATAGAAGTAATTTAGTTTTACTTACATAAATAATGGACATACTTATGTAAAACAAATTGGAACCTTTAAACAACCAGTCATATTGAGCTATTCTCTAAACAAGAACTTAGGTTTTAACGAAGGAATACATAATTTTAACTATTAAAAAATAGTAAAAATATTTACTTATGCACACAACTCAATTTCAAATGATTTCATTATTAGTCGAAAAAAATATCTTTTTTAACAAACATTGAAATGTAAAAAAAAAACAATAATTAATTTCAAAATTTATAGTATATAACTTGGTTTTAAAATAAAAGGATTTTAAAGTCAAAAAAAAAAAAAAAAAATATATAAAAAATTTAAACCCTTCGTATAATCTAAAGCGACAGCGAATAATAAGATGACAAAAACAAAGTTGATTTTCATTTAACATTCAATTTTAGCAATTAAATCGAAAACGCCAAGTAAAATACCTTTTAAGCTCTTAACAGTATCAATTAAAAAAAAAAGAAAAAAAAATCTTGAAATCGTGATTACAGTGCGCTAGCTACTTCAAGACAATGAGCAAAGGCAATGGAGCTAAGTCTTTAATGGCAACTTCCTCTTTGCCTGCAGAAAATGAATAGGAAAAAAGGGTGTTTAATTTTGCAAACCAAAAAAAAAAAAATTCTTCATTTGATCAATTTTCCCTGAATTTTTATTATTTTTTCGAAATTCCCTGATATTTCCCTGATCAATAAAGTTCCCTGACTTTTCCCTGATCTCCCTGATCTGTCGCCACCCTGTGTGAAGTATAGCGGTGGCTCAATTATGGTATGGGTTGCGATATCTTGGCGTGGTCTTGGGCCACTTGTTATTCTGCATGGGCGTGTCAAACCTAATCACTATCTGAGCATTCTAGAGGATCATGTCCATCCGTTTGTCCAGACTGTGTTCCCTGGAGAGCGACCGCTCTTTCAAGACAACAACGCCCCCATACACACTGCCAGATGTGTCCAAGAATGGTTCGAAGAACATGGCAGTGAAGTTGAACATCTCGCCTGGCCCCCTCAGTCTCCGTACTTAAATATTATTGAACATTTATGGGGATATTTAGAGTCCAAACTTCGTTCCCGATTTCCACCTCCATCCGGACTTTTGGAATTAGAGATCATTCTGCAGGGAGGAATGGCTTAATATTCCTTTAAATGTTGTCCATGACTTTTATGCATCTATCCCCCGTCGCATTCAATCTGTTCTTCAATCAAAGGGTGGTCCAACCCCCTATTAATAAAGATTTTTCCTTATTTCACAGGTGTTCATATTATTTTGTCCCCCATCTGTAGACTTAAGATAATCTTCCATGGCCACAATGCAGGGTTGGCCGGATCGGACCCGATTGGGTTGGACCCAATGGGTTTTTTTGAAAAAACCCATTTAAAAAAACCCCATTATTTAGCCCACTTTTGGGTTTTTTAAATTTTCTGAGAAGTTTAAAAAAATTAATTAATTTAATTTTTTTCACAATTTAAACTTCTTTTTTATTTGTTCTTCACCACAGACAATGGACATAAAAATTGAATATTAAACTTTAATAGTATTTCTTAACCCTTAACGGCATTAAAAAAATGCTTCAAAGATTTTAAATAAATATATTTAACTTTTTTCTTTAACTGGTCAATAAATAACTCAAATTATCTTCACAGAGTTCGTACGGGTCATGGAAATCCTGGAAAGTCATGGGAAAAAAATAACAGAATTTCAGACCTGGAAAAGTCATGGAAAATTGAAATTTTCATTGAAAGTCATGGAAATTTATTTCAAGTCATGGAAAAATATCTTGGAAAAAGAGAAAGGAACAGTAACTAAAGGAGCATTAGAAATCTTGAGTGATTTAACAGTATAGCACATAAAAGCTATTAAAAGTGGAAAATTGAACGAATCAAAAATCAAATCTGAATTTTGAAATCTTATTGCATCCACTTCTGTTGCAGCCGCTTGCCGTTTTTTGCGATGTGATTTTACTGCCTGGCCATCACTTATTTTGAATTTTCTGTTATTTTCAACACTTCTATGTTTCATATTCTGTTGTAGCAAAATTTCACGTTCTTAGTTTTGCCACGCCCACTCAAAAAAAGCAATTCGATTGCATGCGAGTTCGATACCATCATTCGTAAGGACTTTATTACTAAATTTATCAGAGTTTATCTTAATTTGTTGAATGTTTTAGAAAGTAAAGATCTTAAGTCAGGCGATAGAATACAGAAGAAGAGGAATTCCAATGCTCTAAAACAGTAGTGCCCAACATACGGCACGCAAAACTAATCCATGCGACCTACTGCTACGTTCAATGTCGTGAATTAAACGTGTTCTGGAATTTCTGAACTTATTAATTTAAATGTGTTTGAAAATATGCAAATTTGTAAACAAAACAACAATACTTTTGAATCAGAAGATTGATTCATTACTGAATGGTTTTTTTTTTTTAAAGAGATCTGGTTTAGAAACATGAAGAGCTAAACTATGTGGCTTTACTTTAAAGAACCAAAATACTGTTAAGTTACGTGGATGATTAAAGGCACTGTTGACACTAAAAGGTAACTTTTGAAGCAAATTTATTGAAACTTAGTGATGACTCAAGCATCATCATATTCGCTTCACTGCATTTTGACTTTACTTAAAGTTATATGATGAAGACAAATAAGAATAGTTTAGTTTTTAAAGTGTGCACTTATATTTTTCCATTACGAGTAAGTGCTTCAATGAGGCTGTGGCATTCATGTAGACGTTTTGCTAATGCTCATTTCCAAATATTAATAAGTTTGAGATTAACTAGTGCTATTCTTTTCACGTGAAGAGGTCATGAAAATTTTCATTGAAGTCATGAAAAAGTCTTGGAAAAGTCATGAAATTTTTTCATCCAAACAGAGTATGAACCCTGTCTTCACTAAGTCCTGTCACGTCTGATTTTCTTAATATTTGTATATTGTACACAGGTAACTACTCTAGCTAAAAGGCTTTCATGTGAATTATTTTCTGCTAACCAACACGTCACAAATCTAGAATAAACAAGGTATATTTTTTAGAAATTAACAGGTTTTACAAACGGTCGGACAGAAAGCAGAATATTATGTACAGTATTTTCATTATCTTATGAAAAAGTTTAATATGTCTTACTCTGTACACAGAAATAGAAAAACAGGCAACATAAAATTCAAAAAAATGTCTTGATTAAGCTGGAATTCAGTAAAAAGGGATTTTTAAACTACCTGAGGTTCTACAGAAGTTTCGCATAAAAAATAAAATAAAATTAAAAAAAATCAAAAACGAACAAACAAACAATAGATTTTATCAACCGAGAAGTAACTTTGCCTTAACTGTTGGTAATCATGGGAACTAAAAAATCTGAAACTTCACCATCCTTGGATTTCGTTGTCTTTTATACTTTTCTTGAGAAAATGCTGAATTTTCCAGCTTTTTTTACCCGAAGACAATTTTTGTGCTTTATCCATATGCTTACGCTACAAGATGCTACAAGTACCCCACATTTTCCCTAAAAAAAAACATATTTCTTTTAAAAAACCCAGCTTTAGTTGGGTTTTATTTAAAAAAAACCCAAAAAACCCTGGGTCCATGGGCTTTTTTTAAAAAAACCCGGGTTTTTGCCAACCCTGCCACAATGAGAGGCAGAACTTGTGAAATGTCAAATATGATTGTTGGCCCCAGTATTGGGCCTCAGGCTCAATACTGGGAATCGCTTGGCTGCAATCAATGGAATGTGCCTTTATAGAGGATTCCCAAGGGCCACTTACTAGCATTTTCATGTTGAATCGAAGAAAATTATTTTTAGGTAACTCAGTGAAGGTAATCCAGATAAAACACCTATGAACACTAGAAGGTTAATCTAGATCTTTCAAATGCTTTTGTTTAGTACATTTTTAGTAAAGAAATTCATTTGCTTGAATACCCTGTGCAATGAGACAGATGAAATTTCAACCACTACCATTTCTTTTGTTTTGCAAAACTTCCAGATCTTTTTCACTGGCAGCTTTCTATGTGCAAGTTTTTGCGGAAGTATTGCAAAGCCATTAAGATATTGAGAATGCAATGCAACACCAGGTCTCGAATATTGCATAGGGTACCCAGGGCCCATGCCAAATTTTCTATTCCTTCTAAAATAGTTGTACCAGTGCTGTTTTTCTATAAAAATAAAACATACCAAATAAAAGTTTTTAAAAATGTACATTTTTTTGAAGTTCATCTCATTTCAGGCTAAATTTGCTGTATAGCTCATTTGTTATTATGCAGCACATTTAGAACTGGGCCTCCAAAAAAAAGATTTAAAGATTTTAGTAATTGTTCATTTATAATACTAATGTTTGTCTTGTATAATATGTATAGTTGCAACAATTACTATTTCAAAAAATTATGTATCTAAAACTTTTGTTCGAAATTAAAATTGATGCAACTAAGAAACGATTTTGGAGATATTAATGTGAAGCGGGGCGGCATTTCAGCATTTCATTTGGGGGGGTCGAGTTTTTAATTCTGAGTTACCTCAGTACGGGATAAAATACATTTTGGAAAACAGGATGGAATTAATAAAATTGATTTGATATTTATAAAATATAATGTTATTAAGAGAATTCAAATCTTAATTACTACAGTTTTAACTTATTTTTTTAATAAATTATATCACAAAATATTTGGATACTATACAGTTTTTACCATTAAGAAGTTTTAATGTACGATTTTTAGAATCTGGCAAGATTGTTACTTCATTCCATCAATATGCAGTGTCGTACGTTTTTGCCAGTTCAATTGGAGATGAAGGTCCTTTTTTGTCCCATTATGCTCTGAAGATAATTTTTATAACCTCTTAATACACACAAATCCTTAACAACTAGCTGAGCTAATTCGAATAGATGAAAAACAGTTGAAGCAACAAAGTTATGATAGAAAACACATCGCCTAGATTTTTCTTCTTAAAATAACCCAGGCAACTTTGAAAATTGTTCTAGTCTTCGTTTTTAAGCATTGAATAGTATAGTTTCTATTCGCAAAACGACTTTTCCTGCTTCGTGCTATGAATTTTACTTATAATTGAAATATTTTATTTCTCTTTTTCAGTAACCTATCACTAAAAATTTATCATAAGTTCGTGTTTTAATTTTGCTAAAAACTGAATCTATTATCTTATACAAAATTTTAATTCAATTTTATGACATCATATCATCATGTAGATTTTTGCTACTTGCTCTAAATTCCTTTGTTTTTTTTGTTTTTTTTTTTTTTTTTTTGTGCCTTTTTAAAATTGTTCTGCAGTAAGATTTTTTTTCACTCCTGTTAAGTTTCACTTCTGGTTAAAATATACATCAGCGCAAAAACCATGAATTGTTTTAATGTTAGATTTAGCTGAAGCTTGGACAGTCCGAAAATTCAGGTTAGCGGATCGAAGATGCTTTGATAGAGTAAAGCATTATCAAAAATTTTTCACAGTACAAACAAAGTGAATAAAAATTCAAACAAAGTCATGCATGCGATAGGGCATCAACTTTACCACCACTGAAAGAGTCTCTTTCAACTGTTCAAAAATTAACAAGGAGGGCGTTTTCCGCTTTAACTCTTGAAGACCATCTTGGGTCACTTACAGGTGACGAGGTTAAAGAGTACCCAGAAAATGCATTTGTTGATGTTGCGAGTTTTTTCAAAAAAAAAAGCGACTCTTTTGTCTATGAAAGTAAGCATTGTATTGAGTTGCTGAAATGTATTTCTAATTGGAGGAATTGGTTTCACTCACTAACTAGACATACATTTGAAATATGAGCGTAACTACGAATACAAAATACCAAAGAATTTCTTGTAAAATCGTGCATCCCACTCACATTGGATGCATTATCATGGCACTGAGCACACAAGTATGAAATATTTAGCCTACATGAAGAGATTACCTCTTTAATTTAAACAAACTTAGATCCTCCATCACTTTTTTTTTTTGTTATGGCTGCAAATTATTCACGATTTTCTAAGTTATCATTCAAATCTTAATATATAAAAATCTATGTCCTGAGATAACATATATATATATATACATATATATATATATATATATATATATATATATATATATATATATATATATATATATATATATATATATATATATCAAACAGCCGAAACCGCTGAAGCTTCAGACTTGAAATTTGGCAGGCATGTCCGCATGATTACGAAAGTAACCACTAAGAAAGGATTTTTCGAAATCTCAATTAGTTCGGGAGAAATTAATTAAAACCTTAATTTCTGCGAAATTAAAACCTGTCATTGAATTCAAATCTCTTATTTTCGAAGGCTTTCCTCCATTCAAATCATTATTCAGTACTTCATCTCAACTTTTGGTCGATAGCGAACTATAAATTTGATATTGTTTTTGTTTCTCACATGGTTCTTCGAGGTTTTTCTCAAGTCAAATCATAATGCCTATTGCTTTCATTTTTTCAAAACTAGAAACGAAGTTTTTAAGAACATCATCACAGGCGGACTATCCTTTTGAATTTAGAAGAGTGCAGTTTCCTGTTAAAGTAATTAATAAGTCACAAGGACAGACATTAAAAATAGCAGGGACCGATTTAAGAGAAGACTTTTTTTCACACGGCCAATGTTATGTAGCTTGCTCCAAAGTCAGTTCATCAAGCAACTTAATAAATTTAGCACCAGAAAAAAAAAACTAAAAATGTTGTATACAAAGAAGTTCTTGCTTAAACATAGGTATATCAATAAAATGTGGATGGCCTGTGTTTGCAAAGATAATCAATACTTTAAAAGGATCGTTAATAACAGTTAAAGATCGGTTAAGGACAAAGGCATATATGTAAGGAGTCCAGGGGCCCCGGGTCCTCCCCAAATTAGAAAAAGTTATGGGTAATAAGTAATTATTATAGGGGATTTTCGAAACTAGGTGCACCAAGCACTGTTAACCCCTGCTAATTCCATTACCCGAGCAATGCTGGGTACGGGAATGCTAGTAGTGAATAATACTTGCTTGTGTCTGGAAATGTTTCAAGTTTCATCATCTGTTATGGAGAATCCACAGCTGGCGTTTATTTATTTGTTATTGTTATTTCTGGTTGTAATTTCCTTTTGCATATGATTACTCATTTGCTATTTACATCAATTAAATTTGCCCATTTCTTATCATTCTGCATAAAACATTTGGGGGTGCAACCGCCCCCTCTCGCTCCCCCTATTTGCCGCCCCTGATGTGAAGGAGTGAAATAATTACAAATAGATGAGAAAGTGTATGACTTTAAATCTATACTAGTGTCATATTCCGGCATCTGCATTTAGAAGTAAATCACAGCTGTTGAAGATAGAGAAAGTGCTAGTAAGTTACTTCTTTTTTCTGCACTACATTTTCATATTATTCTCAGCTATAAAGAAAATTTAACAACATTAGAAAAATAACTTACAAAATAGAAAAGCAAAAACATTTGAATTTTTTTTAAATTTTTTTTATTTGTAGTGTGGGTATAACAATACTAAAGTAGTAAGTTGGGGTAATTTAGATTAAAAACAGAATATCTAATCAATAATCGGCAATTTATACTTATTATGTTTTGATTTGGGAACAACATAATCATAATTATGCCTAACTTGATAAGGCTCAAATGGATCATCAATGTAATATTTTCTTTTCTTATGATAATTGGTTATCATTTTGTCAAACATTATACACTGAGCTCTTGTACAAAAAACATGCTCCTTTCCATGATATTTTTGATAGTCGCTTTTGCGCCAAAGACGTTTATGACATCCAGCTCTACGACGAATCCAAAGACCCGAATTTAATCTGTAAAACCTTGTCAGGACTGCTTGAACAGACTTCCTTTTCCCAGTTTTCAAAGAAAATTTTGTCACGGTTCTAGAGCTATTGAAGTTATTGACAGCAACTGGCAAAAGTGACCTGTAATTATTTATATTTAACATTATTTTATGAACTGGAACATATATAAATATAATCCAAGTATTTTCAACAGATATGAATACCTAGACCTGTACCTAGTACAGTGGACGCCGGTTAATTGAATCAGTGGTTTATTGAATCAACCGCTTTACTGAATCAAACTGCCAAAAACAGAACAAAATCCAACTTTATTGAATTAGCCACTTTAAGGAATCAAAACTGTTTAGAACAAACGTGATTCATATAAGCAGCGACCACTGTAATACAGCAAAGATTGTGAGCACTTGTTTTTTAAATAAATTGCCAGATTTTAATCTTTAGCACAAAAGCAAAAAAAAGAAAGAAAAGAAAAAATATTCTAATTTTGACCTCTTGAATTCAAATTATGTTTTTCGCAATCTGTGTGTGTATGTAGGCGTGTGTTTATGTGTGTGTGTGTGTAGGCACGTGTCTGTGTGCAGGTATGAGCATGTAGGTAGTTGTGTGTATGAGTGTTTGTGTGTATGGGGGGGGGGAGAATGTGTATGTGTGTGTAGGCGTTTGTGTCTGTGTGCAGGCATGAGTGTGTGGGTGGGTAGTTGTGTGTAGGTGTGTGTTTGTGTAAGCATATATATATATATATATATATATATATGTGTGTGTAGGTGCGTGTCTGTATGTGTGAAAGTGTGGGATATTGACGCAACGTGGACGGTGGTGCTGCAGAGGGTGCTGGCAGGAAAATAAAATCATAGGACATCAAAACAGTCAAATGAAAGCAATAATCAATCGTGATTGCTCACAAAGTCAGTAAATGATTTTTTACTTCCTGGATCTTGAAAAACTACTAATTTCTTAAAGAAACTTTTGTGTCTTAAAAACAAGGTGAACTTGACTTAATTTGCCTTAAGAAAAGGAGTGATAGAAAAGCTGTTGAACCTCATCAATAGTTCAAGTTTAGGAGATCATTATGGGATTTTTGTAGTCTCATGCAAAATTTTGTTTTGGGGTGTTCTAGGTTTTGATCAATCAAATAGATTTTAGCTCAATGGTAGCTAGCAGCAATGGCGATTCAATTTTGACAGTAATTCGATTTTGCATTCCATCAATGTTTCTCAGTTAGAAACTTGCCAATTTTGATGAAAAAAGTCACCTCATAGGATTTATTCAGATCAAACATGTACACTGTACAGTTGACATTTGTTATAACGACCCTTAACAAAATTGGTCGCTATAACAAGAGGTCACTAAAACATTCCTTCAATGTTAAAAGAGAAACAAGAAACTTAACAAAATAATAAATAATTGCAAGTATTTTTTTTAATTACTTTTACATTTGAATATTGTCTTATTTAAAAAAAAAAATACTTATTGCGAAATAACACTGAACATTAATTGACAAAAATTAGTATTTTTTTTAAATTAGGAACCATTGTTGTCGTTTGAGATATATTGCTTCATACTGTCTGTTGTTAGTACACAACTCTGATAAAGCTTTCACCATTAAATAAGTCCTTTCAATCCAAATATTCAACCTTTACTTGAGAATTACAAAAAAGGATGAACTCAATTTTGGACATAATATTGGAATGTGCAGTTCACTTTGGATGCTCTAACGCATGTTAAAATAATATTACCTCTATGGAATCACAAACGGGACTTTATGTGTCAGCATAGGCGGATTTAGGACCGAGTTCCTGGGGAGGCAGGATTTTTTTTTGAGCAACATTTTAAATTGCCCCCCCCCCCCCCACCCATGTTTTTGGTCTGTTTTCCTGCGATGCATAAGGCCATGCTTTTACTCTTTTTTTCTTTGGTGTGTCGTTTTCATTAATATGTGTTTTCTTGCTGTCCTTTTTGAATTGACCTTAAGAGAGGTGCCTGGTACCAAGAGAGTGATGCAAGGCTCCCTTTTAATTGGGATAAAGAATATCTCCAAATTTAGGGGGTCCGGGGGTTTCTTCCCCGGTGGAAATTTTATAAAATGGATGTAAAATTGTGCATTTTGAAGCCTAATAATGGTTAACTGGAAAAACAAAAATCTCGGGAAAAAATAGACATTTTTTTTTTTTAAAGTTTTACGATTTAAATGTGCTTTGTGATGTAAGTTAATACTTTAAAAGAAATGCTGTACAGGATTAGAAAATATGTAACATGAGAGTAACATACTACTTATTAGAACAATTCATAATTTATACACTTGATAAGAAAGAAAATCGAAGCACACTTTGCTTAGGAGTTCCAAAGACTTGTCTAATTATTTTCAAGGTTTGGTTGGTTAGATTGGATGTTTTAGCCCAAGAGCCCTAGTAGGTTATACTGTGCCAATTTTTTTCAAGGATTTTAGAACATTTAATAATTTAAGGCACTTCATTTTCACTTTCCAATCTCTGAAATTAAGCACTAGATTATACAGTTGTACAGTATTATTCAAACTTCGGGGGGAAAAAAACCAGAAAAAAAAAATTAATTTGAATTTTGTCATCTTAAATTCAAATTATGTTTTTCGCAATCACGAATGTGTGTGTATATGTAAGCGTGTGTGTTTGTGTGTGGAGGGTATGTGTGTGTGTAGGCATGTGTGCTTGTGTCTGTGTGCAGGCATGAGTGTGTGGGTAGTTGCGTGTATGTGTGTGGGGGGTATGTGTATGTGTGTGTAGGCATATGTGTTTGTGTCTGTGTGCAGGCATGAGTGTGTGGGTAGTTGTGTGTATGTGTGTAGGTGTATATATGTATATGTGTGTAGGTGCGTGTATGTATGCGTGTAAGTGTAGGATATTGACAAAATGTGGAGACGGTTTTCGCTAGAGGTGCAGGGAAGCCTCAATTCGAAGGGAAGCCTCAAATGTTGACTGCCTCAATCAAATCAAAATTTAAACAGTTAGTCTCTGAATCAGAGACCTCCTCCAATGATATTAAAATATTTGAAGCTTGTCAGTTTTTGAAAAAAATCAAATAATGGGGACATCCCCACTAATATTGTATTAATTTCTGTTTTCGGGAAAAGCATACCGGACTACATTAGATTTTTTTTCATGAATATTAAAATAAATCTATTTATCGATAGACCTCGGCAATGCCAGAGGTGTTTCCAGTTCAATCACACAACTTTAAAGTGCAAAATGAGGTGTTGTGCTTAAATAGTGGAATTGCTCATAATGAAGAAATTTGTAGCAGACCACCAAACTGCACAAACTAACAAAGATCACCCAGCAAATTTTAACTCGTGTCCAATAAAAATTAAAGAAAATCAGATGTTAGTTTAAATGCAGAAACAATTTGACATTTGCAGAGGCGCGTTGCAGGTTTTAAGGAAAGTCATCCACTTCCACTTATGTTTCAATTGCTAGCGAAGCGGATGACTTCATAACAAGGAAGCAATTTGATGAGGGTCTCAAGATCGCTATTAATGTTATGGAGGCTAGACTCTGAGAGGAATTCTCAGGGCAACTCCAGGCCATGCAACTGTCTATTATAAGGCTATGAGTGACTGTTTAAATAAAGTCTGAGTTTTAGCTGACTGAGAGTAAAGTCTGACTGTTTAAATAAAGTGAATGAAAATATAACAAAAATCATTACGCCAGTGATAAGTGGCAAACTTGATGGATCTGAAGAGGACTTGGATAATAGTGACAAGAAGCATGTTAAAAAACATAAAGTCTTTGAATTCTTCTAACATTTGTTGTAATATCTCTGCCATGGAATGTGAGGGCACCTCCAAGGAGTTTTCTCATGGACAGCGGTGGTCAGGTTTGTTGGTTTCGGGTGCTGGCGCCCTTCAAACAATCTTAACAACATTATGGCAAAAGTTCTTGATAATAATAGCACAATGGTCAAGATAAGCTCGAATAAAGGAAATCTTTGGTGGGATAGCACCTGCAGTTTCGTGCTTGGCCAGAAAAGGAAGTTTTTTCGTATTGCTAAAAAAACCATAGAAAAAAATCATGGTTAAATTTGTTGGCATAAAATATTATTTTATTTTTATTCTCAGTCCACAGCCGATAATTTAGAGAAAATATTTTAAAGTTAATTGTTACCCACTTTAAGCCCAGTCTGGTAAAAGTAGAATTCAACTAGTTGGTGCCGACACTTCAATCGACAATTCCCCCACGCCATAATTAATGGCGACTGTTTACTAAAAACCATTGAAGATTGCATGTCTCGATGTGTCGATTCAGAAAAAGTTGAGTTGTCACCTGATTGATTCGAATTAATTCCACTTGTTGTCCGCACGTGCCATGGAGAGGAGTACGAATATTCGCGGCAGTGGAATAAACAAATGAGTGATAGTTGCAGTAGAAGTTAGTGTGGTGACGTCATCGAGGCATGAAATCTCATTGGCTGATGAAACATATATATTGAGGCGAGTGGCAACACTCTCTCTCTCTTCTCAACAATCCCCAGTTTTGTTTTGATCGTGAAGCCTAGTTCGGCTCACGTGTGGGGTCGGTCTTCCCCGCGGTGCTAGCGCGGTTTTTAGTGGTGTGTAACTGGTGATGAATATTCACCTTGCTTTTCAAGTATTGGAATTTTCCAAGTCCTGGAATTAGAATGAGTCCAGGTGAAGAAACACTTGTGTTGTGTCCGGCCAATTGATATTGCCGGGGAAGTGCATTCCGAAAATTCTACCGGGTATGTTCGCCGAATCTTCGAACTGTCTAAAGTTGCCTACCTGCTAAGGGCGTTCCTGAATTGTGATCCGGAAGACTTTTTGTGTTCCTGGATGAGAATCCTCCGGACTGGCCAGCGACTTCATCGACAGATTGGTGACATTTTTCTTTTGCTTATTGGAACAACTTTTGTTGTGATATTTTGGGGGTGTTCTTTTATGGGGATATTGTATTATAGTTCTAGTCATATTTAATAAATGTATTTTTCTGAAACATGTTTTTTACTTGTCTCCAACTTGACATTACACGGCCAGTTAATGTTGGCTTAGTTTAAATCTCTTAAACTTCGGATTTTTAAACTTAACTTTAATTATGCCAACAAAATTATAAGAGGAACGCAGCAAAGTTAAAAAAGGTATGCAACAAACTAAAAAGAAATTTTTGGAACAAAACCATAGAAATTGCAGGAAAGAAAAACTCAATCTATAAAATCCTAAATAGATTAAAAAATCGGAGTATGGATAGTCTGAACTCGAATCTCTCTCTCTCGACTGCTGGGGGGGGGGGGATTCTTTTACCGTCAGCTTAAGCCAATGCTTTTGCAACGTCCTTTAAAAGATTGACAGTGAAGGAGTTTGTTCCTTTAGATTTCAGTGGCAATAGCAAAGTCAACAGACCTTTTACCATCAGTGAACTTGAAGATGCAATCCACCATAATAGGGAGCCTTCTCTCGGCCCTGATAACATTTATCCAAAGGTCCTCAAAAAAATAATTTTTTTGAATTTATCTAAACTTTTAAACATCTTGAACAGATTATGGATAAACGGAGATGTGCCGGATGCATTCAAACGAGCACACATTATACCTATTCATAAAAGTGGAAAGGCACATAATAACATTAATTCCTATAGACCTTTTTCTCTAACTTCTGTCCTTTCGAAAACTATGGAGAGAATTATTTTAAGCAGGATTGTTACCTTATGTCTAAAGGCAAAGATTTTCCCTGATTATCAGTTTGGATTCTTGACATTCACAGGGGTCTGTAAAGGATTTTTCACAGGGTCCATTTTTTGTGACAAATTAAATAATTTTGTGAAAAATGAATAAATTTTGTGAAAAATAATTAATTTCGCAAAAAAAAAAAAAAAAAAAGAATTTTTTTGTTAAAACAAAATTTTATAATTTAGAGATGGCACAAACTGCATCAATTAAACTTAAAGTTGAGTGTTTTCCTCTTCTACGTCGAGAATATCATTCTGGAGTGTTTTTCTGATATTTGGCGGGGGGGGGGGGGGGGGCATCGCTCTCTCAAGTATCAATATTTATCTACCATTCTACATTTTGTTAAATTATACCATAAATATTTCTGTCCAGTATTTGAAATAATTGTAACAAAAAAATAAATAAATAAATAAAATTCAGAATGTGGTTCAGCATTTAACTTTGTGACCCAAGACACTCTTAAAAAACACAGAATTTCGTTTAAAACGTATAAATTCCGTGATTTTAACAAAAATAAAAAGTTAATTTAATTGTTTACCTCTTAACAAAGCGTAATAAACATCCAAATTCGAAAAATCGGATTCCGATAGCGGATGCAAAGAGATCACAATTCTCAAAGTGAAGGCATCAAAAGTATAAAAACGACTTGTAAAAGAAATATTTTTGATAAAATTATTTTAAAATTGCATTTTAGAGTGTGATAAACATTTCATTAACATCTGTGGACACAGTTGAAGCAAAAAAAAATAAATAAATAAATAAATGAAATAAAATAAACCATCTATTCAGCATTTTAATTTTTGACTCATAACAGAAAATGGAATTTTGCTTTAAAAACTTGAAATGAGAGTTCTAACAGAAATAAAGAGACTTTTCATTTATTTGCATCCTAATAAAGCGAAGTTAGCTCGAAAAAAGAACAAAATATGACTCTTATATCAGATTTAAAGGATTGCATTTTTCAAAATGTAGACATCTAAAGAAAAAAAACGGCAATTAAAAGAGTTTATTTAAAGTTAATCATCCTTGTTAGCATCGAAAAATCAAAACCCATATAATTTTCTCCCAAAATAACAATTAAACATCGCACCGCACTGTAAAAACGCAAATATTGACAAGCTAGTAAAATGAGAATATTTTCTAATCAAGTCATTATAAAGGTTCAACGCCAGATGCTAAGTGGTGATAATTTTGAAGTTGGTAACCCTATCTGAAGCGATCATATTTTTTCCCCACCCTTACTATCCTTTTGCAGTTCTAAGTTCATTTTGCAGATATATTTTATTATTGCTTATTAAATCATGGGCGGGGGGGGGAGAAAAGTGCTTACCAATGCCTTCTCAGAAAAGTTTATAACAACACCGCTGATAATTAGCTGTGATAAAACAAACAAACAACCATTATATTTATTTGGCAGTAGCAATTATTTATCCCTTGCAGGAGAATCGCAAGAGTGCCGATTTTTTTCTTTCAAAATTAGCCGATTTTGTATAAGCTGATCCCTCTAATTTGACTTCAAAAAAGGTTCCAAAAATTATCGGTTTAATACACAGAAATATGCATTGTTTTGCTTTCAGATTTGCTCTTTCAATTAACAATTTGTGAAAGATCCGATCTTGTTTATCAGAATTTTGTGAAGGGTCCGTTTTGTTTGATCGGGATTTTGTGAAAGGTCCGTTTTGTTTGATCGGGATTTTGTGAAAGGTCCGTTTTGGTTGATCGGATTTTTGTGAAGGGTCCGTTAACAGACCCAAATATCCTCTGGCCAGACCCCTGATTCAGAAGTTGCGATGTGGTGCTCTCTATTATCCATCATAAAATTTTTGAAGCTCGGTCTCAGAAAAAATTTGTAATTTTCATTGCACTGATTTAAAAGTTGCATATGACTCAGTATGGACAGATGGTCTTGGGTGGAAACTATTGCAGATGGGGATTAATGGGAATGTAGTTCTATGGATTTATAACTTCTATCTACTAATCTCCAATAGAATCTTTCAAGTCAAATGAAGGAAGATGCTGTCTACAGAGATGTGCATCAATAGAGGGGTCCCGCAGGGATCTGTGCTGAGTCCCTTCCTGTTTCAGGTTTATGTTAAAGATCTGTGAAACCTCAGCTCTAAAAAAGTCAACTGGTTAGTATACGCTGATGATATATTTTTTATTATTTTATATGACGATATATTTTAATGAGCTCGGGGACAACTTATCAGACATGTTCGAAGAGACCCAAAAAACACTTGGGAATATACAAAAATGGTGTAAAACCTGGCATATGGAAATTGTTCCAGAAAAATGTGTTGCATTAAATTTTTCTAACAAACGTCTTGAGCCCGATAGAAACTTTAGAAATCTTTGGTTCTCCAATCCACTGGAAGGACAAGATAAGGATTCTGGGAATTTATTTTAACCAAAATCTCACGTTCAAGTGCCATTTAAAATACCAATCTAAAAAGATCTTCAAAGTCACTAACGTTTTAAAAGTTGTAGCGTCTAAGAAGTGGGGTGCAAGAACTCAACATCTGTTAAATATTATGAAGTGCTGTGTCATAAGCGAAATGGATTATGGATGTCATCTTTTTATTGCTTCCTCGAAATCGGACAAGAAGCAACGTGAAATGATGTTCCATGAGACGCTAAGAGTAGCCGGAGGGCTTCCCCGTTTTACCCCCATTCCTATCCTCCTGAAAGAAGCTGGCAAGCTGCCTTGTTCGATTAGACACAAAATGAAAGCAGAATGTTTCTTTGTCAAACAAATCTTTCTCGCAAATTTCTCAGTGGCTAGGAAAATGATGCTAGCTTACGCTCTAGGTAGACTGCCAGTGATCTCTGAGAAATTACCTCTTGCGCCTCTTTGCAAAAGCTTGTGTAATGATCTCAATATTTTCCCCAGTCAATTCATTCCTTGTTATTTTCCTGTGGCACTAAATTCTGATGGTTTGAAAATTCATTGTAAGGATTTACCCTTTCAAGGGAAAAATATGACGACTCAAATGGTAAAAAGTATGTTTCAGTATTACAAGCACACTTTAATAGTGACTGATGCATCCAAGAACACGCATTCGGTGGTGATCGGGATCTATCATGTCACTCGGGACAAGAAGATTTTTGGAAAAATCCCTGATGCAAATTTTATCTTTACTGCAGAAGGTTTGGCGATTTGGGCAGTGGAGTGATTAAATTGTCATTCTCACTGATAGTCTTTCGATCTTGAAATCTCTTAAGAATATAAATCAGAAATCTCCTCGAATTAGTTAAATGATTGTGGATATGATTGCTTGTTGTATTCATTCAGGTAGAACGCTGGAGTTAGTTTGGACTCCCGCTCATAATGGAATCTATAAGAATGAGGAAGCAGATGAGTTGGCTGACAAGGGGCATAGGAGGAACAAAATACTCTATTGGGTATCTCCAGAAGACACAGTTAATAATATTAAAATCAAGTCCAAAAGAGATTACTCTCAAATTTGTAATTGTTTCCATTATGCAAAGGTTTATGGTCAGCTGTCTTCAGATACCAGGGAACCAGGAAACTTCCTTGAAATAGAAATGAGGATGTAATCATTTTAAGACCCCGCACAAAAACTTTAAGTACTAATTATAACTTACATCAAGTTAGAATTATTGCATCTCCTCCGCGTGGGGTGTGTAAGGTTCCTGACACGGTTGATCATATGATTTTGGATTGCCAAAAATATGAGTCTCAACGTGATGATTTTAGAGCAAGTTATGGCTGTTCCCCATATCTTTCAGTTCTGTGTTTCGGTTTTCCTCCATTTTCTGGACGATGGATTTCAGCGGTGATGAAGTTCCTTCATGTTACTGGGCTTGGTTTGATCTTCCCAGATGGATGCTTCGTTTCTCGGTTGCGTGCTTTGTGTTGTCTCTATACTTTGGTGAGTGACTAATTATTTCCTGATATGGATTATTGGGGCAAAGTCGCATTTTTCAGAGAAGCAAATGCCTCATACTCAATGAAATGAAATGTGTTTGACATCTTTGGCATGTTTCCTTGACATACGGCAGACATCACAGAGAATAAAGATTTGAGGGAGAAAATAGAAAGAATAAGAAAATGGGGATCGTTATAAGGCCTAAAAATAGCAAAAACGAGGAGAAATCTTAAAAACCAACAGAGCAAGCTGGAATTTCGGCAAAATCTCATCCTTGTAAATATAAGTGCTCATTTTAAGACTAATACCTTAAAAGTTACCCTAGTATTGCAAATTTACTCCTCTCATAAAAACTATTTATACGGAAGCACCTTAATTATTATTTATTTTGAAAAGCTGCTAATTAAAAAATTGTAACTTGATATCAGTTTTCACGATATCAAGTCAGTTTTGTTTCCCTTATACTTAACGTACATACAAAAAGGTTAACAATCAAAAGAAAATTTGATCTTTGCTAATTATATGATTTTTGTAGAGTAGCAATAAATATTCTACACAAAAAGCATAATTCCAATATCATGTAATTTTAGGCCAACAAACAAATGTATGAAAACTTAAACATGAACAGGGTTCATACTCATTTTTAAAAGTAAAAATTAAGGACTTTTTAAGGACTCTCTCTCAAAAAAAAGGACTTATCGGGAAAATAACTAGATAGCTTTGCGTATACCATTTTAAAGTTTTCCCGGGGGGGGGGGGGGCAAATTATATGATACACATATTATATATATACACATGCACAAGTGCATCAGTTTCCAAAAAGCAGGGAGAGGCCCAATCAACTGGGATGTCCCATTATCAGTGAATAAAATTTTAAAATTTCACATCATAGTGATCCAAGAGGAAAATGAAGAACCCCCCCCCCCCCCCCCCAAGAAAAAAAGAGTTCTTAAAATCAAGCAGAAATGAGATGAGATCATGAGTGCCCTTTGAGTCCATGACATTCCAAAATTCAACAAAAAATGGCGAATTAACCAGTTTCAAACATAATACGAAAGTTTTTCCTTATTAATTAGGCTTGAAATGATTGGGTAGTAATTAATATAATAGATAGCACATATTGTTCTTAAAAAATAACATTTAATTCTCAAATTTCAGTCATAAAAAAAGATTAGGAAAATGGGGATAGCTGTAGAAAATTAGTTGCATATTAAAGCATTATCATTTAGCATACATGATTAGAATGAGAGGCAAATTGAAGGAAAATAACTAAAATCTTTTTTCTTCAAGATATTTAAACTAGTGTTTTGTTATTATTGCTTTTGATCTGTTATTGTTACTAAAATCCTATTTCGAACAAATTTGCTATATCATACTATTTCTCGCAAGTTTGTTTATTTCTATATAAATTTAAATTTTGAAAGAGAGAAAGCAATTTCTAACTCCTGAGTCCTTGAATAAAGCGGTTGATGGAGCCAGAGTTCAATCTTGGCTGTATCACTCAATAATATAAATATTTTATATATATATATATATATATATATAATTGATTATCCTTTTTCCTTGCAATGGAACTCATAGTTTGGTTTAAAAAACTTCATATTATTTCACGATTTAAAAAAAAAAAAAATGAAGTTGCTTTATTTAATCTTTAAATTCCAAAAAATTTTACAGGCTGTAAAGCCTAACCAAAACCTTTAGAGATTCACCATAAATATATTGAAAGCTTTTTCAAATACATAAAAATAGTAACCATGACAAGTTTAAATACAATCAGAGACTGGGAGTTGGACCATATTTTTTCGATAGTCTTTTGCATTTTTTCTAAAATAAATTTAAGAAATAAAAATATTATTGAAATAATGAAAAAAATAAACAGATATAAAGTAGCATATTGTAAAAAAACCTTCCAACATTTAAAAAGATTGAAATATTTGCAGGATGCAAAAAGATTGCAATCTCAAACAAGGCAAGCAATTTTCGGCGAAGCACGTGTTTAACGTGGTCGGCATGTCTCCAAAACATATGTTTTCGGCACATATCGCGGATTATAAAGATTTGAAGGGGTAAAAACGAAAAAAATAAGAAAAAGGGGACCAAACTTGATACAGTGGTTAAAATATTAAGGAAATTTTCAGAAAATTAAGGACTTTTTAAGGGTTTTTTAGGGACCTTAATTTTGCTTGATGAAATTAAGGGTTTCTTAAGGGTTTTTTAAGGAAGTACGAACCCTGATGAATTCTTTGATCATGAAAAGTTCTACTCACTTTGAATCTAAATTAGAAAAAAGACTTCTTGGCTTCAATGGGATATTGTATTTATTCACACATTGTGAAAAATTCGTAAAGAGATATTTCTGGTGATTCAAAGGGTTGATTGCTGCTGCAACATCTGTAATTAAAGTGCAGAAACATTAGAACTTAGCTCATATTTGGTCAGTTAAGTAATGGTAACAGATCTTAAGAATATCAAAATTACCTACTTCATTGAAAAGTCACACATATAAGGTTAGTTTCTTTTATTTATTTTTTTTTCTTTCTTTCTTTTGCTTTTTTAATTTCACATGTTATAAATTAAAAAAATTAAATTGAAAATTGCAAAATAAATTCTTTCAACAAAGTAGAACATTAAATTAAGAAATAGCAATGTATGATAGCACAAATTTGCAGATTATTGCAGACACATGTTTTTGAGTTACAAGGAGCCCCTTTTTCACTAAAATAAGTGAGCTTATGAATGAAAGTGTTTTTATATATACTCTCACTTCCTATTAATAAACTGTTTGTCATTTTGTGCCATTTTTCAGCATTTTCAGCCTAAAATCTGTCTTAGCCACTGTGTTAGAGTGAAGCATATACCTCAAGATAGAAAAGAAGAAGATCTGTCTTACAAAAAGAGCAGGTAGTAAAAAGAAGAATAATAAAATTTTATTACCAATTATTTTGGTAAAACATACATTAGTAAGTAATATGAGATTCATACTATCTCATTATTTCTATTATACACTGTTAGAACCAGATATGCCTAATAGATGCAGATTTTCACTCTAGGGTGACAAAGCGGTGCCTCAGGGTTCAATACAGGTTAGGAAATGCATTAAAGAAACTTTTGGCACCTTGCTGGGTGAACAAGGCTAATAAAGATGCCAAAAGACTACCAAATATCTGGGTGACTTGTTTCAGTATGCGTTCTGACATTGTTCAACCACTTCAATGGCGGACAAAGGAAGTTGCTACAAAACTGCACTTTCACATTGTATGAAGTATAAAATTGGATTAAACTGAACATTTCTTGAATTACTCTTCAAAATCACATACAAGTACAGGCATTTGATCATAGTGTAGCTTTTAAGACTTTTGAACATATTTAAAAGCGTTTCAAAATACATTGACTACTTCTTGTTGTTCAGTTTACCATTATGAACACTGTAACGTCTTGCTATTTCTATCATACATAAAAGTTACGTAAAACTATCTATCAATACTTTCTAGAACATTGGATAAGCAACATTTAAACATTCTAGCAATCAACCCATTAATGCCGGTTTCGAAAAAAACAATAAACTGTGATAATTTTATTAGTATTTATTTATTTTATGTCTAGTAAGTGCATTATATACAAATTTAATTTTTCCCGTTAAATTTTCTATTTTTATTTTTATGGTAGATTTTTCTACCAACCGGCGTTTGTATGGTGTGAGCACATTTTGTTTGCAAATTTTACATTTATTGTTTGATTGCAATAATTGCATTGATTACCACTTATAATTATTATTACCACTTATAATTATTTATAATTGTAGAATATTACTTACACTTACATAAAAGAGTTTTCTAATTACAATTTCATTTATTTCAAAAAAAAAAAAAGAAATGTGTTTATTTTGTAAAATAAAATTTTATGAAATATGAACTTGAAAAAATCGATACTAAAAATGTAGTAAAATTTCGAATTGAATATATTTTTAACCGAATATTTATGCATCACAATCTTCTCGGAAAGAATAGTGAGTCCTCTTTTCAAAAAGTCTGGAACATTCGTCATTCTTTTACAGCACTTTGCAGAAATTGCCCCCCCCCCCCCCAAAAAAAGTGACCTCCACATTTTTTTTTTTTTTTTGCAACAATTTCTAATACCGTATTCTTTTACGGATCAAAAAGGTCTATCCGACAGATGCACTTGCTATGTGTTTCAATAACTACGATATCGGAATAATAAAATTATTTTTCTCAAAAGCATCTCATTTACTGCTTGATTCACATCATGTCCTGAATACTTTATTGCTTGTAATTGCTACTGCAGTACTGCCGTTCCATTTTACAGCATCATCTTTATTGCAGCATTACCACATGCTGTTCTTTGTTGTTTGTGTGTGTGTTTCTTCATTTCATTTCTTGAACCCAATGGAACATACATTTGTATACTCTTTCAATGTATAAGTTGAAAGAATATCATTTAGCACAGGAATAAAAGTAAAAAATTGCCCATAATGGCATGCGTTTCCTCTGGTACTTAGGTTCTTATTATTTTTCCATACTATACCAATATACTATACAAATACTATACCAATACTAATATTTTATGCTATACCAATTCGTCTAGGTGACGCAATATGGTACCGAAAAAAATAAAAGTCCGTATTACGAGAATAATACCCACAGCTTATATTCAAATCAAATCGAATTTCCTCTTATCAGCTTTTTGCGTCCATGACGTCCATAATAAATTAACAACAATACTAAAATACTTAAAAAATCTTTTAAAAATATCACTTATTTGTACAAATTTTAGATTAAACACTTCATTTGGCCGAAGCAAGACAGTGACTACATATTCGCCGGTTGGTACAATTTTCTACCATTGAAAGTAAAAGAGAATTCATAACACGAAACAAAGATAAAAACAACGTTTTAAAAGTATATCTGAATCAAATACACTGTTACAATTATGGTACAATTTTTAAACCTTTTTGAAATTACTAAAATACATGCAAAACTTGCATTTTACTTCTTGACGGAAGACGAATGCTTTTGGAGTTATGATTTATTCAAGTTTTAAGCCTACTGTTACGACCGTTTTTAACAAAGATACAGTAAACATATTTTTTTTCCCTTTTTGTGATTATTTGCTATGTAAAATGTACAGCTATTGGGGAGATAGCATCATGTGAGGACGAATTATAATTTTTTTCCCGGTTGGTATATTTTTGTACCAACCGGCATGAATGGGTTAAGAAGATTTAGAAATACACCATTGGTGTTCCAAATAGACATAATAAACAGAAAAGCAAAGGGAAAAAAAGTTTAAAAAGGAAATATTCTCTCTATGTCTTGCTTTTTTTTTTTGAATGTCATGACTTCCATATTGTGCTAAAACGTTAATATATTTCATTTGCATTATTGCATGAAGTGAATGTGGTATCCTTTTATTCATACTTTGCCTCACTTCGGCCAGCATTTTTGTTTCGTCAGTTGATCAGTTAGAATGAAGAGATCGTTAAAAATTTGTTTTGATTTTTAATCAGTAAAATAACTTCACATTGAAAAAAAAAAGTAGGACGTTCAAATGTTTAATCATATATATCAGTATTCATATGTTACTCTTGATTAAAATTTTGAATTTGATTTTTTTCCCTGTGACAGCCCCAGATATAATATAACTGAATATTTTTGATCATTCCTGTGAATGATTTAGAGACGTACCGAGTACTCGGTAACTACTCGGTACTCGGCCTACTCGGCCAATTTGCCGAGTACTCGGTACTCGGCCAAATTCTTATCAGATACTCGGCTAATACCGAGTAGTTGCAAAAAATTGAATATTGTCCAAGACAGATACTAAAATTTATAAAAAAGAGCAAGCATTATATTCTGCAATCATTTACAATTAAAATTTATAAGTCAAATTTAAATTTTGAGAATAATGAAGTTTGTAATGCTTTAATGGAATAAATCTTTATTTTAATGTCCCCAAAGTTAATAAAACTTATTCACTAAAAATTACGCAAAAAATGTAAGTATAGAAAATATGGAATTTTTATATTAAAAATGGATTTTTGCTACAAACAAAAATTAGTTATAAAAAATGTAAAAATACCTTTGCTTAAAAAATAAAACAACCTTAAAAGTACAGTGCAGGAACTCTGCAGACACGTGTTTTGGCATTACAAGGAATTCCTTTTTCAATGCAAAAAATGGGGGCTCGTAGATTTAAAGGCATCCGACAAAAGTCGTATTTTTTTGTTGAATATCTTTAGATTCTTTAGCTCACATGTTATGCACTGAAAAAGACGTTCCTTGTAACGGGGGGGGGGGGGGGGGCAGAAACACGTGTCTGGAGTGTTCCTGCACATTTGTTTTATTTGCTTTTAAAAATTATTTATGTTTGGCAGATTAGAACTATAATTGAATGGTATACAGTGAAACCCCTCCTAACGGACACCCCTCTTATGCAGACAATTTTTAATTCCCCAGTTCCAATGCAAATAACATTATTAAACCCCTGTCCTGCGTACACCTCTATATTGCAGAAAAAAAATTTGTCCTGTTAGTGTCCGCATTAGAGGGATTTTACTGTAATTTGTTTTAATTCCAACTTGATTAATCATACCTTTTATTTATTTATTTTTAATTTGAAAAATTATTTTTTTGTAAAATTTTTGACACAAATAAAATTGTATATATATAATGCGTAATTAAATTTCAGCAGGAATTTAGTTTTAAAAACTATTATATGGACAAGGAGGTTTATACTACTATTCCAATAAGTTCAAAATTCATCACATGTGTGTCGGTGGTTCTTCTTAAAACATAATTGGTACTTGGAACTCGGCCGAGTAGTGAAAGGCCGAGTACTCGGTAACTCGGTACTCGGCCGAGTAATAAAAGGCCGAGTACTCGGTACTCGGCCAAAGTGCTACTCGGTACATCTCTAGAATGATTCATAAATAATTTTCGGTACGGATCATGTCGTAGTAAATGTTAATAACATATTAAAATTACTGACCGATACAAGGGGATATACAAAAGTTAGTGTAGAAAAGACAAGTTTAAGTCATGAAAAATTCTAAACTATGTTGGAAAGTCTGAAATGTGATCAAATACCTTAAAGTACAAGTTTTATCAGAACGTAATTCAATGTGAAAATTGTACCAAGACTTTGATTATCACAAATCAAAATAATAAATAGAGTGCAATTAATTTCAGGATCAGAGGGGACATGATTCAGTTGTTTAAATTTATCAAAATGAATGATGTTAAAGGATTAAATTTTTGCACCGAAAGCAGGACGAGGGGTCATTGTTTTAAGCTATTCAAATCTCAGGCTAACCTGGAAATAAGGAAAAACTACTACTTTAGTACCGTTGTGGGCACTTAGAACAGCTTTTCGGAAGAGGTGGTTAAGAACAAAGTGGGGACTAATAAATTGACTAGGACCAGCATAGTTGAGCCAAGAGCCTATTGCTGGTCATCATTTGTATTTGTTGTATTTGTAATTCAAAGACACACACAACATGTTGGAAGTTGTTAGGATCTGTAATAGGAAGAAGTAAAGGTGTCATTTTTCTCTCCTACAGTTCCATCTTTCACCCCCGGTGGATGTTGGGTTGAGGGTCTGTTTCTCACTCCAGCTATGGGTGCAATTTTGGCTCTCGATTAGGAGCTGCTGGTGTGTACAAGCGTTTCACATCTATTTCGAAGACAGGTGAGGTATATTAAAAAAGGGGGGCAAAATCTATGTAGGACGTAAGTGTAAACAATATGAAGGGGGCCCGTAAAAGTCATTTGTGTCTGGCCCCAAAATCTCTGTGCACGCCACTGAATGCAACCTGTAGTTTTAACAGTGTACCTACATTTAACCTAAGTTTGCAAAATTGAGTAAGATTTCTATTAAAACCATACTTTGACTCTCTAACCATTACTATGCACGAATTTCCCCTCAAGGGGATAATTTGGGAATGTGAATCTTAAGTTTGCCCCTTTTATGCAAATGGGTCTATTAACATGAAATTTGTAGCAAACTATTACTTACAATGCTAAGCTAAAACAAGAAAGAGAAAAGTAAAGTTATTACAGGACTAGAGAGTTCAAAGAGCGTTTTTTTTTTTTTTTTTTTTTCACCCTACAGCATGAAAGTTTGAATTCGTCTACTATTACGGGCTTTTACTATCCCCCCAAGAATTCAACAGTGTATACGTACAATGCATATAAAACGCTATCGTAGCTTGAACTAAAACCGCTAGAAGCCTTCATTTTTACATCAGGTAAGTCGAAAAATAAAATCGAGTGCAAACGCAATAAATCATGCATCGAAACAAAATTTAATAATATGAAAATTATCTTACTCTTCACACAAGAAGAAGCTGCTTTTAACAAAGTAAGCATTTTTCAATCTCTAAATGAAATCACTATATCATGATTTAAAATAGTACATAATATATTTTCCGATTTTTGTAAGCAAAGCACGAAAACTACAGAGTGGAGCTTTGCTTTATTACATTACATTATACTAGACACTCAGGCTCAAGTGTTGAAAGTGATAAGAGTTCTAGAATCATAGTTGACAAGTTTCTTCTCTTCAATATTAAAAAAAGCATTACTTATGGACCATGGGCATAATCGAGTTCTCATAATCGAATCACTCGACTATTCAAGATCATTCGAGAACTCGATTACCACGAATTCTCGATTATCGTATCTCGAGTTCTCGATTATCACTTTCCGAGTTCTCGAGAGCGATGGACTGCTCGAGTTCTCGATTATCACTTTCCGAGTACTCGAGCGATCAGCTGCTCGAGTTCTCGCTTTGAACTTCTCGAGTTGTCAATCACTCGAGCAGTGTATTCTTCAATCGATTTGATAATCGAATGAGCCTCTTAATAGTTGACTTTGGACAGGGGTGTCCAACTTGGGAATGGCGCAGACTGCGCTATTGACATTTTAGGGGGGATGTTTTAAGGGGTATTTTTCTCATTATTTGGGGGTGGGAGGTCTGTGTGATATTGAGGGGGGGGGGTTGCCCTTGACCTCAAGGTGGGTGGGCACCCCTGAACTGAAAAGTGTTTCAGTTGCAGGGGCGGATCCGTCATTTAGGGGGTCAGAAGGCTGGTTTTGAAAAGTAAAAGATTTTACTTATGAAGGGGCATGGTTTTTGTTGTCTTCCGAACAAAATTGGTGCCCACAAAGGAGGTGGGTTATAGCGCAGATTGTGCCATTGAAATTCTTAATGGACGTTTCTCTTTTTTAGGGAGTATCCTACTAGGGGGGGGGGTCCTAATTTTAAAAGGTGTGCCAGCACACTTGTGGAATAGATACTCTTTTGCGATCTAAATTGTGTTATGGTCAAATAATTGCCTCTTGAATGATTCATTCGAATAGTGTAAAATTGAATGTATGCTGTTGAATGCTTGATTATCAAAGATTGTTTAGGATGCTTTGGTAGTCTAATGATATGTTTTGAGCGAAAAGTGTTAACCCCTTCCCGCTCGCTCCTGTGTCTATCCCAGTAAGCAAAATATCTTGCCTCAGTATTGCATAAAGGTTGACATGCAAGAAAAATCATCTTGCATTAATGCTGCCTCAATGTTGTTATGTTACTCCATTTATGCTGTCAGCAGGCTGCCACAATATTGACTGACAAGGTGTATCCCAAGTAACACTGAAACGTTACGTCATCGTTACATCACTTTGCAATTAGTTGAAACATCGTTACCGTTTCCCACGCAACGTGATATCACGTTGCTTTATCGATTCGTTACAAAAAATGTAATTTTGAAACGTTACATCACGTTGCAAATTTCTTAAATTTGTAACGTTGACAAACAGTTGCAAAAGAAACGTTACTTATCGTTACTTTTCGTTGCACCTTGCCTCGTCTTCGGCAACCTCCGAACCCTAGTGGCCATTTTCAGTAAACAACTTCTGGCTTGCTATGCCGCCATTGTTTTGCTGCTTCGCAATCGCGATCTCTCATCACTTTTAGCGGTAAGTACTTTGTATTATTGTTAGTGTATTATTGTTGATATACTTATTTAATTTAAAAAAAAGTGTTATCACATATTTTTGTGAAGTTAATGAACCGCCGTTGGTCGGAGTTTGAGTATTTTTCCCACCGTTACTTTTATTTATAATATTGTTTGAAAGAATAATGTTAGATGCTCTTATTTGAGTATTTATTCATTGATTTCCTAAAAAGATGCTGAAGCTTGGGGATATGTTCCATTAATAAGCTATAAAAGCGATAAATGGTACCATTTTTTACTCCTTTAATCGGCTTTTTGCAGAATGATTTTGACGAAATAATTATAACAATTTTTTGAGAAAAATTTTGTCATGTAACTGAAATTATCTTTAGTAATAATACTGCAAATTTTTGTTTCTAACACTGATGTAAGAGGATTTTTTTAAAACTTTCATGCCTTTCGAAAAATATTTCTGGAGTTCTTTAGTAATAATAATAATTATTTTTTCAAGGATTTATTTATGAAAGAAGTTTTTATTTAATTTGTAGTAATATCGTTAATTTTGACTATTAATAGAACTCCACTTGATGTAAATTCAGCTATGCTATGTTATGCTCTGTTTATTTTTAAATGTCAGGACTGCTCTTACAAAATATTGTAAATGAAGCAACAGTGTGAGAATACTCGAACGCCTTTAACGGCATGAGACATTCTATAAATTAAAAAAAAAATTTTTTGAAGATTTTATTAAAGTATATTAACAATAATTGCATTAACAAAAAATGCAGAATACTTACTGTATCAAAAATTTAGGGTTCAATGAACCCACCTCCACTCTCACCAAGAAAAAAAAAACATTTTTTTTTTTAAAAGCTTGAATAAAATTTTAATACAACGTTTAAAAGCAACGTGATGTAACGTGATAAATAAAGATTAATGTAACGTTTCTAAAATCGTTGATGTAACGTTACTGAAACCGTTGATGTAACGTTACTAAAAACCGTTGCATTTGCGTTTTGCAACGAGACATATTTTTGCTCTATCAACGTTACCAGTAACGTGATATCAACGCTTCAGAGCAACGTGATGTAACGTGATTTATGTTACTTGGGATGCAGCATAATATCAGGAAAATATCAAGGTAGGCTGCTTTTGTAATATTGCATACGGATTGATATGACAGGATAATATCAAGATGTTGTCATGACAGCATGAAATCAGGGTCTAGGCAAGATGATCTTGCTTTTGTAATATTGCATACGTATTGATATGTCAGGAAAATGTCAGGATACATTGACATGATAGTATGAAATCAGCACGTTTGCAAGGTGTTTTATCTATTTATTTATTTGTGTTATTTTCACTTTAAACTCGAGAATTAAATTTCATTCTTTAATTATTTCTGTTATTCTTCAAGATAGTTTTCTAGCCTAAGAATATTTTCTTAAAGCTGACATCTGATCGGAAATTCATATAAAATTATTAATAGTACTCGCAATTCAATTTAAAAAAATGAAAGTTTCTTCGTTTTGCATACTTGACTTATTTTTTAAATTCATGCTTCTAATTGTATTATGAAGACATAAAATGCCTAGTTAGGAATAATTGCGGAAGTTTTTATAACGCATTTAGGAGTAAAGAAAGCAAAATAATAAATAAGTAAATAAATACAATAAAGTACATTTCCAAATGGATGTCAGCATTGAAAATATCCCATTGACAAAACACATGAATTTATCTTAAAGAATAACATAAATAACCATTGAATAAAATTAATCTTACTCATGAGATTGAAGTGATAATACGAAATTTTGGGCTTCATGTCCTTTGTTTCAAAGTCTAGGGACGAAAAAAGTTATTTTCGGCCATTTTTAACATTGATCGCACATCGCTTGCGATAGGACTTGTTTAGTACTATATTAATAAATCAGTCATTCATAAGTTATTCCTAAAACAATACGATTCCACACTAATAACTACCCTACTAGCAAAATTTCTTGCATCAATCTTGACAGATCTTGATATTATGCTGACGGCGTCAATATTGACGTGTTTCATACTGCATAAAGCTTGCATAAAGATTAAAAAGCAATATTACAATAACAACACGTATGCAACATTGCATTCATCTTAAAATATCAATATTGATATTACCTTACAATAACAACACTGCATACATGTTGACGCCGTCAGAATGTATTGATTTCATGTTGTTGCCGTCAAGGTAATTAGTACACAATAGAACAGGTGGACCTTCGTTGATACTTGCGCATGCGCACAGTTCTTTCTACCCAGCGTCCCTTGCATTGCTGGCACATCGACCTACGATTCAGTCGGTTCAGAGGAGCTGCACGTGGCGTTGGCGTTGCGTTCTTAGGCTTCGTTAAGTTGGTTGTTTAGTTATTAGTGTGGAATAGTATTGTTTTAGAATAACTTATGAATGACTGATAACTGCATTTGTTTATTAATATAGTACTAAACAAGTCATATCGCAGACGATGTGCGAGCAATGTTAGAAATGGCCGAAAATAACTTTTTTCGTCCCTAGACTTTGAAACCAAGGACATGAAGCCCAGAATTTCGTATTATCACTTCAATCTCATGAGTAAGATTAATTTTATTCCATGGTTATTTATGTTATTCTTTAAGATAAATTTACTTATTTATTATTTTGCTTTCTTTACTCTTAAATGTGTTATAAAAACTTCCGCAATTATTCCCAACTAGGCATTTAATGTCTTTATAATACAATTAGAAGCATGAATTTAAAAAATAAGTCAAGTATTACGCAAAACGAAGAAACTTTCATTTTTTAAATTAAATTTCGAGTACTATTAATACCTTTATATGAATTTCCGATCAGATGTCAGCTTTAAGGAAATATTCTTAGGCTAGAAAACTATCTTGAAGAATAACAGAAATAATTAAAGAATGAAATTTAATTCTCGAGTTTAAAATGAAAATAATACAAATAAATAAATAGATAAAACACCTTGCAAACGTGCTGATTTCATACTGTCATGTCAATGTATCCTGACATTTTCCTGTCATATCAATACGTATGCAATATTACAAAAGCAAGATCATCTTGCCTAGACCTTGATTTCATGCTGTCATGACAACATCTTGATATTATCCTGTCATATCAATACGTATGCAAGATTACAAAAGCAAGATCATCTTGCCTAGACCTTGATTTCATGCTGTCATGACAACATCTTGATATTATCCAGTCATATCAATACGTATGCAATATTACAAAAGCAGCCTACCTTGATATTTTCCTGATATTATGCTGCATACACCTTGTCAGTCAATATTGTGGCAGCCTGCTGACAGCATAAATGGAGTAACATAACAACATTGAGGCAGCATTAATGCAAGATGATTTTTCTTGCATGTCAACCTTTATGCAATACTGTGGCAAGATATTTTGCTTAGGGGGTAAGCAACCAACTTAACGAAGCCTAAAGAAATGCAACGCCACGTGCAACTCCTAACCGACTGAATCGGAGGTCGAAGGAGAAAGATGTGCCAGCAAAGTGAGGGACGCTGGGTAGAAAGAACTGTGCGCATGCGCAAGTATCAACGAAGGTCCACCTGTTCTATTGTGTACTAATTACCTTGACGGCGACAGCATGAAATCAATATCATCTTGACAGCGTCAACATGTATGCAATGTTGTTATTGTAAGGTAATATCAATATTGATATTTTAAGATGAATGCAATGTTGCATACGTGTTGTTATTGTAATATTGCTTTTTAATCTTTATGCAAGCTTTATGCAGTATGAAACACGTCAATATTGACGCCGTCAGTATAATATCAAGATCTGTCCAGGTTGATGCAAGAAATTTTGCTAGTAGGGATGCCGTGCTGGGGTTTCGACCTCGATTTCCCGCTCCCGTGATAGCGCCGTGCTGGGGTGTGCAATATTAACGCGATGAAACTATTAAAACCAATTCATTTATTTAGCCCGGAATACATTTTATTTCTCTCTTTATACACTAAAAGGCAGTACCAGTCCATTTTAAATGTTGTTGCAGATTTTAAATGTAATTGCAGAGATGAAGAAAGGAAATTTGGTTCTAACTTACCAGATTGTGACGTTCGTATCTCAAGCTTTGAAATTTACCACACAAGAAAAATTGACTTATATTACACAAAATATTAAGAAAATTATTTTTTAATGTATAAAAGACGTATTTCTTAAATTTTCGCTGCTTGCTTGTTGACTTTTCACAAAATTTTATTTTTTTTTAAACTTTCAATCTAAAAAAATTGAAAATGAATGCACATGTTGTTCATACACTTATTTTTATATCATTTTCTTAAATAAAAAAATTGACACTTTTATGGCCGCTTTCTTGAAAATTATCCGATCGTTAAGGAGTTAATGGATGATCACATGGACGGGTCTGTGGGAGACATATGTTGTGTGTCCCGGTGGTGGAAGTAAAGGTTGGGAGCGCTAATAAGGTTCTAATTTGAGAGGCATTAAAATTATATTTCAGGTAAAAAGGGGGAGTACTTTAGCTGAAAACCTGAGGGAACATCTTCCCCCTTACGTCCACCTTCGACTATACCATTGGGTAATGATACAAGTGTAATAGGCAATAACAAACGCTTTAAAGCCCAAATATACAGATAACTACACATGTTTCGGGGTTTCAAGGAATCCTTTTTTCAATGCAAAATAGTGAGATTGTGGATGTAAGGACATTACTGGATGTCTTTAGGGACCATTCATTAAGTAAGGGTCCCGAAGGGGAGGGAGTTGGAAAAATGTCTACATGCTTTGGTGGGGGGGGGGGGGGGGGAGGGTCAAACCCATTCTTATGCAATATTTTCCAAGCCGATGTTTTACATCTGAAATCGCGCGGTCAAGTGGTTTGACAGGGATTGTATATTTCATTTGCGTCTAGAAAATAAAAAAAGGAATTAGGATGAGCTGTTTATTTTTTTTTAAAAGAATGAAGAATAAAATGTAATAAAAGTATTGCACTATTGTATGCCATGTTTTATTTTTAACTAGTATCGCATCATATACAAAAAAATGTTGAAATAACATTCAGTCTAGATTCCAACTTTTTAGTAAATATTTCACTACACAAAAAGGTTTAAGTGAATTTAATTTCGATTCCATTGATGCTAGATTCGTTATTTTATTATTTTGAAAAATGAAATGGAATCTTACGAAAGAATAGGGGGAGGGGTTTGAAAAACCTTACGTACCCTGACATGGAGGTAGGCGGTAGGGGGGGGGGTCACAAATTGCCAAAATCATCCTTACGTAACTAATGAATGGCCCCTTACATGCAAAAGCTTACTATATTTTGTTGTAAAAAGGGTACCTTAAAACTCCAAAACATGTTTCTGCAGTACTCTGTATATTTGGGATACAAAAAGTTTGTCAATTCATGTTACTTCTCAGCACAAAGGTATTTATTTATTTCTTAATATAAAACAAGTGGTTTACTTCTCTTGTAATTCATTCCTATGGGTGCAAATAGGGGGGGGGGTGACACAAACTGCAGGGTTGTAATTTTTAGGGGATTTTGTCTTTTTTGGGGGTATTGCTCTTGGGGAAGAGCTTCATAGGTGGTGCGCCTTCGTTAATGGGATAGATAGATTTGGAATGATTTTAAAATCGAATGATTGATTTTCGCTTGCTTTATTCGAATGGGGTTATAGTTGAATGTTTGGCATCGAATTTTCGATAATTGAGAGATTCCTTAGTAATTGAACAATATTTTTCGAACGAAAATTGTTAATTATTGTATGAGCGGATTTATGGAGGGGAATGTGTTGTGTGAGTGGCGGGTACAATGAGGGTCATGCCCCCTCCCCTCCAAACCGTCGACAACACTATCCGTACCCATTGTGTCTAAACAATTTATGCATAAAATGTAAACGATGACAGTATCTTTTTAATACGTTAATTATTTTTAAAGAAAATATTTGAACTTCTACTTCGTTACATTGCTTATGAAATTAATTTGCAAAGTTTATCCCCAATTTTATGCCTTATTCCTGACCGATTTGGGGCTTTTTTTTTAAATCCCTGAAGCAGTTTCAGACATTTTTCGCACCTAAAACTGGAATTTCGTTCATGGGGGAGGGCTTTTTTCAGCATTACCCCCACCCCCCTTCAAATGATTTTCTGTATCCACCCCTGGTGTATCTGGTGGTGAAATCTTGAAACAAAGGCTAGAGAAATGCTTTCATACTGTTTTGAACTTGACAGTTATTAACATTAAATATGTAAAATTTTTATCAAAAAGTGAGGGATAATGATAATATGGCCCGGTCTTTGGGCGAGACTAGCAGGTTTAAAATTGAGAATTGATAAACTTAAAAATATATTGAACCGGTATGGTACAAACCGTGTAATTGAAAATTTAAAGTGGTCTTAGCTCTTTTTTGGATTATAATTTCTTAGGGGGAGGGGGTATTGTCATAAGAGGCGCGCTATTGCGCACAGGGACGGACAAACACCCGTCATTCTCTTGAGAAACCGCGGTCTGCGCCACTGATCCCCCTCTCTTGTACTCTATCTCACGAGGACCCTTGTATAATATATTCTTGTTGTAGAATGTTCGGTTATGGAGCGCCTTGGATGATTTGAAAACCGAATACGTAATCTGATTTTCAGAGAAACTTGGTAATCAATTTCAACCCTTTTGAGGATCAGCGAACGGAAAATGAGACATAGCTACGAAACCTTAAGTTCCGAAATGGACCGTCGCGAGCCGAAGCATTTTCAGCAGTTTTGCCTCTCTCACATACAACTTTACCAAAAAAAAAAAAAACTCATAAAATCAGCAAATCCATTGACTCCAAATTTTTAAGTAATAAGGGTAAATATATATAAAGGGTAAATGTATAAAGGGTAAATAATATACCAATCAACATTTACAAAACTGTAAGGAATATGACATTGAAAATATAAGGAATATGACATAAACAGAAGTGGGTAAAACAAGCGAAACACTTAAATTTAATTACGCAGACGAAAATAAATGCTACGCACACAAGAAGTCACAAATATCTTGTGTATGGAATTAGAAAGAAAAAAAAAGACAATAACCTGTATAAAATGTAATTTTTATTAAAAAACTGGGCTGATGAGTGGAAGCAATTATAATTTCACACGACGGACTTCAGTATTTCTTTTTAATGCACTTAGAAACATTTCAACTTCGTTCCCTACACTTTTATTATTGTTATTGCATATTCCCTCAAGTCAGCGAATGAAAAAAAAAATAAATAAAAGAGAGCGAATCAAAAAAGAAAAAAAAAATCATGAACTTCAAGCCACACTTGTACACTTTTCAATGTGCCGGGAATCTCAATCCTCTGGAAAACGCAGCCAGAAATATTTTACCCTCCCTCCCCATGTATTAGTCAGATAAATATAATTCCACTACTCTCAACAAGAGCGCCGAAAAAAAAAAAAAAAGCAAAGCAATAAACAAGAAACAACGAGTTCTTTTGTGCAGATAGCAGCGATTCCCTTACTTGTTTACATTATTAACTTGGAGTTAGAGAGCCCGAAACCATTCGAAATAATCACGTGATTACTGAAAATCATTAGTTTAAATGCATAACCGTTTGAATAAATCACTCAGTCGCCCAAATGCCGAGCTCCTAGTTTCTGACAAGCTAACAGGGAATCTCTTCGAACCTGCATCCTCCAAGGATTGCGACCGCTAAATGAAGACTAAAATCTATCAAATCGGCCTCCTAAAACAGGCTTGCATTTCGAACTTTTCCAGAGGGTAAGGGGACAAAGGGTGTACATGCTCATTTTATCGGAAAACAGCAAAAAACTAGACCCACTTAAATGTAAAAACTAGAATTTATCAAGGAATTTGAGGGGGGGGGTATTGCCTCCCTCCAGACAACCATAAATTGAAGTTTCAATAGCTACCTATGCGTCATGAAACTCAAGCCCGTTATTTCGGACTTTACAAGAGAGGAGGAGAGGTTTAAAGAGTATCCTACGTTGCATATTATGCCGAATAACAGAAAAAACTTCACTTATATGATTACAATAACTTCTAAAAGCAGGGAGGATTTGCCCCTTATTATACCTCTAAATGATAGGCTAAATGGCACATTCCTATCTCGAGCACACCCCTGCCAAAACAATTCGGGAATTCGACTGTTCGAAAAGACGAGTGTCCACCTCCCCCCCTTTCGCAGGGCGATGGCACACCCTCTCAAATATTACGGAGCATCCATCTAGAAACAGCTCTCCCCCCCCCCTCCCGAAATGAGATTTTAAAAAAACCTCTAAAAAAACCACTTCTAAAAATTTCGGTTTCGCAGGCTGCGTCATGGACCACGCCCCTCTCAAAAATGAGATAAAAACACTCTGAAAAACCAGCCAATGGAGCAGGCTGCACCATGCCCCACCCCCTTTAGTGGGCAACCCTGTAGCAGTCAACTCAATTCTGGAAAAGCTCAGAAAATGAACTACTTGAGTACTCGATTCAAAAGATCTCGAGAAGTCAATCGCTCGAGTACTCAATTCCAAAGATCTCGAGAAGTCAATCGATTGAGTACTCGATTCCAAAGATCTCGTATATCAATCGCTCTAGTTCTCGATTTCAAAAGATCTCGATTATCAATCACTAGAGTGATTGACTTAAAAAGATCTCAATTATCAATCACTCTCGATTATCAGAAGTACTCGATTCCTGGGATCTCGATTATCAAAAGATCTCGATTATGCCCATCGGTATGGCAACGGTCAGTGTCAGGTGGGTGAAGGTAGAGTCCCCTATATAAAAACGTATAGCGACTCTAGTTGAAGGTGGGTATAAAATCTAAAATCTTTTTTTTCTTTTAGAAAAGGCTCTGAAATGAGACAATTAAGTTTATTTTAATGAAACTTTGATACATTTTGCATACATGGATTCAGCATATAGCATAACCATTCAATTTCAACAGTATTTTCTCTCACCCAAACAGCACCGGATTAACATCTATTTACGTTCCAAGGCCAAAAATTAGAGATTATGCCCCCCCCCCTCCCACATATCTGAACTGTATTGAAATCGTACCCCTCTCCCTCCCAAGGCTTAGCAGCGGGCCAGTGCCAAGTGAAGATTTCGCGCTCCGATGTGTGTTGACCAAATGAGGGATGGATTTCTTTCTTTGTTTTCGTTCGATGTTAAAATGGGCAAGGTGGGGGGGGGGGTTACCCAGGGAATTTTTAGAAATTGAAGCGTTGGAAATGTAGTTTTTAGACCACCTAAGGCAATTTAACGGGAAGTAATGGCATTCGAAATTCGCCCTGGAAAGTTTTCGAAACTGAAATACATAACATACGTAATTGCAGGGGAAGCTGCTGTACCCACGGAAGCTTGTACCTATGGATGTTGGTCGGGAAAGTCCGGGTATCGTCAAGAGAGATCCTAATTGGTGTTCAACGTATGTGTCACAGCCCTCTCCAGTACCCCAGGAAGTTTCAACACCATCAAACGAACATTTAAGATTTTATCGCATTTTTTCCGTTTTAGTAGGACCTAAGTAAAAAAAAAACATGAGCAATTTCTTTTTTTTTTCGTCCGTCGTGGATAGTATTAGTTACTTTTGTTGTAAGTATCATGTTTCCCTATATTTTGAAGGTTTTGTATCTGATTTTTAATGTTGTGAAACTGTTGTCCTGTTGATGTGACTGGCTTGCAAAATGAAAATGGCGTACCTTTGTACCCAAGGACAGACAACCATGTGTACCCATGGACGGCAATTTTTAGTCTGCTTGGGTCACACCTGAGTCTTATAGTGTGAAATACCTCAAATTGGTGCCTTGTAATCAACGTCCAAAATTTGCTTTCAACCATGATGATGAATTTGAACTAGAGCTTGAGGATATAGCGTTGAAGTAACCCACACCTGTTGTAGGATCTACAGACCACCAATCCCACCTGTTTTCATTTGAAGTGGACTTTTCTAGATTTTTGTTGGTTTAACCTAAACTGACTTTTTTTGTAATAGGTTAATTTCGTTAAAGGTTTCAATTTGCATATATATTGAAGTTATTACGTTAGGGAAATAGAGAGATACTAGTTGGCCCGTGCGGAACTCTGCACTGTGCTTCGAATCGTGTCTTAAGGCATTTCGCTCTTTAGAAACTTCAAAGAATGAACATTATGAAGAAGAATCAAAAAAAGTAAACATAAAAAAGTAAGCGCACAATAGAAGGCATGTAATTTGAAGACATGCGTAACAAAACCTCGTTAAATACAACATTGTGATAATTTGATCATCGCTCATCTTTTCGTTGTACGTATTTTCAATGCAAACATTGAAACTTTTTTACTTTTGTGGGAAAGTAGGCTAAAAATTATAACAGTAAATATAACTTCTTCTACCAACATTTTTTCTCAGCCCTTAAAAGTCAACTTTTTAACATTGATTCTGTCCAATATTCCATTTTAAACTTAACTCATTCAAAACTAAATTTATTTTTCCAAAAAAGTAAAGCAGTGTTTTGTTTCTACAGTTTGAAAAACTTGCAATATCTGTGCAGTACATCATCCAGGGGAATCCTCATTGGGTGGGTGTGTAGGGATTGCGGGGGGGGGGGAGTGACTTTCTCCACCCTCACATACTTGAAGTAATATTACACATTTATAAATTCCTGAGCATATATTAGCTTTGCTTAACATAATGATCTTAAGCTTTTCTCCTTCTACCTGGCAAATATTTTTGGTGGTTTGGCACATACACATAGGTCAGTTGGAAACAAAATAAAGTTGATAAAAATAATTTATTGTGGAAAATATCAAAAATGTACATTTGCTGCTAAATGTTTTAACTCATTAAGTTACATTTAGTTTTGTTTGTATTATATTTTGCTGCTGCATATTGAGTTTTCACCACTTGTCAACTTAGTGTGTCTTCTAAAAGTTGACATTGATTTTTTAATGTGGCACCACTGTAGGTGCTATTATCACTTGCATTTTGACACCTAAGTTTTTTTTACCATATGGAGGCACCTGGGCTCTTATCGAAGATGCGAAACTGCACTAGGATTCAAATTTTCTCAAAAGTATTTAAGTCCAAACGAATACTCACAGGATTTTTTATACGTTACATAATCATACGGCATGTATACTGAAGATTTTTCTGCATCTTGAAAATCCATTGACTGGAGCTGTTTTTGTACTTACAACTATGAGCACAAAAAAGAGGCCAATGCGTAACTATGCCACGCCACTCTGTTGGTAGTATGGCTTAGTTACATTTGACATAGCAATTAACTAGCAATAAATGTAACACAGCAATTGCTACTGGTCTTCCATAGTGTCATGGGTGTTTTTAATGAAATTTATGATTTAGCAATTTTGCAAACTTTACACTGTTTCACTACCTCCTGACAAATTCCCTTCCGGTTATCTGAATCAAAAGTTGGCACCTATTAATGCTTTTGTGCTATATGCTTGGAACATTTATTTTATGGAAATCTTTACATACTGAGCTGTCTTACTGAGGCTTTAGATTGTGGCTATTGGCCTAATATCATTGAAGCTTTTTATAATGGATTAATTTAGTTCCTTCCTTCAGAAAATGGTTCTGTCTCTACATCTGCTTACACTATTGTTTTGTCTTTTCATCCAAAAGTTAGTTAAAGTAGCTAAAATATTGAAAAAAAAGTTTGGTTTAGACATTGCATTTTCTTCTGTAAGACTAAGCTTACTAAATTGAAATGTCCTATTGATTGTCATAGCAACTAAGGTATTTAGAATATTGCTTGCAAATGTGGTTTAACTTACATTGGTCAGTCTAAGCATGCCCTCCCCTCAACCGCCATCTAACATTGCATGAAAACTATGTTAAGCATAAAGAACTCATAAACTCTTGGATGTCTCAGTATTGTTCAGATTTTTCTCTGCTAGAATTATACGTTAGTAAATGTTCCTTGGTCAGTGACTCTGATTTTCGGAAAATATATTCATATTTGGAAAAATCGTCATTCTCCGGGCATTTTTTCAGTAATCCATTTTTCCTAATATTTGAAAGCAATTTTTATAACTGCTTTTTCTGCAAGTCTTTCACTCCCCTTCTTTGCTCTTAGACTTTTTATTGGTTGTTTTTGTTCCTTGTTCTGTGCTCTCGGTTGATTTCTAAGTCGCAGGCTTTTTTGATCCTTGGTTTACAGCTTAGTTATTTTCATTCCCATGTCCTACATTCACACTGGGTAATATATAATTTGACCTATTCGGTAAAAATACTGTCCTTGAAACAGCTATTTGCTGCATTTTCAGACAATTTGCTTTATTTACGCTGCTATCATATTTTGTTCATACTTCTTTTATGGATTTTTTTGTGTTTCGACATTTTTTACTCTTCAACATTTTATCTTCAATCTAAACACTTTTCTTTCAACTTTCACATTCCATTTTTTCGTCATCTGTAGTGTCCTTAGATTCAAATACAGTTGAGGATTGTTTTAGTTCTGAACGTGGCAATGGTTTCACAAAAGTAGCAGTTCTTTTATTTTGATGAGAATAGTCGGATCTCCTAGTGGCTCTTCTACTGGAAACTCGTTGAGGATTCAAAGAAACCTTTGGAAACTTCTTCACCTTTTTAAACCTTAAAAAAAAAAAAAAAAAAAAAAAAAAAACATTAGAACCATGTTTTAATCTATGATTTTCATGGAAAGAAAATAAATAAAGCAGCCCTTAGCAGAACAAGTCAAATCAAAATTTTATACATAGTTACTTGGAGACATGCATAGGAGATTGTGATGATTTTAAAAATGTCGTGCTCATGGCTACGATTACAGTTAGAACAGCATATAGAAAAACTGCAAATGTTATTGGAATGATTGGTATGTGATGAAAATTACTGTCATAAATCATTTGTAAAGAAGAGAAGTATAGAGGACGGATGCCAACATGAGAGAAGAGGATTTTTGACTAACTTTGCATAATTCAGGATTAGGCAGCAGTAAGAAGCATTAATCACAGAACACATAAGCTAAGCATTACTCAAGATTTTTTTTTAATATGGAGTGTGGAAAGAGTGTTTTTCCAATCAGGTGCTTGAATGTGCCAAAAAGTACACCAATTGTTCCAAAGTCATTTGTGTTTTTTCAATATGCTGATCACTTTATGAGAAGAGATATTGGTTGTTGCCATTTAAAAATTTTTAAATTCTCTAACTGTAACATTAGGGCCGTTTCCATAGACACTTTCGACCCAGGAAAGAACCTGCTTTTCACCGCATTCCAGTTATTTGCGGGGCATATGTGGAATCTTTCTACTCCTGCTAGCTTCTGGAGTGAAAGCAGTGTTTTTACCCAGAATGCATTACCTGAAACAAGTTTGTCTAGTAGCTGCTAAGGATGCTGGGTAAAAACCGCTTTCTCTGGTATAATGGGAGAACCTCTTTTTACATGGAAATGGGGAATTTTTCAATCGGTTTTAGCCAGAGTGGGGATTTATCGGGTCGAAAAGTGTGTTATGAACGCGACTTGTGAGCGCTGTATTGTTTAAACTCATCACGATCACCAGCACACTCCTTGAAACAACTATGTGTGAAATTTTGGTTCGATCGGTTCAGCAGATAGAATGCAAGGGTTATTTAATTCATAATCTTCACATGTATGAGAATTGGTGGAATATACCTAAGGTTGAAATAATAAATCTGATTATTATCAATTATAATCTCTGATTTTTAATAATAACCAAGTATTTTGGTAAATATGGTAGAAAATGCACAATTTTGATGCATGTGGTTGGTAATCATATTTCATTGAAACTTTAATCCAAATGTGACGTTAATTTAGCTGTAAGCTGTGATAATGAATCTGTCATTGTAGACATTAGAAGATGTGGAATAAAATAATATAGCTACGTAAATTGAAGAATTCAGCTAAAAAGCAAAATACTAATCTGTAAACAAACATTAATTACATCAAGATTTTCATTAGGGAGACACACACAACTGGATATCATAACGAAAATGAGAGTTTTAATAAGGATTTTTTAAAAGCTAAGGAGGGATTTTTCATGTTAAGAAAATAAAATATATTTAAATTATATCCCACACAAAAAAGGATCAACAAAAACCAATTATAAAGAACAAAAGGAAAGTTTTTCAAGAAAGTAGCATTGGTGTTTATCAATATACATAAATATACCTTACAATTATTTCCATGATGATTTAACTTTTCTTTGAACAGTTGCTCCCAAAGTGGGCGCCGTGACACCCTGGGGTGCCATAGGGAAAGGCAGGGGTGTTTTGAAGTGCCCATGGTCTCAATATGCTTATATACAGTAGAGATAGGCTAGGGTGTCACGAGAAAATTTTAATTCTTCAAAGGGTGCCGTGAGTTGAAAAAGTTTTGGAACTGCAGCCCTAGAGACAAAATTTACAGAAACAATCCAGTATTATGGACGGGAGGGATTTTCAAACTTTTTACACATGTGCTCAACTTTTCTAACAAAAGTACATAAAAATTTCTACAATCACTGTTCAAATGCGTAATTCCAGTAAAAATAATAGTAATAATAATAATAATAAATAAATAAAACTTCAACTTTTCTTTCAATGAATATTTTCTAAATATCTTTCTTGCTTTTTAATTTATATGTACAGCTTTAAATTTTTTTACAAGAATTCATGGTTGAAGCAATATTGTTTTCATGTTTGCTTTTTCTGTTTTGTACAAATATACTTACTATAGCATTAGGCCTCGTTTGTCTGAACCTTCTCTTCAGTATCTTAATATTTTCTCATTGTTTTCATTACAGAAAAAAAAAAAGATCCTGAATGCAGTGGCTACTAATAAAAAAAGTTTCAACCAATTTCAAAATGTCCAACAACCATTAACTAAAAATTTGACTTTTCAGGTTGAGTGAAGTTGAAAAGATAGTAATGGTGGAGGAAGGATATAATAGGGACAAAATTAATATAAAAGGAAAGGTTTACTAACAAAGAAAAGGGCAGAACTAACAAATTTAGAATTTTCAAGAGGATTTCAAGGTTTAATTTAAAAAGAGATTTAAATCAATCATAAGGAAAATCATTCAATTTAAATGGTTGACACTCAGAATATGACTGCTGTAAACTTACTAAATTTAACAAATCTTACACAATTACAGAAAATAGTTGTTTAAAATAACCCATTAATGAAATATTACTACAATATTACTGCAATGAGTGGGCTTGTTTTTGAGCACAAATTTTCTCAAACCATGTTGTTCTGGAAAAGATATCTCTGTGAATAGTGCAGGTGCTCAAAACCCAATGCCATAGCGATGTTGTTTTGTAGCTTTTAATTTTCTGATGCCAATTTGACAGTTTTTGTTCAAAAATTTTGATAACAGCTGCATGCCTTCTAACAATAAGTGTAAGCCTCTGTAGTTTCATACAGATGTTATACGTTTTTGCTGGAAAGAAAAGGAAACACAATATGTATACTATATATACATACAGTGGTGTACCTAGCATGGGTGTCACCCGGGGCAGTAATTTGTAGTGTCGCCCCCCCCCCCCGCTACAAATGCAAAAAAAAAAAAAAAAAACAGGTTTTAACATTCTATGTTAATATGAAACCATGAAATTCATACAATTTCAGAAACAGCCATGCATTTGAGGCAGTGAGAAGCAAGGGGATGCAAGTGGCAAAATTACAAATTTGGAAACCAGTACACATGGTAGGTGAATCTCTCCTCTGTCTTGGGGGAAAGAGATGGTACTAGTAACCCTGGTAGTTGCTGCTATACAACATGATCTAGAAAAAAATTTAATGAAAGCCTACCTAGGATGTTATCTTCAAACGCATTTTACTCAAAACTTGAAAATGTCCACTTACATCCCTTTGCTTCTCACTGCCTCATTTGAGTTATACAAAATTTTAAGTGGGAGAATGTGCAAAAGACAAATAAAAACTTTGAATGCTTTTTATTTAACTTCCCCAAGGTGCATGCGTGCAGGCCATCGAGAGCTCAAAAGAGTAAAGGTGTGCAGGAATTTGAAGGCTTCTTAATTACTTCCTCAAACACAGGGAAATATAATTGAGTTCAGTTTTTTGGTATGATAGGAAGTCACTACTAGATTGACAATCTGAACCAAATCCTGAGTATAATATTCATTCCATGACGTGGGGTGGGAAAAAGGGGGGGGGGGGGGTCCAAGGTTAGCTCTCCAGGAATATTTTTGAATTTGTAGTCTTAAAAATACAATTTAGCTTAGTATTTTTCAAAAATTTGAAATTCCAATTTAGGTGTCATCCCCCGAACGGGGCGGATCACCCCCCTTGCCCTCTTGTAGTGACGCCACTGATATATCTTTACTAATAATAAAGCTGAAAGTCTCCCTGTCCGTCAGGATCTCTGTGACGCGCATAGCGCCTAGACAGTTTGGCCGATTTTCATGAAATTTGGCGCATAATTAGTTCGTAGCATGGGGGGTGAGCACCTGGAAGTGATTTTTTGAAAATTCGATTTTGTTCATTTTCTATTCAATTTTAAGAAAATTTCACCAAGCAAATTATCACAACATGGACGAGTAAATCTGGAATTTATCATAATGTGGAACCGTAACATGGGCAAGCAAATGAATATAGCAAATTTTCGAGAACTTTATCATTCATTATTTGTAAATATACAGGCGAATCAAATGATCTTTTAATTTTCTACCACAGGCAAAGCCGTGCGGGTACCACTAGTATACATATAAAAGACAAAAAAATCTTACCAGTATGTGGTATTTTTCTTTATAAACCTTCTATGTTTCAAAAACTTCCTATATCTTATGAAACATTCTCGGAAAATAACAGCATGTCTTTCAACTACTTCTGTTACATAAAAATCTCTCAAATCTTTTACACCCTTGATGCAACCCATTGCAACTGGTAATGCAGCATTTAAAGGATCCTAAAATTAAGAATAAGATAAATGCATTGCGTTTTAATTTATTACCTTTTCTATAAAATATTAAAATGGCTAAATATTTCACCTTTTCATTTTCATAGTGCTTAAGGCTCATACACAGATCAGTAAGAAATGTATCAAGTATAAGAGTCAAGAGTTCTTGTACCTCTGTAGTGGCAGCTAAAAATTTAAAACATTCATCAGTTTTTATGAACAAATTGCATAATTGATTTTACTTAACACCATTACAGACTAGATGTTAAGTCGTGGATTTCCCAAATTTCCCTCAGCAACTGAACTTGCATGCAGACACAGTTAATTGGATTTTCTGTTTTAAGATTCCACGTTGTTTGTTTATATTTAAGCTAACCAAAAAATCAATAAATACGAGTAGAATATTTTCACAGAGGAAAATATTCTACTTGTAGGTTAGGATCAAAGAATTTTTTTTACCGAACAATGTTTTTCAACTCATTCATTTGAAGCCATTGTTGAAGTCTTCAATATTAAACTACAGAATTCTTCTGTCCCCAACAAGACAACTAGTGATGTTCCCATCAATTTTTCTGAGGATATACTTCCTGTAATCCATTATGCACAATATGTGTATGTGATCATATACATATATGTCCAGAAATTCATGAGGGTATAACCCAATGGTAATAAGAGTTCAGGGTTTTCCAGGGAGAAGAAAAAAAAATGGCAAAATTAAAGTTTCATATTTTTCTTATATTTTGAAAATTAACTTTAATTAACTACTACTGTAATGATTAATAACTACTCTTTGTGTGCTGCTACAAGGGCGCTTTGGTAAAAATTGTAACCGGTAGCTATTGGCATTCTTAGCCGATCATCATTGCTTTAGGAAAATCTTAAAATGCGATGATAGAATCTGAATTTATAAATGAAAATTTTTGAAGCTTGAGGGTACACGCTATATGTCTAAAAAATGTTTGAGAGTATGCGGCGTATATGGAATATACCCTATGGGAACATCACTGAAGACAACAGTTTTAATCAGTATCCTGCTTTTGGAAAACTGGAAATATTGGAGACTTGAGAAGAAGTGACTGCCCATTTCTACTAGGCCAGTACAAAATGGACAATATGTAGGGCAAAATCCCAAACTTGCCTTCAAAGAGTTAGAAATCTGGTATCATAGACATTTAACATATAGAACTAATCACAGAGCTCTGAAGAAATTGAAATTTCACGCTTACCGTGTTTGGTGTTATTCAAGAATGGAAAACTCCTAATGAAATTAAACGATTAATTTAATGCCACAGGCTAAAGTCATTCTTGGATGAAGTAGTACTGAAAAACTTAATTTTGTGTTCTTTACAGATATAGAATATTTTCATCTTACAGAATTTGTAAATAGACAGAACACAAGAATTTGGTCCACCAAAACCCACATGTTTATCAAAAACCACTTTAAATTAACAATTACCCTTGTTATATCGCACTTGTCAGGAGGCAAAAAAAAAAGCGCGATGTATCCGAGAATGGCACATAACCGAGGTCATAAAGAGGAAAAATTCAATCAACGTAAAAAGTAATGAAATGTGCATCTTCAAAAATACTACTCTATCGTATAAGGATGATTTTCTTTAAAAAAAAAAAAAAAAAATTTGTCGACCAATTTTTATCTTTAAAAAAAATAAATAATTTAAAATACATATAGATTTTTTGTTAGTGGGGGATTGCAAATTGAAAGTAGTAACTTAAACTTCAACTAATTAACAGGGCCGGATTTGGAAGTGTGAAGGCCCCGGGGCAACGAAGGAGTGGAGGCCTCTAATCAGGGTTTAAAAAGATGATCATATTTTCGAAAATATTCGATACTTTGATATATATCCGAATAGTTTGATATATATATGCATATATCCAATATTTTCGATCAGCACTTTAATAGTAAATACATCCTGAAGTTACTATTTATTTTTTTATTATTATAATTTATAGGGGAGAAAAAACGTAAAATTTGCTGACCCGTGAAAGTTAGGATATTTTGCAAAAATTTTATTGTGGGGGCCCCTTTGTTGTGGAGGTCCCGGGGCAGTAGCCCCACCTGCCCTCCCCTAAATACGGCCCTGCTAATTAAGTGTATGAAAAACATGCCAGGTTTTTTCATTGATTAAAAAAAAAAGAAAATTATTTTTCTGAGAAAGATAACCTTTATTCCTTTGATGTCAAATGTAAAGATACATTTAAAAAAAATTTTTCGGGAGACAAGGAATAAGCGCAATACAATAAACTCCCGATTATTCGCGAGAGGATTATCCACAAATCAGTCGACTGTTGGAAACTTGTATTTTCGCAGTAAAAAGCAAACGTCAATAGCTGTTTTTTGGTCGAAAAATTGCAAAATTAAACTTGGTTGTTTTTGTTTTATTTCTCCATTTTTTGTGCTTTCTCCATCACACTTCTGTAGTTCAAAAATACAACAATTTTATTGCACTGTATATATTTTTACTGTTTGTAGAAAATACTATGCGTCAATACAGCTAATTTTTGGAGGAAAAAGAATTTTTACCTTATTTGTCCCTCATTTTAGCCCTTTCTGCAGTTTACCCACGATTTTTACTATCCGCGGCACTTGTGCCACCCGATTCCACGGATAATCGAGAATTTACTGTATATCTGAATGAGAGATATAGAAAGGCATAATGTAACAAGGGGTTACTATACTATTTTACATTTGTATTTTTGTCAACAAATAAAAAGATTAACCCACCCGCTCATGACAAGGTAAGTATGATAAAAGCTAATTATTAAAAAAATATGCACAACAAAAGTAATGACAGGTAAACATGCAACTTACTACAATCCTTCAAGTGAAGCATTGTTAAGATAGTGTTCCTCATCTCTTTTTCCCGTTCACGTTTTTCAAAAATATTTGGTTTAATTTCACTTGCTTGTTGAAGCTCGCTTACTGGGCATGGCGAATAAAGAACTTTAAAGTGAACTATCCCATCAGCAGTTTTTTTCTCAAAGTATCTTCTCAAGAAATCAACGTAGGAACGAGGGATGTCATGTGGAAATTTTGGAAAAGGAAGATTCTTCAGAGAGTTTAGCGCAGTAGCTAATTCCAGATCCTTTTTCTTAGCAAACTACATAAACAAAAGATTACAAAAATGTAAATATTTTTGCTGTGAACATTAAAGCATATTTTTTTTAATATCAAACATGACTCTTCATTTGGAAAAAACACATGCACACACGAAACCACAACACATCTTTTATTGTATCAATTAAAATAAATAGTGGCATGGAAAAGTAATATGCACTGAAGAAAAGAGAATTCCAATTTGAAACATGAAAAAGCAATCAACCTATATGAAATTGACAAAACATAATTATTATTTTTTAGCTATAACAATATAAATATGATGTTACAATGTTTTAAATACTGAACGTATAACTATTAAAAAAAAATTTATAGTCATTGACGATAATTTTGAGCCATTCCAGTGAACTTTGCTTCACTGCAAATTTTTTAGTAAATTTAACAAAAACAGAAAAAAAATGTAGAAGGCCCTGTGTTGTACTCAATTGATAAGGTTATAGAATAAGATTTCCACTATTTATTTTACAAAAAAAAAAAAAAAAGGTGATGAAAAATCAAGTGTCACTGATGGTCAAATTAGCCAAGTTATTCACTACACAAAATTTGTTTACAGTCACAGAACAATCCCCACAAATCCTGACAGACTTGTTACCTTCACTGTCAAGTTTGGGAACAACTACAATGGGTGTAGCCAATTTAAAATTCCTTTAGGAATTAAAGAGTCCAATTCTTTGTCAATTAGGCTTCTCAGCGCATAAGGAATTAGTCTGGATTTGCAAAACATTGGAACAGTCTTCTCCTTCATTGCAATATTTACAGGTTCCCCTAATATACCGCTATAATCATTAAAGTCAAAACAATCCGGAAACTTTGATTTGTACCATTTAAGAAAACTATCTTCATTAGAAAAATCAACTTCATTAGCATTAAAATTACATTCATTGCTTATATTACCCGTAAATGCAGGCTTGAAGTTATCAATATTTTTATATTAAGTTGTTCTATCCAAGAGCGACCCATTAAAGTCAGTCTATTTGGCGGCTTAGTGTTTCTTTTTGGTCTCGGTGTTTTGACAGTTGGAGGGTTTGGCGAATATGCATTTGTACCAACATCTATCTTTTCTGTTTTAGCTTCTGGCATGGGCGCCCATATAGGGGGGCAAGTGGGGGCTCGAGGCCCCCCTTAGAAAGTAGAACTTCTTTGCTTTTAGTACTTTTTCTTTTTAAAAATGTAAAAAACATTTCTTTTCCAGTTATTAATGGAATAAGTTATTAAAAATTTCTAATTTTAATGACTCTAATCTGTCCTGAAATCAGTTTCCATGGGGAAAATACCCAGATAAACCATGGGGAAAATATCTGAGCCCCCCCCCCCACCCCTACAATTTTGCATATGGGTGCCCTTAGCTTCTGGAGATTTAGGCGCGGTTGCTTTGTCTTCTGCAACTGAGACCGATTTTGGAGTTTTAGATATATCTTTTCCAATAACAGCATGCTTTAAATTAGTTGGCTCAGTAGGGATCGAAATAAAGGGTAATGGAGAATCTTCTGGCGCTTCTTTGGCTCTTCGGAATCCTCAGTAACATTTTTTTGCAGATGATCATCGTGAACAAATCGTATTTGCTTATTCACATCTGCTAAATATGCATTTGCACTAATAATTTTTATAATCTTTCCAGGAAACCATTTAATTTCATTATTTCTAACAGATTTTACCCAAACTTTGTCATAAATATTGAAATGTCATACAGCGGAATGCAAATTTGTACATGATTGCTGATGTTCTTGGTAGTCTCTTTCACGGGTCAAATGATCAAACCGTAGTTTTGTGATTTGAGGAGTAAATTTAAATAATAGTTCAGCAGGAGATTTTAAAGTGACAGAACATGGCGTGTTTCTGTAAGAAAATAAAGCACAATCAATCCCATGTTGAAAACTCCCATATCTTCGGTTTGAAAATGTTTGTTTTTTTAACATGTTTTTTGTAATATTTATTCTTCTCTGCTGCTTCATTTGAATTAGGATAATAAGGTGGAGAATTTCAAAATTTTATTTCATTCGATTTACAAATATTAAAGAATTCTTCTGACTTAAATTGACCTCTGTTATCTGAAACCATTTCACTTGATAAACCAAAACAAAAATATATTGATCGTAACTTTGTGATAGTAGAGTCCATACTTTTGACTACCGCAACTTCAGTCCATTGAGAATATGAATCTTTTACAATTAGAAGATTATGGTTTTCAAATTCTGCGTAGTCAATATGTATATGCTCGAAAGGTTTGCCAGTCAAAGGCCAATTGCTTGATGGAACTTTAACAGCACTTGGTCTTGTCATTTGGCAAGGAACACATTTGTTGACATAATTTTCAATTTCTTTATCCATGTGAGGAAACCAAAAATATCCTCGAGCAAGATATTTCATCTGAACTATACCAGGACGTTCTACATGTAAAAGAGCCAAGTACTTTACTTTGTAAACATTTGGGAATTACTAATCTGTTGTTAGTAATCCTCATGTGAAATGATGGTCTACTAGTATTGCTAAAAAAAATTTTAGTAATATTATCCACTTTTTCAATTCAAAAAATTTAAAATATTTCATTTTTTAAAAACCCTAAGTTTTTTTTCTTAGTTTTATTTTTACTTAGTTTCATTTATTTATTTAATTAGTTATTTATTTTTTGCACATATTACAAAACCGTCTTTTGCATATGTGCATATGAAATCGCTAATTTTGACGTTTAGTGCAAATAAACGGTATTTTAAAAAAAAAATGCATATTACTGCGTTTTTATTTTTTTTTTTCACTTCTTTCTTCATGTAAGTTATATAAAAAAAGGAAAAGAAAAAAAAAGAGCAAATATTTTTTTCGTTTTCAGCACATATTCTTTTTAGCTTTTAGTAAATATTTTAAGTATTTTTAGTGCATATATATGCATGCATTTCTTCATGATTTTTAGTGCACATAATCCAGGCTCTAATCACTTTCCTTGTCTTTTTTTCCTGTGAAACTTGGTGAGAGTTATTTTTCTTCACTGTTTGCAATTTTTATTTTATTACATGTTATTGTCAGTTTTAGGAATTGTAAGACAATCTGATGAAACAAATTTCGACTTCAGAAGGAGCAATTCAACGAATATTTGTTTCTGTAAATGTGCTCAATTTAAAATAATTTTTGTTTACATGATATTCATGCGTCCTTGCATGTTTTATAAATTTAAAAGTTTCTTATGCACTTACAGAGTGATGGAGGACTGTCAATATGAAACTTTATAATATTTTTCTTAGAGTGATTTTGTGTATATTTCAAAATTTAAGAAATGTTTTCATTACTTTTTTTTTTTGCATTTTCCAATCAAAATTTTTGTTTTTCCTAATATTGCAGTACTGTCATTATTTTGATCTGTTACATTTTTATGGGAGCGATATAAACCAGGAGTGTTTTTTAAAACTCATATCTTCCCACCGCTGTACGCATACGAGGATTTATTTGAGGAGGGGCGGGCAAGCCAAACATGAAGGTAACTTCGCAAATTGAAGTATAAAATTATTCAGCGTTGGTAGTTTTGAATTTATTTCTTGCGAGGAGGGGGGGGGGATCATGTGTCACTCCTTAAATACACCCTTGACCCCCCTCCGAATTCTTAAAGTTCCCCGCCCCCTTAAATACGCCCCTGCCCCCCCCCCAAACTTTCAAAGTGCTCCCCTGGAGCAAAAAGTCTGAAAGAAACACTAATTGCCCATGATGCCATTCCTTCGAGAATATCTGACCTTGTTCCTTCTAGAACACCTAACGATCACTTACACGTGCATTGGAATTGCCAGTCATGTTGACTGATCAGGTAAAGGTTGTATGCAAAGTCATTCAGAGATATAAACGTGGCTGTTGCCAGTTGATGCTTCACTTGCACAGCCAAAATATCTTTGCAGAGAAATCTGGCAAGCCAATTCTCTGTTAGTTGAGCAGGATTTGGCTGTTTGCCTTTTTGTTTTGCAAATGATGTTAAATTGTTAGTAACACCACGGCTGTTACTAACAAGTTATCACATAACTTGTTAGTGAAGACTTTGTTCTTTTAATGAACTAATGACAAGTCAATTTAAATATAACTTAACTATTTGAAAACTAGGTAAAAGAGATTTTAAAGAGGAAAAATTCAATTGATATACAATAATAAAAGTTTCAGCAATTTACAGAGGCAGATTCATGTATAGAAGGGCTCTTCGCAATGCATTTTTGGAGTCCCTTTTAACGTGTAAACATTTTTTCTTGTGCAGTTTTGGATTCTTTTTTGTAGCCCTAATGTTTTGTGGGCACGTTGCAATTTTGCAACATTTGCAACATGGAAAATCTGCCCCTGGCAATTTATTAAATATTTTGTGACATAACAATGATAAAATCAACAATATTAAAGCACAAAATTTTAACACTTCTTAGGCAAGTGATGCTCTCCAGGGAAGGTCCAAGGTTATTTCTGAATTAAGAAAAAAAGATTACTTGTAAGCACAAAACACATGAATGCAATGATTCTGTGACTTTTGTGTTTTAAGAATAATGATTTTATCACTACTTTTTCTGCACAAACATAGACGCCTCACTTCCAATGATGCAAGAAACTTTGATGTTAATGAGCAATATAAAAGCTTCTGGTACTTACCTAGATTGTGAAATTATTTGACAGAGAAAACATCAACTTCAGAGAATTCAAACAATTTCCTTCCATTAAGTTAACCAAATAACAAACACAAAACTAAAATTGAACATACCTAGTGGCTGATTGTTTCACACATAGCAACTGCCATCAAGTTACTAAATACTAACTAAGTACACAAGTTACTAAGACTAACGACACAAATGCACAAACGCACTTCGACCTGGTCAAAGCATGAGGTGTAATTTGACTGATTTGGCCAACAGTTTATGTAGTGAATATTTTTGATACAATTATAATTATATAAAATATTTTATTTTCAATTATGCACAATTGTATCTTATAATAAAACAGGGAAGAAATTATGTTTAGCATAAAAGTTTGTGTGTAGTGAACACTAGGAACTAGAAAACTGTGCAATAATAGTATATTCAATTTAACTGATATTTGCTAAGAAATAAATAAGCTAGATTACTTATATTTAGTTAGTTATTGTATGAAAAACTTTTATTTGCAAAATGAAACTATTAAAATTTATGCACCTTAGTGTAGATTTAAAAGTAGGTATGTAGAGCAGATCTAAGAATCAGTAAGTAGAGTAGATCTAAAGCTAAATATTTTAGGCCTTGTATCATAATTTCAGTTTGAAACTTAATTTACTAACCTAGTAGTCCTCTTTTCTAATAAGTTGATATTGTTCTTAAGATAAGGAAGAAGACCAAAACTAAATGTGATCATAATAAGAATCATAGATCTAATTTTGATAGTTTTTAGAAAACAAAAATATTAGAATAATTTCAATACCTTTTTTAAAAATTATCTCTACAAAGGTAGGCTTGCCAGACATCCCAGTTTGACATGGACAGTCCCAGATTTCAGACAAAACTCTGGGGTCCCGGCCGGTTTACTACATGTCCCAGAAAATGATAAATTTGATAAAATATGACCAAAAAAGTCAAAAAATAAGAAACTGAAGGATTATTTAGGATAGTTAATTTGTCATTTGTAAAATTGGCAGAAAAGTTTTTATTAGATTAGCTTTCAAAGGTTTTTGCAACAGGATTAAAAACATTCTAAAAGTTCGGGCCAATTGAAGTTACATGAAAATATATTAAAAATTTTCATTCCTCATTTAAATAGTTTCTACTAAGAAATAAAATGTTTGAATTTATTTGCTTGTTTCATGGGTTTGGGTTCACCTCCGGTTTTGATTCATTGTTAGTAACATTTATTCATAGTATTGAGAAGAAACTACTCACTAATATAATCTAAAAACGAACCAAGAAAGTGCACCCTTCTGAATACTTGCGAATGGAAAGGGGGGGGGGGGGGTCCCACTTCTGATGTCCCAATTGAACATTTCAGAAATCTGACAAGCCTATACGAAGGCAAATTTCAGAGACTTTGAAGATTTTTTGTCACAGGTTTGTTTTAATGTAAAGCTTCTTGGTGCATAGTGCCCTTAAGATGTGTAAACTCGCCCAAAATAGTAGCCTCTTTTGACTAACCTAATTGCAGGCTTGGGATTCGCTTAATAATGTTACATAAGGAGGCATTATTTGAAGTTAAATTGGATCAAATGTGTGTGTAAAAATTTCATATAGTACTTAATTTAATCAAGTTCTAAACCAAAAATATACAAGTGCAGCAAAAAAGTTCACTTACCTAGACCCTTATGTTTTTTTTTTTTTTTTTTGAGTGCAAATCGATGCTTTGAAGAATGTTTCTCAATATTAGCTCAAGTATAAAGTAGATTCTTGAAATAATTTCAATTACACTTGGCAGCAATTATTTGAAGCACTCAATAAGTGCAGCATAATTGGCAACTTATCAATATGAAGAGCTTAATCTTGGACAAAAGTGTAACTATGTAATACCTGTCAGATAGACTCACCCATGGTAAAAACAACTTAATGGCTATTCATATTAGAGAAAAAATTACTTTGAATTGCTCGGGTATTGTCGCAAACCCCATTTCTTCAGTTACATTAATTACATTTCTTTAAATGATGCATCATTCCTAATGATTCTATCACATCATGTCTCAAGTTTCTATGGCTTGGCGGTCAAAGTTGAGCTCAAAAAGCACCTTGGAAAAATTTATCTTGATAAAGATCATGATGAAAAAAATTATATGTACACTTTTAAAAATGAATTCAATTAGAAAATTAAAAACAAAATGCATACTAGGAATAGTCAGCATGATGGTAAAAAAAAAAAAAAAAAAAAAAAAAAAAAAAAAAAAAAAATCTAGAGTTAAAAGATAAAAGAAAAACCCTGTAAGGATAAAGAACAAATGAAAAATTTTGATGCAAAACCAATGCCAATTCCATGCCTAATGCCTTTGGAAGATTGTTCCTTGGAATCGGGAGCATTTAATGAATGGTTATTTAGCTTTATTGCATTTCCAACATTCAGGAAATGGCTTACAAAGTTACAGAATAGTTTAGTAATTCTCGGAGTCAGATTTTCTCTCCCTCTTCTCTTTTCTTTATTTGTCCAAATGCAAAATACAGTCAATTCGTGATAACTCGAAGTCTGATAACTCAAATATTACTATAACTCAAAGTTTTTATCATGTCTTGATCCCTTTGTCTTTAATTCCTTCCTAATTATTTTCAATATCTCAAAGGTAATTTCCTTTAACTTGAAGTTTTTTCAAAGATGATTTGAAATTTATGTCAAAAGAACAAAAAAAAAAAAGAAGAAAGAAAAAAAATAAAAGAAATACACTGCCAGCTCAGTCATTTCCAGCCAAAGACTGCAGTTTCGTGCTTATCAGTACTCATCAGCCCGTCATAGGAAAGTGACTGAGCTGGAGATGGGAAGGGGGGCTCTTAAGGAAGCCAAGAGTGCCAAAAAAAAACTGGTAGCTAATATAGAATTAGCACAGACCAGAAGAGTGCCCGAAGCAATGGTTCGGTTCAACTCGAAGATTGAAGGCAAGGCATGGCATATTCAGTAAATTACCACCCAGTAGCCAGGGCTAAAGCAGAAATACATGAAATACACCGCCAGCTTAGTCATTTCCAGCCGAGGACTGCAGTTTCGTGCTTATTAGCACTCATCAGCCCGGCATAGGAAAGTGACTGAGCTGGAGATGGAAAACCTCTTAAGGAAGCCAAGAGTGCCAAACAAACTGGTAGCTAATATAGAATTAGCACAGACCAGATGAGAAGCAATGGCTCGGTTCAACTCGAAGATTGAAGAAAAAGTAGTTCTATGAGAGAAAAGTTCCGTCACCTTCACTTGCAATTCCTGCACAATAGACCTCTAAAGCAAGGAGCCAATGTGCGATAAAGGAGTTATGCATGTGGAAATGAGTATAGCTTGTTTCCTTTTGTTGTACTGCACTGTTTACACTACACTTAGACATTGCTGGACTGAGAATCCGCTTTTAAGCTGTCAAGTAGTCAACTGATTGTACCTTTATTCAAAGGCTGATCTATGTTAAGATGTGTTCCCCTTCATTCTTTAGTTCAATCATTTGCTGATAAGTTCCCAAGAGATAAAGAAAGAGTTTTCTTTACTATTAAAGATGTCTGAGCGAAAGCTAAAAACTTTGGATTTGAGTAAAGTAAATCTTATTTATGACATTGAAAGGAATCCAACAATGAAAAAGAAAGATATTGCAATGAAATATGGAATACCTCCAAATTACTCGGTCAATAATATTAAAATAAAAAAGAGAAACTTCAAAAAACTGGATTAATCCCTGAAACCGAATTTGAACGAATGAAGATGTGCACCTTTCCTGATGTAGAATCAGCTCTATTCAAGTGGTTTCAGCAGTATTGAAATCAAGACCATGCCATTCCTATAAGTGGATTTTGCTGCGTGAGAAAGCAAGGAATTTTGCTATATTACTGAACATAGAAAATTTCTAAGTCAGTGCTGGATGGCTGGAGAAGTTCGAGACCAGATACAACTTCGTCTTCAGAACTTTCATGGAAAAACTGCTTATTGAATTTTAAAACTTTTAATTTCCGTAATTTTGCCTGTTATATTTACATATTAATTACAATATTTTACAGTTTTTAGTATTAAAATGTCGAAAAACCAAAACTAGCGGTAAGTTGAACTTCCAATAAGTCGAAGTTTTTCGTTGGTCCCTTTAGATTCGAGTTATTGTAAATCGACTGTATATTGAAAGATTTTTTTTTCAACTTATATTTTTTCTTAGATGTACTTTCATAACAGGTTAAGTTCTATACAAAGTTTAATTTAAAACCGCTTTTTTTAACCAAAAAACCCATTTTTTTAGTTTAAACCAGGTTTTTTTGGTTTAAACCGGGTTTATTTGGTTTTATCACTATTTGTAAGAAAAACAAATTTTAGGAAAATCATGAAGAATTCATGAGTTAAGGAATGTTTAATATTTATACTAATACCCAATTTCTTCGTAATTAATTAAATAATTAAGAGTAAAATCTTGTAATTTAATTTCCTCATACTTGGAGATTTCTACGGAAGAATATTGTTTGAAAATCTTTAACTATAATAAAAAATACAATACGTAAATGGATCTTGGTACAAATAATCAAAGAAATAATTTACTGTAATAGTTCAGACATTACTAATTACAAATAACCAAGAATAAATTCTTGCTAATTAATTTTTTAAAAAAGTAAAATTAAAATCAAGCATTCTTTAGCATCAAAAGTGTTTTGCAGTATCTACAAATGAATCATAAGTCTGATATACATTATACAACTTTAAAAATCAACAGATCAACGCATATTTTGTTTAAAGATTTAAAAAAAAAGTTACAAATCATGTAATTTATTTACCTTTTGTATCAGTGACAAAAATTATAGAAACAGGACAGGTAGGTTTTAAGAAAATCATTATGTTTTCCATTGTAGACATTAATTCTCCTGGTTTAATGCATTTAGGAATACAATTTTTTTTATGAAATAAAAAAAATCTTTTTAATTAAAAGCCTCAGTACAAACTTAAATGAAAATACTCTTTTAAAATATTTTAACAATGAAGACTGTCATAAAAATTTATGTTTATTGATTCTTCCACCATTCATACATGAGACTTTGTTTATTATATTAGGATAAAAAAAGTTCTTTGAAAGGTGTAAATTTGGAATTAAATTTCTTTCATAAAAGGGCAGAGTTTCGTGAATGTTTTCTGTTTTCATAATTTTATACATTTTCTTTTCTTGCTCTGACTGCATTGTCTATCAGGGATGCAAAAAGTGTGCAATTTTATGCCTAATCTAAGTGTTCTTGGACTTCTTTAGTTTTTTTTTTTTTTTTTTTTTTCCACTCTTATTTAAATATTCTAGTGTTAAGAAATTTTTTCTCTATGCATCACTTCAATGGTACATAATCTATTTCAATAAATCTTAACTAATCAAGTAAATTAGGTAGTATATGAAGGTTTGGTTGAAATATGCTTTTAAGACCATTTTGAAATGTAAAAGACTGAAAAATAATGATAATTAAAATTATAAAAAAGCTTCTTGGATTTTTTCCATGTAAAACTTAAGTTGGTCTGCCTTGTATATTTATGTACCTAATAGGAAAGCTGCATAGATGAAAAAAATAAATAAATAAAAACTATTTAGCAAACTTGCATCACCCAGGGTTGGCTTTCTGCCGGCAGAAACTAGTTTTTGCCGTGCCAGTGGCAGAAGCTGGTTATAACCGGTAAAAACCGGCAGAAACTGGCAAAAACTTAAAAATGTCTTTAATAAATCAAGTAATAAATAAATGATATTTGTTTAAGTAAACTAAAAAACTAAACATTATTTCATCATTTAAAAAAATAAAATCCCGTGCTAGTGCCCTTGATTTAGTTCAGAAAGGGAACTTTCCAATTGCAGATGCTTGTAGTATTTGGATTAATTTAATAAAGGACAAAAAATCATACAGGGGTGCTTAGGAAAGAGGAGTGACATGCAGAACTAAACAGGCATTACTGATTGTAATTTGCTCACTCATACGCTTCCTCTAAATTGTTTGTGATGAAATTATCATGTCATGTGCTTCAAGAAGAAGGTGCTAGAATTTTACTTGCCTAAATTTTGTACCTAATGTCACAGCTTTACAGAACAAATTGGCCCCATTTCTCAAAACTTATTTTTTCAGTCAAATGTTTACCACAATCCCAGTTACTACATGGTGGACCAGTTATACAATAGATAAAAGTTTCATGAACAGTGCTTGCTCCTTGATGCATTGTCTGCTAGCTTTTCTGTTTTCAGAATATTCTAAAATTTCTCATTTGTGCGTAGTATTGAGAACCTGTTTAGATTTTTGAAACCATCTTTTCTAAGAGGTAATTGCAGAGTCCTACAATGTAACATTTCATTTTGAATTGTGATAATTTCGTAATAAACTTACTGTACTTTGGTTAACAATTAATTATTTTTTCCATGTATTTTCTGTTGTATATCAAGAATTAATTTTTCATTTTGTGAGTTTTTGCCAGTTTCTGCCTCAAAGTGGCAGAACGTGGTTTTTGCCATGCCGGTTTAAACCGGTTTCTACCAGTGGTTTTAACCGCCTCGGCAGAAACTTGCCAACCCTGGATCACCTAAAAAAATATAACTTTATTAAATCTGTAATTTATCTACAAAGCTATGCTAGTTACTTTTCATTAATTAGATTTTACTCTTTGCAATAATATGTAAAATTTATGAAAACATTTAGGAGAAAACAATGAAATTTTTCAAAAAAAAAAAAAAACATTTTTGAAAAAAAAATCACATGATTTAAAAAAAAACACCTTGGTTTAAACCAGTTTAAACCAATGTGGTTTAAACCAAACAACCTATAGGTAAAAGTTCAACTAAAGAAGGAATAAAATCAGCAACAGATAAATAAATATTTGACCTGGGGAATAGAATAAGTTAAGCATTTTCTAAGAAAATACCTCCAAGAAAGATCTTTACCATTCTAAACATTAACAAGAACAGTATTAGCAAGTGAGAGGAAATGCAAATTGCTGGAAAAAACTCTGCAAGCTTTTTCTAGTTGATTCGTCTGATCAGGGTTCTTGGCATAATGGACAAAAAACTACACCACAGCTTTTTCTGGTATAGGGGAGGTAGGGCATGTTGGTTCGCTTTTTTCCTTATCATTTTTTATTTTATCCAAAAATTTAATGAGCAGTTCGATTTTCTACAATAAGTTTCACTAAACACTTCTCAACACCACAGATTTTTTGGGAGTGTTGAATTAATAAACTTTTTTTAGATTAATTTTTTAACCGAACCTTTTAAGTGGACCAACCTGCCCCACGGGTGGGGTACGTTGGTCCGCCTGGTGAGGCACATTGGATCGCATTAACTCAAACAACATTTGTTACAATTTTAGTGACAAATACTATCAAACTTTATAACTACTTTATTCTTTTTTGTGTGTAGAGTGAAAAATATAAAGTTAGAGATCAATATAACAAATTAAATTGAATTTTAATAGATAGATCATCTTTATTTAAAAACAGTAATAAGTATTCACCATTAGTACACAATTATTTTTTAAAAATCAAAAGAAAAAAGTTCTCTGACCTAGAAAAAAAATTCCACGTAACTAAAATATATGCAAAACTAATCACTGTGATGAACCATGACATGATCAATGAAAAAAAAATTTAAAAACTATATGGATATTTCACTTTTTGGAGAGTGACCCACTTACCCCAGTGTCCGACATCCCCCAATCAACCCTACTTTTGAATTTACTTGGTAAATTTTGTTTCAGTAAATGTAACCTATAATTTACATATTTATAACTGTAATCATTTAAGAGCAATAGTTTACGTCCAATATGAACAATTTACGTTTCACACCGAAAATTTACGTCCGACACCAAGCTAAAAAATATTTTTTAAATAATTTTATTCCATATAATATCATTTGAAAACTATGAAATATTATTCAATCATAAGTGTGCTTTAGAATTATGCTGTTTTTAAAATTAAAATGTAAGTCAATTCACAGACTTTTAATAGCTTTTAAGTGAACCATCAATTTTACAATTTGTGTGTTTACGTCCGACACCAACTCTTTAAATTTCTTTAATTTATAATTTAGGGATTTATTTTGAAAAACTAACATAATTTTTTATTCAGTGGGATGTAGTAAGTATCTTGTAAATAAATTTGATCATTTTGGAACAGTTTATATTTGGTAAATGAAATTAAAACTGAGAAGTTTTTCTTCATTTTTTTACGTCCGACACCATGGGATTGCTCTAAATTTAAAATTATGGTAGAAAATAATCGTCTTATTATGCTTTATCCTATTTGCTTTTATTTTATGAAGCAAAAAAAAAATCAACTAGCAGGAGAAAATTATCACTGAAACTCAATAAAATAACAATTAATTACATTTATAATATGCTTGATGAATATACTTTGATTTTATGAATAATATACAATCATAGTAGCACTGAAATAAAAAAAAATTTACCTGCAACATTAGTCGTATCTCATCTTTAGTATAGTTATCCAATTCACGTAGAAAATGCTTCAACAAAAATATATGTTTAATTATGCTATCTTTAGGTAAAGTAGATTTGGATGAGCTACAAAAAAGAAAAAAAAAACTATTTTAACAATATCGTACATTGGACAAAAATGAAATTTTTAGTTTTAGCTAGTTGATCATTACCTTGGTGGAAAACAATCCATGGAGAGTTCATTTTTATCATCACATAATTTATGTTTCTCTGTACAGTCGCTTTTCGTAAGAAACGGCTCCATTTCTTCAGACAAGCTCATTTCTTCAGCTTCTGATGGAGAAGGTATCTCACCCCACATAAGTGATTTCTTGTTTTCTTTGGACTCAAAATTTTGAATTTCATTAACTTTACTATTTGAAGGGTTAGAAATGCATTTCATTTCCTTTTTCTTCTTTTCAGAACCTAAATACATATGCCAATTCTTCTTAGCAGTAAGTTCTTGTTCTAAGCAAATATAATCAAAATTACTATCACAGTTCTCTTCAGTGTGTTTTCCTAAAGGTCTAAGGAGAATTTTCCTAAGAGGAAGAACGGCTCCTTCTTTTTTATGTTCTGAATATGATGAAAGCCTTGCCAAATCAGCATCTTTAGAATTATGATGAACTGACTGGGACCAGCAAAATATCTCTGAATCTTCAGCGGACGTTGTAATATTCTTATCAACCCCATCTCCAAAAATACCTCCAAGGACAAAGTTACCTTTTTTATTAGGCATGTCTGAACCACTTTCATTGGATTTAACAGAACTGGCTCCCTCAGCTAAGTTTGAACGATCCTCCTTAGTTCCACATTCAAGGTTAATGTTCACGGTCTGATCTTTATTAGAAATATTACCAGAACTAGTATGGACTTTCTTTAAATTTTTGACCAAGTTCACATTAGCATTATTAGGAACAATTTTGATAAATTTTTTTCCATCGGAAATTATACAAGGAACCCTTATACAAGGAATACTTCGACCAATGGGAAGAATGGCACCACCTGAATGCTTAACACAAATACCTACACCAGCATGTCCCTTTTCACCATTATTAATTTTAGTATTCTTATCCATACTAGAAGTATTGCTAGAAGAGATAACTAGATTAGCATGTTCTTGCTTACTACTATTATTTTTGACACTCTTATCCATGACAGAATTATTCGTAGAAGAAATATGTAGCATAGCACATTCTTGCTCTACGATACTCTTATCCGTACTAGGAGTACTGCTAGAAGGGACATCTAAATTAGCATGTTCTTGCTCACTACTATTATTTTTGACACTCTGATCCATGCTATTCGTAGAAGAAATGTCTAGTAGAGCATGTTCTTGCTGAGCACTAGTAGTTTTAATACTCTTATCTGTACTAGGAGTATTGCTAGCAGAGACATCTAGATTAGCATGTTCTCTCTCACTACTACTAGTTTCGACACTCTTACCCTTGCCAGAACTATTTGTAGAAGAAATGTGTAGTATAGCACGTTCTTGCTCACTATCATTAATTTTGATAGTCTTATCCGTACTAGAATTAGCACTAGAAGAGACATCTAGATTAGCATGTTTTTGCTCAATACTATTAGTTTTGACATTTTTATCCATTGTAGAACTACTAGTAGTAGAAATGCATACTCTGGCCTGCTGCTCAACACTATTAGTCTTGATATCCATGCTAAAATTACTGTATGAAGAGCCATCTGTATTAGTAAGGTTAAGTTCATTGTTATCGATTTTAGAGACGTTATCATCAAAAAGGGTCTGCTCCTTTTTAACACTGCCAGATGAGTTATGAGGAATACTATGTTGTTGGTCATTAAGAGTGTCAATATCAGCACTACTATCAAGTCTTGCCACAAAAGATTTATCAACAGCAATGCCACTATCATCTTTTAGAGAATTATCATGGCTAACAGAATCTTTTACAGCATGAGTAATGTCAGTTCCTGCAGCAGCAGAGACATTTCTATTATTAATATTGCAATACAATATCGCACAATCAGAATTACACTCATTTTGAGTTTGACTATCACTGTTTTTATACTGAGCAGCAGAGACATTTCTATTATTAATATTGCAATACAATATCGCACAATCAGAATCACACTCATTTTGAGTTTGACTATCACTGTTTTTATACTGAGCTACATTAACTGAATCATTTTTACTCACAATAGGGGAGTTTCCACTTTGCTCAATGCTACTCTTTAGATTTTCTATTTCTTCATCTAAAATGAAAACAATGTCTCCATTATAATTATCTGCATTACAAAGCACATTAAAAATAATAAACAAAAAATTGAAAAAATTTTAAAAGTTAATAAATGGAAGGAAAATGATCATGTTTAAGTAAAAGAAGCAGTCCAAAACTTTGTACGTGAGTAAAAATATGACAATGTGGATACGTGTATGAATAAAAGCATTTAAAAAGAGTTAAAAACTCTGCAAATAGCTGTTTTGGGGTTATAAAACCAAACCCCTTCTTCAGTGCATAAAAGAACGAAGGAACAAAAAGTCCAACAACTTTCAAGTGAACAGGGGAAAAATAAGACATGGATGAATAAATAGACTGAAAGTGGCATGGAACCTGAAACGTTTTGTCAGCAGAAAATATCATGTTTATTAAAATGCAAAAGAAGTTTTAGCTTGATTTTAGTTTCCTTTAAAATACTGATGGACAAAGATGCAAAACACAGAAGTTCGGGTCATTTTTTTCCCCTTCCTCTTCTTTTGATGGCACTGTCTGATGTACAGATACAGCCAGGAGAATACTAACCATGGTCTAAAAAGCAAGACAGCACCAATCATCATCTTCTAAATACTTCATAGTCACGATTATTCATAATTACTGTAAATACAGTGCTGTTATACATGTGCTGTACTTCATTAGTACAGGGCAGGTTTCAAAAATATCATTTTTTGAAAATATCGAAAATATCCGATATTTTGATATATATCCGATAGTTTCAATCAGTCAAAACTCAGTAAATGCATTTTCAAAACACTTTATTTTCTTATATTGTTATTGCAGTATGTAGACTTAAAACTAAGGTTTCTTTCATTCATTTCACATCAATTTTAATGGAATTGATTTAGCATTAGCCGTTTTACTCATTTTCCTTCTGTTAGCTAGTTTTACACAGTTATATGATTCAGAAATAAAAAATATACATATTAGTTGGTGCACAGTCATAAGACATTTTCTTTTTTTTTCTGGCTAATGTTTAATACAGTAGGCGGCGCTTAATGTGATCACGGTTAATGTTATCATTCGCTTAATGTTATCAGAATCACGAAGTCCCGGAACACTCGTATATCAACATGTGTCAAGAAAGTTGGATATTCTAATCAGCGTCTTCGTTTATTGCTATCACTTTCTCATAAACTTTCAATTTTTTTCCTGTTTTTGTTTTTCAATCAACAGAAATACAAAGGCAAACCCTGGCAACACTAACTTTCCCTGTGGCATTTTGTGGTGTTCAATAGCAATACAAACTTTTTCTAAGAAGAAAACAACAGAAAGTTATTTCTCAGTGACCACAGACTCCCCTCCTAAGATGCCTTTCATTTGCACATGCAAAACTTGTCACTGGACATGTCCGTGGTTGCAAGTGATGATATTCTCCCACTTTTAGAATTAATGTAGCTTCCGAGAAAACAAGTTCCCTTCTACCAGTTTCTACCAGTAAAGCAAAAGATTTTTTCTTCCTGTCCAGTCACCTTAAAAACTTCAATCTAAATGGTCAAACATTTTATCCGTAGAAGAAAAGTGCAAGGTTAAGGAAGAAATTAACATTTTAAAACGCTTTGACAATTTACTCATGCTGAGTCAAAGAAATGCTGCAGCAAAGCTAAAAATTTGTCAGACATTATTTGGTAAGGTCTAAAGAATCGCAATGAGATTGGAAACAAAGCAAAGCTAAATAAAAATTTAAATAACAAGCGAAACTGTGATGGAGAAGATGGTGAAGTTGAATCTGCTTCGAAACTGGTTTACGACCATCAGGGGAAAAGATGCAGCTGGGCAAACGGGCGTATTTTATTTTACCTATTACCAAGGTTTTAAAAATTGCATATTTTAATTTTCCCTTTCATGACTCAGCTATTTTCATTCTGCTAATTTAGTGACTTATAATTTAAAACAGCGTTATTTGAGTCATTGTAATTTTAATTTGTGGTCTAAAAGAGAAAAGCTCCTTAATTGGAAAAAAGAAGAGATTATTATTTTGTGTTTCCTGGATTCTTCTCAGTTATTGTTATCAAACTATATTTGTCCCAACATTGGGCAGCGTCTACTGTATTAAATTAGGCACTTTCAATCTGAATTAAAATTTTTACATTAATTACTAATAATGTTATGAATATAAAATAAAAAGAGGAATAATATATTACTTTGTTATATTAATGATGTATTAATTCATCATAAAAATATTGTACATAACTTTTTGGTTATTTTCAAAAATAAATGAACAATATTACACTATGATTAATAAAATTTTTATGTTGAAAATACCGTGGTTGAAAAATCAATTATCAAACATATCAATACATCATGATATTTTCAAAATAAATATCGGATATACACTATATGATCAAAAGTATTGGGACACTTTCAAAAACTCACATTTTTAGATTTCTCTTGCTCTAATTTTTTTCACTTAAAAAGTATACTTCAGCTATCATTTTCCAATAAAAATTAAGACTACTATTTATTTAAGGGGCTAGCAATAAGTTGAGGAAACAAAAAAAGTTTGTTGATTATTTTTCATTGGCTGGATTTTTCATAGCTTGGAATAAGGTATAAATTTCAGAAATAAGTTAAAAAACTATAAAAAATTTATAGTTTTTTAACTTATAATATTTTTGGGAAAGTATCTCTTATACCCACGGAGATCTAAGCATTTCTTTGAAAAATGCAAATTTTTTTTAAAGGTTTTCGGCTCCTATCGCACAGAGTTTTACGTCAAACGTTACAAAACTTTCAAAATATTTGTCAGCATATTAGAAAAACATAATAATACAATTTGAAGTTAAATATTGAAAATTTAATAAAATATGAACGTTTAAAGCATTTAATTTTTCACTGTGTATGCGCGAAAGATAGCTGTTTATAACTTTCATAATCCAAAGCTCAGATATATTCTACAACTTATAAAAAAAATTCCAACTCAATATTTTTAAAATTTAAAAAGTTATCTACATCTAATGAGCTGAATTTCTATAACTCTTGAATAGGCGACGAATGGTAATGGGTCGTTCTCAAACTGGCACTGTTTTCCTGTTGTTGTTGCAGAGTGATTCATGATAAGAATGGATTATTAGCGAACGATCCCTCACGATTCATCGTCTAGCCAAGAATTGTCAAAATCTGGCTCATTACATCGTTGATAACATTTTACATTTTAAAGATATCAAAGGTGGAATTTTTTAATGAGTTGTAGGAAATATCTGGACTTTTGACTAAGAGTTATAAATTGCTATCTTTCGCGCATGCACAGTAAAAAATTAATTGCTTTAAACGTTCATATTTCATTAAATTTTCAATATTTAAACTTCAAATTTTATTATTATTTTTCTCTAATGTGCTGTCAAATATTCTGAAAATTTAATAAGGTTTGTTGTCATAATTCTGCGTGATAGGAGCCGAAAACCTTTTTAAAAAAATTTGCATTTTTGAAAGAAATGCTTGATCTCCATGGGTATAAGAGATACTTTCACGAAAATATAAAATTAAATTCTAGATAGGTTTTTAACTTATTTCTGAAATTTATAGCTTTTTCCCAGTTATTTATGATGAAAAAATTATCAAAAACCTACTTTTGTTTCCTCAATTTGTTGCTCGTCCCGTAAATGAATAGTTAGACTTAATTTTTGTTGAAAAATGGCAACTAAAGTATACATTTTATGTGAAAAAAATTGCATAGCAATTAGTCTTTTATTTCTCGAGAAATTCGTAAAAATGTGAATTTTTGAAAGTGTCCCAATACTTTTGGACATATAGTGGTATTTGGTATGTCAGCTAACCTTGGTACAGGGAAATCTAAAAGTTGTACACTATTTAATTTAACAAACACTATCTATGTAATATATCTAAATTGTCCAACTTAAGAAGTAGAGGCTGGAAGCAGCTCCTCTATCTATGTAGAGAAGCTGTTTATCAGGCTCTACTTCCTAAGTTAGACAAATATCACCTAAAATGACATCTCTAGGGACTTCAATTCCAAACAATGTTTAATAGGAAAAACCCATCCTTTCTTTAGCCTAGCGTAGCCAAAAATTGATTTATACTGTCTCACAAAGCAAGACATTAAAACATGAAAAACAAAAAGCTTCAATCGGCACTAACTGAAGTTAGAAAACAAACTAAATCACACATATAATATTGTTAAAACTTTCATAATAATACTTCACTTGCAAGTAGATGATGAAAAGAAAACAAAATACTAGGGCAATTAGGGCTACCGTGAAGTGCAGCAATGAAAGATGCTTCAGTTAAATTTAATCGAGACTATTATTACTAAAATGTACACACTATATTATGTTGCAACCAAACATGGAAAGGAGTTCCAGTTACAACATCAGACCTAGATAAAATTTAAACTGTTTGCAAACTGAAAGGCGGGTCATGACAAACTCCCAAACCTTGGATAGTATTTTTGTCCATTGTAAGAAATTCTGCTGTAACGTCAGCTTAAGAAAAGAAATGACTTTTTCTTGCCAACGGAACCGTCAAGTTTAACAAAAAGATTTAAATACATTTTTTTCAATCAAAATTAATCGATTAGTAATTTGAAAATCAATTTTCAAAAGCTAATTTTCAAACTAATTTCATGCTAATTTTCAAAATTGATTGGTTTGATAATAAATTGGTTCAGTTCATGAATTATTTCTGGTCAATTCAAGGCTTTTGATTTATACTCAAAAAGTTCTAGAATAGTTTCACAACTTAAAATAAATGATTCCCCCCTTCTCCCACTAAAATGTTGGTCTGTATCTGCTCCTCCTAAGTTGCATATTGCCGCAAACAGAAAAAATGAGAAGCTGAAAGCAAGTAGAGAACTACTAAGCTACCAGCATGGTTTTTCCATTATATTTACACTTTAGTTTTTCAGGATTATTAAAATTGGGAGCACCTCAAAATTGACAACCAACATTGGTCTCTTGCCAACAATATTTGATCAAAAAAATATGTTTAAAAATATCAAAATTGTCTGCAAACTGAACATTTTGTATGAATAGCATTCGTTCATTCATCTATATTATTTAGGAATGCACAATACTAGTACAAAACTAATCAAAAATGATAATACAATGCAGATTTAGGAAAGAAAGCAAAATGCTGAAGCAACAAGGATTAATTGAAGCATAAAACACCACTCAGTTAAATATCATTTGGATACCAAAACAACATACAAGAAAAATATAGGGACCAAACTGAAAAAAAAAAGGTAGCTTTTAGGTACTTTTTGAAACAAGGTACTTATGGGACTGTGGTAGACCCAACAATATAAACCAGGGTTGGCCGGATTGGACCCAATTGGGTTGGACCCAATGGTTTTTTTTGAAAAAACCCATTTAAAAAAACCCATTATTTAGCCCACTTTTGGGTTTTTTTAAATTTTCTGAGAACTTTTTTTTTAAATAATTAATTTAAATACTTTTACAATTTAAACTTCTTTTTTATTTCTTCTTCACAATAGGCAATGGACATAAAAAAATAATTTTGAACTTTAATAGTATTTCTTAACTCTTAAGGGCATTAAAAAATGCTTCAAAGATTTTAAATAAATATATTTAACTTTTTTCCTTCAACTGGTGAATTAAGGAACTCAAATAACCTTGACTAAGTCCTGTCATGTCAGATTTTCTCAATATTTGCAGATTGTACAAAGGATACTACTTTAGCTAAAAGGCTCTCATGTGAATTATTTTCTGCAAACCAACATGTCACAAAACTCGAATAAACAAGGTATATTTTTTAGAAATTAACAGGTTTTACAAATGGTCGGACAGAAAACGGAATAGGATGTACAGTATTTTCATTATCTTACGATTTTCTTACTCTGTACACAAAAATAGAAAAACAGGCAACATAAAATTCAAAGAAATGTCTTGATTAAGCTGGAATTCAGTAAAAAGGGATTTAAACTACTTGAAGTTCTACAGTAGTTTTGCATAACAAAATGAAATACAATAAAGTAAAATACAAAAAAAAATGTCGAAATTAAAAACAAACAAATAAACAATAGATTTTATCACTCAAGAAGTAACTTTGCCTTAACTGTTGGTAATCATGGAACTGAAACTTCACCATTCTTGAATTTTGTCGTCTTTTATACCTTTCTTCAGAAAACGCTGAATTTTCCAGCTTTTTTTATCAAGACAATTTTTGTGCTTTGTTCATATACTTATGCTACAATATGCTACGAGTACCCCACCTTTCCCCTAAAAAAAAGACAAAAAACCCCACATTTCTTTTAAAAAACCCAGCTTTAGTTGGGTTTTTTGGGTTTTATTTAAAAAAACCCAAAAAACCCTGGGTCCATGGGCTTTTTTAAAAAAACCCGGGTTTTTGCCAACCCTGATATAAACTTTAACTTTCTGCTAAGAAATGAACTTTCACTTCCACCAAGAAATAAGAACTTTCACTTCCACCAGAAATACTAACTTTCACTCAGCAATGCGGCAGAAAAACAGCCACCATTAATGTGTCAATAGCAGTTCCTCTCAGCGCGTGTTAACTTGTGTCGTGTCCCTGCGCTCGTGCAGAGCGGCTGGTTGAATAGTTATGTTCGTGTTTACTATTTTAATTGTTCTTTAACATTTTAGCATTTACCAGTTATTAATAAATGTTTTAATGTTTAACCAAGAATGTTCATCGTCTCCGCCTGACAGTGCTCTACATGCAACCATCAAATTGATAAGTAAAGTCGCAACCAAAGAAGCAACTAAATAAGCGACCGGTGGGGTACAACCAAAGGACCAAACACAACTCTAGTAAAATTTTTGCTCACTTTATAGCTACCGGCCAAAAAAAAAAAAAAAAAGAAAGAAGAGCAAAACTTAGAGAAAAATAGAAAAAAGGAAAAATTAATTTGAATTCTGAAATTTTGAATTCAAATTCTATTCTATGCAGTCGCGAGTTGCGACAGGACCCTACCCCCATTGGTTACTACCCTACTCACTTGTTTCTAGACACGGCTCCTGTCCCTCCAAGTCTACCTCTCCTCTTGAACGGAGACGTGTGTATTAGTTGTGTATGCCTTTTTGTGTGATTAGACCTGTGTGTATGCACGTTGGCGTGTGTGTATGTGTGTGAGTGGGTATGTGTATGAGCATGCATGTGTGTAGGACGCAACCGACTAGGAGCGGCTACGGGGGGACGGAGTCGCACTTGCAGGAAATATGTTTCAAAGCAAAAATACTTGCCTGACGTGTGGGGGCTGAAAAAGGCATGGACACCAAAGACGGTCAAATGAGAACAGTAAGCAATTGTGATTGCTCGAAAAAAAGAGATTAACATGTTTTACAGCATGCCCACACAGATCTCGCATCCAAAATCAGGGAAATTTTAAAAGAAACAGCACTTTTCAAGTCAACAATAGTTACTACAAAAGATCAATAAAACTTGCATACAAATATATATGGCATTAAAAAAAATCTTATCCTCTTTGTTGTTCAAAATTTTTTATGCAACTTTTCAGCACTATAAAATGATTTTAAGTTTAAACCAGTATGTTATGATGTTCGTATTTAAATGATTTCAATCATTCAATTTAGTACAGTACCAACAAACCAAACCGAACAAATTAGACATGCATATAAATAAGAGAATATGCCTGAAATTGAAGAAACAGATGAAATACAAGCACTTAATATTCAGGAATAGAAATACTCTGAAACACTGAAACAATAGGTATTTAATGGCAAATTATTAAATACCAGACACATTATATAGTCATTTGTTGATAGAATGGAAACATTTGCGTAACAGGCAAAAAAAAAAAATACGGAGGTTTATATTTTTTACACTTTTATGCCAAATGAAGAAAATTGGAAAAAAAAAAAAATTTATTACATGCTTCAGTAAATTATTGCTTTTAATCAGATACACAATCTAAATCTTCCATGTTATGGATCAAAAATAGCACTTTCAAGTTGAATATCATAATTTTTTAAAAAATAATTCGGACAAATCAGAATGAGAGCTCAAACTTCCAGGACACAAAAACCTGCGTCTAAAAGTCAGGACAACTGGAACCCTATTTATAAATCTTCAAAAGATGCATTGGAAAAAAATTTACTAGGGACAAAATGATCTACTGTAAATGCCCTGCAACCCAGGGCTTGATTTTAAAACAATAGAAGGGAAGGAAACCTACAGCCTTCAGAAGTTATTTTAATGCCTGAATTGTGTCTAATGGGGAAAAATGTAGATAAATTGAAAAGTTCAGGAGCCAAGCTTCAGTAAATTACCCAAATTACGCCCTGCTGTACATAATTTGTATATATATATATATTTTTTTTTTTTGCATTGTAGTGTTTCCCTGAGACAAAAAAATAGGCAGGGTGCTTCCAGATGAAAAACTTAAATCCAACTATAATTCCCCTTTTGAATACAAATTTGGACCAGAATTTTTTTTTTTTTCATTTTATGTGTAAACAGTGGTCACTGGTTCATTGAATCAGTGTTTAATTGAATCAACTGCTTTAATGAATCAAATAGTCAAAAAAAAAAAAAAACAGCTTTATTGAATTTGCCACTCTACTGAATCAGCCACTTTATGGAATCAAAATCGTTTAGAACAAACATAATTAATTAAATGTATACAAAATCCAAGTATTTCTCAATAGTAATATTTTTTTTGGTTGCCATTGTAATTATTTTTAAAAATATTACAAAGAATCTTTTCAATGTTCAGTTTGAAAGATTATGTTAAAAACATATAGAAAACTCAGTCTTATATTCAAATCAAATTATAAGGACAATGAAGGAAATATGTTTCAAAGCAAAAATACTTGCCTATGTGGTGAAGTTTCGACAAAACTTCAAAGGGGCAAGGAGGGTGCAATGAGAAATGCAAAAAATAGGGCAAGGCATATGAAACTGGAAAAGCTGCAGTACTCACTAAAAAATACCTGGGAAAAGGGGAGGGACCCTTCTACTGTTGCTTTATCATAATCAGTGTGATAAAAAAGTTGCTATAACCTGATTTTTAAACAATGGTATTTGATTTTCCACAGTACAGAATGCACTTGAAGTTTCAATAATTTCTAATCCAATAGTTGCTCCACATAAAATTTGGCAAAAATTAAGGAACATAAGACAAAGTATATATTTTTAAAATCTTAAAAATAATAGCACATTCAGAAATATGTAAGATAAAGGTCCATTTGATGACCATTAAAGTTTAAATCATACTTTTGTATCATTCCAACCCAATCATCTCAAGCTCATTCTATGAGCTTTCAAAATATACCAAATTCAACTTTCTAATTTCATTAATTCCAAGTTTATGGTATGTCAACTACGATAAAGGGTTATTGTCAAATTGAACTAAGTCAAATCAAGCTGCTTTCCATTTATTTAACTGTGTATGTGCGATAAAGATGTCTAGAAATGATCTGTTTAATGAAGCAAACACTAATCCGAGTGAATATTGTCTGCAAGTTAGAATTAATGAAGAAATGAAAATGTTCAGAGAAATGACAACTTTTGGAAAAGCAGCTCTGATAATGTTTAAACTGAACACTGCAAAGTTTACATTGTAAAATATAGCTATCATTGCAATTCAAATGCTATGTCTTACTTCTAGTCAGATTATATTAACACTTTTATTTTTTTATTTCACTAACCACTCAAGGCAATGTAGTACAAACATTATTAAAGTATTATATTACTGTTTTACTCATTAATTTTAAAACGAAAAAATAATTTCAGATATTCAAGCTAATGGATGACCCGGTTGATTTTCCCCCGTAAAAGGTGATATTTAAAAAAAGAAATTGTTTCCAATTACCAAAAAAAGCTACACTTGACTTAATTTTGTTAGCGGCCATTAAAAAATGTGCTAAACTAAAGGTACACCCAGTCCAGTACTAGCTTTTTTTTTTCTTATGAAATGTAATTTATATTAACTATTGTCAAGTATGTCATCTGTACTGATCACTATTCTTTAAGAAATTGTTAATCCAAGTAGCCGATTTGAAGTGTCACACCCGTTGCAACAAAAAGAAAATTCCTGTTTAGTAAAAAAAATTTAATTCATCATAAATATCATGTATTACATTTCATTTTCTGAATGTCTTTTATTAGAAACAAAATTCTAGTCATGAAACATTGAAATATTCACAGGAATTTCTAAAAGTATGATTGCAGGTGAAAACGCATGTCTCGCCAACGTCACAAGATTTTAAAAATTTCTTTAAAAATAAATGAAAAGTTTTGCAGTTTTGCTTCAACTCAATTATTCAAGCAAATGCAATGTTAAACATGATTAAAATACTTTGTTTGTATTTATTAACTGATTTAGTGCTCAAAATAACCAGGAAAAATAGTATCTGAATGTCACACCCGTCACAATGGAATTGCCCGGAAGCAAAACAATAAAATGTCCGCAGTATATCCAGACAATTTCAGAAGATAGAGGGTTAGAATCTGATACGAAATAATATACCATCTGGTGAATCGGGATACACCTACAAAATAAGTAATAATTTATAGGACTCGACCGATGCATCGGCGCCGATGGTTCAGCAATTTAGACATCGGCATCGGCGGCCGATGCTAACTTGCAGGAAACATCGGCCCATCGGCCTTAAAAAAACATCGAAAAGCCGATGGAATTGGCCGATGTTTTTGAAAAAAAAAGGACCTTTGTTGTTTTACTTTTCAATACAAAGTAAATTGAGTTACCGTTTTCATATAAAATCGTTTACTTAAATTTCAGTATGAATTTCTATTTTAGTCCCCCCTGAAAGACTTTTTAATACTGCATTCAGGTACCGAACAAGTTAATTGTTGCGTTGTTTCTTGCAGCTGGATGTACGTATGTACCTCTCATAAGTCATAACTCAAAAATGGTAAGCTGTAGAATGCTAAATTTTCGCATGTGGGGTGTGCGTGCGTTCCAGTTGTGCACTTCCCTTTTTGTTTTCGATCGGGTGTTCTACAAAGCCTATTTACTTATTTTTGTGGCTATTAATTACTTATTCAATGCAAAACTAATTTAGCGTCTCAGACTGACGATCATTTGGTGATATTTTGCGGCATTGGAGACCATGGAAACAAATATGAGATGGCGGAACCGGTTTTGTTTCATTTGTTAGATTCCCGTTGAACCGATGGTAATTTTAATTTTTCGATATTTGTAATATGAATCAAAGTATTGCAATTTTTTCTGTATCACCTCGGCAGAGCTACAAGTTTGAGGCCCGTCGAAATACATTCTGGTGCCCTATTTCTCTATCACAGAAGTTGTAAAATATTTATCATAGGCATTTTTGTAATTCCTATGGTTCCCTTATGGTTATGGGGCCTCTCGCGCAATTGCAACATTTGCTATATTTTAAAACCGCCACTGCACATCAAAACAAACTCGGGTGCAAGTATTAAAAGGGTTTGTCTGCTCAATGTTTATGATTATTTTGAACTCTATTTTTACGACTATTTTTTGAATTTCCGAGAACACTTGCGTGCCACTCCTCCCACTCCCTCAATTTCTGAAACTTAACTCTAGTAGTACTTCTGAGTTGTTTAAAACTAACACCATTCATAAAATTAGAGATTTTTTTTTTCAATCTTTATCTATTGTCAGGGGTGATTGTGGTCCGGTATTTTACCGAATTTCCGGTATTTTCGGACGTATTTCGGGTATTTTCATGTCTGAAAATACCAGAATTATGTTCTTTTTTTCGTTATGCTTTTATCTCCCTACCTCCGCAATTTATTTTAAATTATATAATACTCATCAAATGTACCTGCAAGAGCCTTAAGGTGGACAACTATCCCTTAAGATATACAAATGTCAAGATAATTTGTATAACACCAGCTCAAAAGTAACTTTGTAATCCATTAAAAATTTAATTAAATGTGCCCATAATATTTTGACACAGAACTATTTAAAACTATGGCAAAGGTGCACTTAAGTAATAGGGGCTAAAGATACCCCCCCCCCCCCCCCCGTTCTGTTTTTGAAACTTTCAGGTATTTTTTGATGACCTCACAATCACCCCTGTAATTGTTTAGGAAGAATTTCGAGCATTGGTGTAAGAAATTGATTAAAGACGTTTTGAATGGTGACATAATTCGGAAATTAAAGGGATTTTTGAATTTTTTCTTCGGAAGTGCTGAAATAGATTTAGAAATTCTTCCGAGGCGTTGACGTTAGCGGTTCTGTACGATAAAAAGGGGGCCGAAGTTAGGGCCAAAGTTTAATGTTGTGAATTACTCCAAAATAAGAGGTTGACCCCCCTAACCCTCCCTCGTCGTTTCAAGCATTTCTTAAATATTTAACGATAATTTATTTTGATCGAGAAATGTCATTTTGCATATTTCTTATACTTGTTTCACCTATATTTCGTAATGAGCCATCCTTTTTGCATTATTAATAGCGATCGATTTTTTTTTCTGTTGTAAGTAACTATTGTTATGTATTTATGTAAAATCAATGAATAAGTTATTTTTGTTTTCATCATATTTTTAATAATATGTTGTAGAAAAGTTTCAAGGATTTTCTATCATGCATTTTTTTTAAATTTCAGAAAATTATTGTTAAATTGAAAAATTGAATTTGAACTTGTTTCTAGTGCTTCAAAAAAGATTAAACAATCAAATTGTTCAATATTACGTGTGCAAACATCAGATCAAGTAGTATATGTATTCAGTGATTAACTTGGTGTAAATATTGAGTTTGTTTATTTTGGTTGCATTTTAAGAACCTCGCTCTTTTCATGGCTATTTCTTTTTTCCGTAAAATTTGTGTCACTGTTATAGCTTTTATGAAAAATGCAAACTTTTCTGTTCATAAACTTTAAATAAGTATAAAAATATTCCTGTTAGGATTTAATATTGTAATTTATCTGTTACCTTTTTTGTTTAGTTTGATGACTAAAAAATGTCTACGTGCACTCTTTCCACTTTAATTGCGTAATTTTTTGACGGTTTCATAGTTTTATTCTTATTATTATTTTTTGAATGATTAAACAACATAATTTAATGTTTTTTAACTATCTTTAGTGTACCTAAATCCATGCATTATTACAATATTACTTAAATCTTAGTTATATGTTCGATTAAAAAAGAAAACAAATTAATTAGTTATTAAACAGTCTCGTTGTTTTTCTTTCTCTTTCTTTTTTTTTTTTGACTGTTGTTTTTTGTCTTCCATCATACAGCAGTCGGAAAAGGAGAAGCACAACTACACCCTGTACAGATTGTACGTAGTACGATCCAAAAGTTCGTGGGACAAGCTATACTATCAAACCTTACCCAGAATAGTTCACATTACCGAAGCACATCCACCTTCAAAAGGTCACCTTGAGGTACTATGTATTTCTGCCAGCGTTCATATAACTTTTAGAAACACTTCTGGAAGCCACTTTTTCGCTACCTTCTGTGATGCAGTTTTATCTTCTCCTTACGGAAGAAAGCGGCGCCCATGCAAATGTTTTTTTTTGCTGAGAACAGGTAAAAGTCACACAGAGCTAAGTCCGACGAAACGTTACGTTATTTGTTGGTCATATCAGAGTATTGACCAATCGAACAGTGCATCCTCAACATGAAAGTCGACTTCTTCCCCACGATGAAGTTAAAGCAGCAGCCCAAGATGCCTTGCAGAAGGTTGCGACAAATGTGTTCCAGGAGTCCTTCTAAAAGCTATATGAACGTTGGCATAAGTGCATAGTCGTTCAAGGTGACTATTTTGTAGATATATGTACTTCGGTAATGTGAACTATTCAGGGTAAGGTTTTATACAACTTGTCCTCGAACTCTTGGATCATACTACGTGCGTATGAGTTTTCAACTTACTATTTCATAACGTTTTTGAGTGATGCAAGTTTTCACGCATTAAGACATCACAAAAGAATTTGCGATAATTAACTAAGGAGGTGTTCAAAATGGATATTTTGGTCATCTATATGTTCCTATGTACATATGCATGTACACATGTGCCGAAAAAACTTGTGAAGTTTAAATTGGGTAATCGTAAAATAGAAATTTAGGTCGAAATCCGACTTTTTTTTTGTGATTACAATTCCTCATTCGGAGCAAGGAAGCAAAGTGAAAAGAATTAATGATCCTTTAAATCCCTGAAAATCTTATCAATTTATTTCTGTTAGGTTTTCTCTTTTTCTTTTTTTTTGCCATCGGCCTATGGCATCGGCCATCGGCAATCGGCCATTTGGAGGAAAACAATCGGCAATCGGCCATCTTTAAACAATCGGCATCGGCCCATCGGCCAAAAAATGCCATCGGTCGAGCCCTAATAATTTATGAGCAATCCCTTGTAAGGTGTGTGAGTTTGACATGAAATGACACCTAAAAGAAATGCCATTAGTGAATAAATAGACAAACAGGGTATAAAAAATCAAATACCTGACAGGAAATGCGTGGAACGTAAATGCGACTGCCAGGTGTTATGGGATTCAAATTCTTTTTCACAGTAAATACAAGTGTACCACGTATCAGTCATCTTAACCAGTTTTAGTGAAGAGTTGATTTCAATCCAAATTACTCAAGCTCAAAGCTTATATATAGTTTCGAGTTTGTGTACTTGGACAGCATGGCCAAAAACAATTCAAAATTCCTCTAAGCTTAAACCTTGCTTTAGCTCAAAATGTTTCGATTGTAAATGCATTATAGTACATTTGGCGCGACTGCGCAGAACAAACAAAGATAGGAAGGATAACAGATATAGGCTCGAGGCTTCTTCTCTTCATAGAGATAGGAATTAAGGAATAATAATGAAGGTGTGAATTCGCAACTCCAACGCTTGGCAACTCCAACAAACTATAGGGAGCGCTGCAGCCACTGTCTAATGGCCGATGAAAAAACTAAAACAAACTCACGCTGTAACATATAAATTGCTTCTAAACTTAGGAAATGATAGATATTTTTGTTCGCATGCATGATTTTTTGTTCTTTATTCATTTGAAAAGATTTTTCAAAGTCTTTTAGTTATTCTGACCCATGTAGAAAGAGATTAGAAATCAAAAAGTATTACGAAAGTAAAAAATTATGCAGAATACACAGTAAGTTGTTCTGAAGCAGCCATTTTCACGATGTTAATTTGGAATTCATAAATTTTTGGTTCGCTTCGAACGGCATTTTCATTTTGTACCGTTTTTTCTATACATTAGTACATATTAAGTTCAGTTTCGTGACATTTCCGGCATTTGTTGACATTTTTGTCACATAGTGCACATACGTGTCCTTTGATTAACCTGACTGTCAAGAGTAACGTTCAACACTAGATAATTTATTTCTATGACTATATGATTGGATATCAAAAGAAATCATGCATTTAATTCATTCGTCTTGGAAATGACTTGGAAATTTACCTGATATGCGAAATCTTGTCAAGATACATTATTCTTTCACACAATTTTCAAACCATAACCCTATAAAAAGATTTTTGGCGAACTTTTATTTTTTATTGTTCAAATTCTTAACGTTCTTTCTTGATTTTTCAATCTGTTCTGCGATAAATATTTTCAAGAAAATTTATTTGCATACTGTCTATTTCAGTAGGACAGGGGTGCCCACAGGAGGGGATTATGGCGCAAGTTGCGCCATCAAAATTTTTGGGGGGGATTTGTTTTAGTACGTATTTTTAAAAAAGTTTTTTTTTTTTTTGGAAGATGAAAAGGTGAAACCTTTTAAAGTTATTCAATAAGAAATAGTTATATGCTTAATTAATTACTTTTCGTCCTATTCTTTCCGAATACCTATATATATTTACCTATATCTCTCTTTCAATGAAGATAACTAGGACTTGATGAGCCAGAGTGTCTGCTACAAAAAGGTTCAGAGGATTTGACTCCTTTTTGATTTGCTATATTTTTTCTGAAGCTGATGTATGATGACTAATATACATGTGAGAGAGATGAAAGGGAGGGGGTCAGAAATGGCTAGAATATATGTTACTGTGAAAGACTTTCACCGACATTGAGCTTAACACTAAAAGAGGAGAGCGAACTAATCGGTCCGTTTTTTGTCCAAGCGAGTATGGCAAAAGAATCGCACTTTTAACATTTAAACTCAAGTTTTATCATGTAAAGCCTTTTGCCGTGCATTTTTCAAATCCTTAATATGTTCAAATCGTTGTGGCAAAAAAAGCGGTCTTTTTTGCCATTAAACAAGATGTTTTATAATACAATTGGTTTTGCCAAACTCGCTCGAAATTCAGACCGTGAGCCTCAGTGTAGAAGAATGGGAAGTTCTCTCTCCTCTTAGTGTTATAGCTCAATGTTCACCGATGATTTACCGGTAATATCCGGTCTTTCACTCCGTATCAGGGGCGGACGAGGTCCCTCAAGAGGGCGCCAACCTTAGCCTCCAAAGGGCGCATAAAAAAAGAAAAGTGTTCAGGCTTGAGGGCGCATAGGCGGGAGGGCACATCGGCCCGCGGGCCGATGGGTCAGTCCGCCCCTGTTCCACACTGTAAAATATTCGGAACTCGAGTCTTCGAATCGCTTGTATGCCTGTATGGGTTTTTGGCATCTTACTTTTCGATTTCGACGAATTTGAGGAACTGTAGGACGTCAGAAGAAATGCGTTTATATATGAGAACTGTAATTAATAAGAACTTGTTAAAGTGTAGAATAACCCTTTAGCAGAGATTTTAAAACAATAATATGAATGAATATTAAAAAATATTAACTTCATATCAAACGATTTGTATCTGAATTGTTGTTTTCACTAATAAGGTTATTAAGGGAGGAAAAGTAACAGCACCGAACAGTGTGTGCATTTTAGGAAATGCAGTCGCACAAATCAAGGTGCAAATGAAAAACAAGAACTCACTTCCAGCCTAAACAGAATTAATTAGTGGCGCCTAGAGCTCGCCATATGCGCGGAGTGTTTTGGCGCTTTTATTTCAACCTAATAATAGATATAGCAAAATGAAGTTTATCTTGCGTTTTTTAACTCCAAGAACATGCAGTTACTTTATGCTCTAAAACCAATAGCACCCAGTAAGCAAAATATCTTGCCTCAGTATTGCATAAAGGTTGACATGCAAGAAAAATCATCTTGCATTAATACTGCCTCAATGTTGTTATGTTACTCCCTTTATGCTGTCAGCAGGCTGCCACAATATTGACTGACAAGGTGTATGCAGCATAATATCAGGAAAATATCAAGGTAGGCTGCTTTTGTAACATTGCATACGTATTGATATGACAAGATAATATCAAGATGTTGTCATGACAGCATAAAATCAAGGTCTAGGCAAGATGATCTTGCTTTTGTAACATTGCATACGCATTGATATGACAAGATAATATCAAGATGTTGTCATGACAGCATAAAATCAAGGTCTAGGCAAGATGATCTTGCTTTTGTAATCTTGCATACGTATTGATATGACAGGATAATATCAAGATGTTGTTATGACAGCATGAAATCAAGGTCTAGGCAAGATGATCTTGCTTTTGTAATATTGCATACGTATTGATATGACAGGAAAATGTCAGGATACATTGACATGACAGTATGAAATCAGCATGTTTGCAAGGTGTTTTATCCATTTATTTATTTGTATTATTTTCACTTCAAACTCGAGAATTAAATTTCATTCTTTAATTATTTCTGTTATTCTTCAAGATAGTTTTATAGCCTGAGAATATTTTCTTAAAGCTGACATCTGATCGGAAATTCATATAAAGATATTAATAGTACTCGCGATTTAATTTAAAAAATGAAAGTTTCTTCGTTTTGCGTAATACTTGACTTATTTTTTAAATTCATGCTTCTAATTGTATTATAAAGACATAAAATGCTTAGTTAGGAATAATTGCGGAAGTTTTTATAGCACTAAAGGTAGCAAAATAATAAATAAATAAATAAATACAATAAATAAGTACATTTTCAAATGGATGTCAGCATTGAAAATATCCCATGAACAAAACATGTGAATTTATCTTAAAGAATAACATAAATACCATTGAATAAAATTAATCTTACGTGAGATTGAAGTGATAATACGAAATTCTGGGCTTCATGTCCTTTGTTTCAAAGTCTAGGGACGAAAAAAGTTATTTTCGCCATTTTTAACATTGATCGCACATCGTCTGCGATATGACTTGTTTAGTACTATATTAATAAACAAATATAGTTATCAGTCATTCATAAGTTTTTCCTAATACAATACTATTCCAGACTAATAACTAAGCAACCAACTTAACGAAGCCTAAAAGAATGC